>NC_088927.1:27627500-27862500 GCF_038396675.1 Hydra vulgaris
ATTCAGCTTTTTCTTTTTTTAATGATAGTTATTTCTAACAGCGAAGAGTTGCACACAACTTTTCTTCTAGGTATTTAAGATATTGAGTATAAAAGTCCAAAGAAAGTTATGTAATACATAAGGCCTATTCTTATATCAGGGCTGAAAATTGAAAAGTATTTTATAGTCTTCTTACGAAATGGCCCGTTACGGAAGAGTCGCTAAGTTATGTAAAAATATAAGCATGCGCAAATATTAATACAACATGGTCCTAACACAATAATTAAAAAAACCCGTGTGGTTTTGACACACATATGACATAAAATGAATTAAAAAGTAAAAAAAAATGAACTGCACGAAAAATTGCTAATTAAATTAAACAAGTTATTTATACACATAAAATAAATTATCAACCAGATCACATATTTTCTCTGCTGCAGTAAGTTTCTCTAAAAATAGTCATATATGGCTGTCTTGTACCCAGTGGGCACGCGTTGTCCTGAGGACGTCCGCTGGACGTCTCATAGACATTCAGACGTCCGTAAGACGTCCTCCGGACGACGCATGCCTACTGGATAGTTTTTTTTGATTAATGAATAAATACTACACAACCATTGGTAAGAAAAGCACCATTAAGAGGGTGGACTTTTTTATTGCCCAAATTCAAGATGCCAGACTTGTCTAAAAAAGGTGAAACTAATATGATAACATCTCTATACTAATTAGCATGTATTAATATATGTTCAATTTTTTTTTTAAAGACATTTTAGTTTACATTTGTTTGTTCGTTTTTACAATACAATGGGAGTAGATAAAATTGTATTATGTTACTTCCATGTGATGCTCTCATGAAGCAATACATCTATAAATTTTGTGACGTAATCTCTTTTTTATTTAAATTTGGTCAATACAAATATCAGGTAGAGCTGGAGGTAAATAGCGTTTTTAGTTATAAAATGAAAAAGAATCCATTTTGTCTTATTAATATTTAGGGTAAGGTTATTGCATTTGAACCAGTTAGAAATATTTTTGAGTTCTTCATTCATAGTAGTAAAGAGTTTGTTAATATTGTTATTAAATACAAATAACTTAGTATTATCGGCAAACATAATGCTTAAAAGATAGAAGCTTTATGCATATCATTAATGTAGATTAAAAAAAGATTTTGCCCCAAAAATTGATCCTTGTAGAAATATCCCGCATGAAATATCTAAAATATTTTTTTGATAACGATTGTTAAAAGACACAAGTTGTTTTCAATTTGTTAAATAACTTTTGTAAATTTGTAATATGTGAATTGTAAATAGTTAGAGATTCCACGGACGAATTGGATGATTGCATGCTTAGAATTTTTTTCCTTAAAATAAGTATTATAAATCTATTCTGAATAATTTTTTCTAAGATTTTAAAAAATGTTGATAAAATAGAGATAGGTCGGTAGTTACCTATATTAGTTTTGTCTCCTTCTTTGTAGAATGGGATTATATTGACTATTTCTAACTGATCAGGAAAAACTTCTTGTAGCAACGACGCTTTGACATCTTTAAAGAGAATATCTTTTAATTGTTCAAAGCATTTTTTGACTATGTTTCCATTTATTTCATCAGCTCTAGGGGTATATATATTTTTTAATAAGCTCAGAAGATAATTAAATAGATAATGCAAATGCAATCGTCCAACGGTGTTATTAAAGTTATTGAACACAACTTGGGTGTTAGGAATTTTATTTGCCAATTTGAAACTGATGTCAATGAAGAATTTGTTGAACTCATGAGCAATTAATCTAGATTCAAAAACATCTTTGTTATCCACTCTAATCACCTGCGGTAGGAAACCTGAGCAAGTTTTTTGTTTACCACCAACTTCTCTTAATATTTTCTAAGTGCGTTTAGAGTCGTTCTTAACATTTTCAATTAATTTTGAACAATAATTCTTTTTTAAGCTTTTACGAGTTATTTCAAATAGATATTTGTAATCTTTGTATAAGGTTTCATTTAAAGGTGTTTTTGTTTTTAGGTAATTTATATATAACTTTTGTTTGACCTTAGATGATTTTTTAAAGCCCTTTGTTACCCAAGGAGCATTTAAACTTTTTACACTTTTTTTTTCACAGATAGGAAAATTAGCATCATAGACAGAATCAAATGTTTTGAAAAAATTTTTATAAATTTTATTTGCGTCGTTGTTAAAGTTTATATGTTTCCAATGAAGCAGTGGTAATTATTTTTTTAACTGTTCAATATTGTTCATATTATATATGCGTTTACTTAACTTATTATTAGTTTTGGTCTTAGTTTTATTATTTTATTTGAAAGATAGAATTATTGGGAAATGATCAGATATATCTGCTTATTTAACAAGTTCTTTACGCACATATGACCCTAGGTACAAGCAAACTATATGGCCCTAAGTACAAGACTTGATTGCCTCATGAAAAATGTCATCTTTTAACAAACCTGGATTGAGAGGAAACAAATCATTTTAAACTATGCGTGCACATAGTTTAAAATGATTTGTTTTACCTGAAAAACATTTAAAACTTATGAAATGTTAAATGTTTTTCTCTAATTGTTTTTACATTTTATTCATATTGCTTGTACACCTTTTTATTTTAGAGCGCTTTTTTGTAAAAAAAGTTAAAAAAACGACTTGAAAGCTAATATATACTCTGAATAACATTACCTCCACAGTATATCCAATATTCCATTGTTTTTTTTAATAAAGAGCAACCCAACCATTTACTTTCCACAAAAGACAAATTTCTTTTGCAAGGTTGGCGGTGCTTTCATTATATTGACTACTCTCCTCATTTTTATCTGTCTGATTACAATCACCCTTTATGCCATAAACATCGTCATTATTGTTAACCTGGTTGTTTTTATCATTTTCTGTTGTCGGATTCATCAGCATACTTTACTTTTCAGGTTTCTAAACCTACAATAATATCAATTGTACATCATTTTAAACTATGTGTAAGCATACTTTTGTAAATAAACACACAAAGCTGCAGTTTTCACTAAAGTCTTAAATATTTACATATTTGCAAATAAACTACTTAATAGTGAGAAATTTGTAATTTATTTATAAAAGTGTTTAAGAGAAACAATATCTAGTTCGAAAATAAAGATTTTATCTGTTGGCTAATTAAATATTTATTATACAGAAGTTCCTTTCTATGTTTCATGTTAATCTGCTTATTTTATATCTTTTAATTCTTTTCCAATAATTATTTTTACAACTGTGCTCTCTGTTGATTTGAAAATCTAAAAATTTCATACAATGTGGTAGTTTGTGTTCAACAGAAGCATTGTTAGAGAATGAAGATATCGGCATATTTAGTTGTGAAATGATTTTCATTTTTCTGAACAAACAAGCTGCAAATTCTATCCTATAATTAAGTGATTTTGGAATAATATGAACACCAAGTAGCATTCTAATTCAGCATTGCTTTCATGGTAAGGTAATTCATTTCAGTGGAAAATCCTCATGAAAATAGTTTCCTGTCAATTTTCATTTCCTTTAGCAACTTTTTTTGCTTAAAAGAACTACCTGTTTTGATATGTGACAACAACAACTTAAACGTATGCTTAATTTTACGAATTCTATACTCTTGTTTATTTTTGTCACCAATATCGAAATAAAGGCACATCTTCATACTTTTCTCACCAAATTCAAATGTGATAGTTGATAATGTTTTTAATCTTTGGTTCACTAATTTCAGTTTTATTATTGCTAATTTGAGCAACTGCTACACTTGCACTTTAGCGTCAAAGCTATAATGCATAGCTTTGTGTTTATATTTAACAGTCAAAAGTCTAGATTATTACCAAAAACGACGAAAGTTCTTATGATTGTTTTTGAGGCTGCATTATCTCTGTCCTATTGATCTTTTTAAGAACACCACTTATTCCCCAGTCCTTTACATTGAAGTAAGGTAAAAACGCTTAAATATCTTTCATTCAATTTTAATGAAGAATATATCCACATGTAAACTCATTCTTTTCATGACAAAGTTTGACTTTCCACAAATTTGATCATATACTTGCACGAAATGGGTTTTTTTTTCTTCACCACTGCCGTAGTTTAAATAGACTATTTCATGAGCAACATCATGAAAAAAACCGCTTGTAAATATTAATTCAAAAAATTCTCAAACTTTTTTTTATCAAACCTAGTACAATCACATTCTTCTTTAAAATAACACTTTATTTAATATATACTATTTTATTATTTAAGAGGCTTTCTCAGCAAATATACTTGCATTTTAAATTATCTTTGATAACAACTTCCAGATATTCAAACTTCCTTTTTAATCTATACTTTATTGGGCTTGTTATTAGGTGTATTATTTAAAGCATTGTTTCTAGTCTGATTCTTACTACTCACAAAAAATGTTTACAGGTTTGAAAAATGTTGTAGGTATTATTAATATAGGTGTTACCTTTAGGTTGATGAGGTATTTCTTGCCGTCAACTTCTCCCAGCTGATGAGTATAGAACATATTGTTTATAACTTTGTGTTTTTTGAATGATTCATAATTTCTTCCGAAAAGCAACAATATTTTTTATTAATAAAATTTTTTTGTTAATAAAATAAAAGTTTCATATTAAACTTTTTCAACGAATAAAAATTGTTTTTAATAAAACAATTTCATATTAAACTTAAAAACACTTTCTACTAATAAAAATTGTTTTTAATAAAACAATTTCTATTAATAGAAATCGTTTATATAGAAACTGTATTTTTATATTATAAATTGTTATATAGAAATTATATTATAAATTGTTATATAGAAATTGTATAAATATAAATAAAACTAAAAAACAACTATTAATAGAAATAGATTTTTAGTTTAATATGAAACAAACATTTTATTTTATTAACAATAATTTGAGGTGAAAATTGTTATTGCTTTTCCGGAATAAATTGTGAATCATTCAAAAAACTAAAGTTATGAACAATAGGTATTGTGGTTTATCCTCCTCCGGCTATTCGATATTAACTGAATATTTATATTAAACTAAGGAGTAAGTTTTATTGATAGAACTCGTTTTTAAGTTTAATAAGGATAAATAATTACGCAGTCTTTATTTCCCAATGCTAAATATAAACTATTTATTTATGGAATTTTAAATATCGTTAAAATAATAGTTCAAAATTTTGATGGTAAACTAAAGTGATTTATGAAATCCGCTCACTAACTGGTCTTTCCATACTTGTGAAATCGGAGTTTCTTCGTTACGTTTAATCACCATAAATTATTATAATTTTTTTACTTTTTTTTATTTTAGATGCCCAAGAAGTCCTTACACTCTTATCACATTACACCGTGGAAGAGAATTTGAAAGTAAGTTCACGCCTCCTTCCTTACAAAAGTTGCAATTTCTTGCCTTTCAAAAAATGGAATCAAAGGTGGCAAAAACTGATTGACTGAACCTATAATTTTTGAAAAACCTTAAAGTTTGAAACCCAGATTCCAAGTAAAAAAAGGTTTTCGGAATTTTTTCCCTAACAGATTTTCTTTATACTTTGATCACTATATAAAAAATTCAAGTAGTTTGGAGGGGTCACTTCCACTGGCTGCCTTTTTCTGCCCTCTTCTGTCTTATTTTAAAAATGACTCATAATAAGCGCTTAATAAGCACTAATTATGGAAACTTAACATGTTCGCTGCCAACTAGGAGTATACTCGTAGTAAGTTGACATCATTTATTTGCCAACTACGAGTATACTCGTAGTTAGCGGGACTTTGATATTTGCCAACTACGAGAATACTTGTAGTAAGCCGGCGTCATGAGTTTGCCAACTACGAGTAAAGTCGTAGTTATACTAACTTATTTCAAATAATATTTGTGCATGACTAGCTTTGCCTAATCACCTTTTTTTTTTTTTCTTAGCTTCACATTTGGTTTCAGAAAATATTACATTCATGTTTTTATTTTAAAAATCAAAGGAACCTAATTTAAATGCGGATAAAGACAGAAATAGCTTAAAACAGATAAAAGTAAAATATTGATAATGATTTAATTTTATTTTATGAAAATTAAACTGTGAACCTATTCTTTTGAATGATACATTCTGAAACATTCGCCAATATATAACGGAGGTCTATTTTCACAAACAGCACATTCATATCATGTTTCTTTACGTTTTATTTTAGAGCAGACTTGACATGGTTTTGTTGGGAATTTTTCTTTTCATTTGGTGGTGTTGAAGACAAGTAGTGGAAGCTATTATTGGTGATTCCAGACTCAACTTTTATTCAAACGTTCACCCAATAAATCCGTAACAATTAATTCTCTAAACTTAAGCAAGAAAATTGCTTTATCTTGTCCATATTTGCTGTTTAGACAGTAAGTATTAAACAAAAAAGTATCAAAGAGGTTGTTTTTTTTTTGCTTTTTTTATACCTAATTGTTTTTATATCTAATTGTTTTTCTTAAGCAATCACAATATGACACCATTTGTTCCGCCCTATCTACTCCTGACGTAAATTGATTATAATCTTTAATAATATTGGGTTTCATTTTCTTCTCTCCTCTCCTGTTTGTCACTTCAATCATTTGCAACAAAATGCAAGTTGCTTATCATTAGCACGTCTCTTTTGTCTTTCCATTTAGCGACCATTACACCCTCTCTGCTGCTGCTTATAATGTCTCCCTGTTTCAGTTTTGCTTTTGTACATTATTTTGGATTTGACTTTCGGTCAGTTCTTAAAGTACCACAAATGTATGTTTCTTGATTTATCATGTGCTTTGTTAACTCAAAAGAATTGTAAAAGTTATCGGTGTATAGGTGATAACCTTTTCCCATAAATTTTTCCATTAAGTCTAAAACAATAGCTCCCGTTTGACCCAACAAATGTTTACCGAGAGTTGTCTCGCCAGAGTAGATTTTTACTTTTAGTACAATACCATCTGATTTGCAAAGCTCATAGAACTTAATACCATACTTATGTCTTTTTTTTTTCACATACTGCCTGAATATAAGACGTCCCTTCCAAAGCATTATTGACTCATTGATTGATATATTTTTATAAGGACAGTAGATGTTATCCATTGTATTATTTGAGTCATCGAGAAGTCCAATAATTTTACACAAGCGTCCACTACCTGAATCTTCATTGTTAATTAAATGCCGAAACCGTAACATTAGTTGGAATTTATTTCGTGGCATTATTCTAGGAAATAAGGGAACTCTATAAAGACTGTTCTTTGACCAATAGTGTTCTAAAAATGGCATTTTGACACACTCCATATGAAGAAGAACTCGAAAAAATCATATCATCTGAATTTATTGATTTCCAATCTTTAAAACTGCGTCTGAGGGGACGCAGCTTATTTATTTCTTGCGTTGCGTAGCAATTAGTTGCAACTACCAAAGTATTTATAAGCTCTTCTGTAACAAAAAGCCTAAAGAAATCTGATGGTTTCTTGTTCTCCATGTTTATCTTCAAACCAGGATTGGCAGTAAATTGAATTTGTTTTACAATATTCGGCTCATCTTTCTATTGGTTTGAATTTCTAGATGGATTTGTTTCAGAAGTTGTTTTGTCAGGCAAAATATTACTTATAAGATCTACCGGTTGAGCTTTGTTTTGATTTTGTCTAAAAGCAAGACCACCCGTTGTTCTAGCTCTTTTCGGCGGCATTAAAAAGTCTTCTGCAGTGGCTGCTAGATAAAAGTCTGTAAACTGATTGCCATCACTTTCTTCAGTGTTATTATCTTCAGAACCTGATTCTTATACAGTTAAGCTCGAAGACGTAGTAGTATAAGCGAAAAATGAATCTGAATCTTCAATATCATTATCTTCACTATCCTCCCAATCTTCCATAATCATATGTGCTGATCCAATTGTGGAATATCTGTGTTGAGCTAATATGAGATAGATAAATTTATAAATTATCAATTTATAAAAAAGAAATTACTTATCTATAAAACACACTAATTAGTATACTGTGTAAAAAAATTCGCAGCGCACACTAAAATGTTTTTTAATATATTAAAAAACATTTTGTAAACGATGTGTAAATCAAATTTTTGTCTACATTTTTAACGACATGCAGTATAATGTAGTTATCAAATATATTTTAGCTTCTAGTCTAAAAAACACAAAAATTTAGAATTAAGAAAACAAAATATAAATTACCTTTTTTACTCATGATAACACCCAATGTGCATGGGCATGTGCAAAAATATTGAAACACTATTTTTAATAATATTGCATCAAATAAGCTATATTACTATACCTTTTCAAGATGTAATTGAGAACTTGAAAGTTGTAATTAAGAAAAGTAAGATGGAATTGAGAAATACAACATGTAATTTAGAAGTCACAATATGTAATTTAGAAACACATAATGTAATTAAGAAATTTTAAAATGTAGTTGAGAAACCCAACATGTAAATAAGAAATCGCAATATGTAATTGGAAAAACAATAGTTCTAATTAAAAAATTGTAATATGGAAATGAGAATACATTATTTGTAATTGCAAATTCACAATGTAAGCTTAAAGGCCATTACAAAAAATCTTTTTCTACATGCATTTTAATAAGTTAATAATATCAAATTTAGCATTGGTATGCACCAGCAATACAGTAATACAGTAATCGAATTGAAAGGTCATATCTTCTAAGGAAATTTAAATTTCCTTGGAAAATATGGAGTTACCACCAACCACAAATCCCTTTTTCATCACTTTTTTATTTTATTGATAATATATAACAATTTATTGAAAAACAACCCATATGGCCACCTTGGCGAAATTAGAATCAAACCTAATATTGCAAGGTAATTGGCTAACAAGGAGGTTGGCTGCAAGAGCAGATCCACTTATGTTTACAATGCGTTTTTGCACCTTGTCTAAAATAGAATGGGGATCATTAGAAGATCCGCCTCAGATATGGCAACAGTATTCCATACAAGGCCGGATTTGAGATTTATAGAGATAGAGAATAGAATCCGAAGTAAGAAAGTGTCGTGCTCTATAAAGAGATGCAACTTTAGCAGATGCTAATTTTGCAACTGATTTGATATATGGTTTCCAAGAAAGATTGGAAGTAAGATTTAATCCCTAAAGATGAAGAGTAGATGACTCTTCGAGTACATCATCGTTCATAAATATAGAAAGATCTAAATTATTGCAATAACGATTGGCTGAAACAATTGAGTTTTATCTGTATTAAAGTTCACCAGCCACTGTGAGCCCCATGCTGTAGCAGTAGTGATATCCTTTTCAAGCTCAAATTCCCCTTCCAAGCAATCAGAGAGTGTTGGCTTCTTATCTCGACAAGAGTAAATGGTAGTATCATCAGCAAACAATGCCACCTTAGATGTGAGAATATCTGGAAGATTATTAATGTAAATTAAAAAGTGTATAGGGTCAAGGATAGAACCTTGAGGAACCCCTGAAGTTACAGAATAAGAAGAGTGCTACCTATCAAGGACAACTTTTATACTACGATTGGAAAGGAAGGATTCAATAATCTTGAAGATGTTGCCAGATATACAATAAGAAGAAAGCTTATGGAGAAGACCAGCATGCCAAACTTTATCAAAAGCTTTTGAAATGTCAAGACCAATGGCCTTTAATCTTTCCACCTTTATCAAATGCTCAATAAAACCTATCAGTTATTACTGTTAGCAAATCAGCTGTAGAACGAAAAGATCAAAATCCATATTGATGGTCAGATAGTAAGTTATTAGATTCAAGATGAGAAAGTAAGTGTTTGTTAATTAAAGATTCAAAAACCTTGCTTATGATAGGAAGAAGACTAATGGTAGTTAGACAAATCAGATTGCTCACAAGAATTTTTAAAGATATGGATAACAGATGCCGCTTTCCAGCAGGCTGGAAAACAAGACTCTGATAAGCACTTGTTGAATAGTTTTGAGAGTATAGACAACAGCATGTTTCACAGAACACTTCTGCAAGACAATAATAGGTATGTTGTCCGGGCCACAAGCTGTAGAAGAATCTTGGTAGGAAATCACTTTAGATACAAAAGCTGGAGTGATACGAATGTCAAGTAATGGATCAACCTGTTTGTTGACAATATTAGGCAAAACGCAACTAGCGGAATCAAGAGATGATTTTGATAAAAAGTATTTAGCAAACAATTCAGCTTTGTCTTTAGGTGAGGTGACAAAGTCTGAACCATGCAAGAGGGGTGGAATTAAAGATTTGCCCTTATTATTAATACTTTTAAAGATTCTCCAGAAGTCACGAGAGCCTAATTTTTGAGATGAGATACGAGATTTCATGACCTGAGAATAGCGGGCTTTGGCGTTAGACGAAACCTTTTTACAATGGTTTCTAGCAGTGATAAACAGACGTCTGTTTTCTGGAGAGTTGCTTTGCTGATAAATATGGAAGTAACGGTTTCGATAGGCAATCACTGCAGCACAATGTGAGGAAAACCATGGAGGAGAGTGAGGCTTGATCTGGAATTTTCAAGAGGGAACAAAAGAATCCATGCCAGCCTGAATCCATAAAGTTATGTAAGAAGCACATTTGTCGACAGGAAGACAAAAGATTTCTACCCAAGGGCTATCACGAAAAGAATCACGGAAAGAATCCCAGGCAGCTTTTCTGTAGTTGTAAGAGTTACGATAATAGGGGGATTCAGGTGATGAAGAAGAATGAGATATTAGTTTTAGAGAGATCAAACTGTGATCAGAAGCATCTAAGGGTGAATGTGGAGAAACTGAGCACTGACTTCTAAATTACATCTTACGTTTCTCAATTACAACTTTCGTAATTTGTAAATTGCAAAATTTCGTAAATTGCATCAAACGTTTTTTAATTACATCTTCCATGTTCTAAATTACATCTTATTTTTTTTAGTTACAACTTTCAAGTTCTTAATTATATCTTGATAAGGTGTAGTCACCGCAATGAGTTACACTCATTACGGTGTTACGAGTAAACTCGTATTTCGGCACTGGAGAAAAAAATATTCTTCTCCATTGCCAAAGTACGAATATACTCGTAGTGCCTATTTTTTGTCAGTTATATTCAGAATAAAAAATGCAATAGAACTATTTTAGATTAAAACTATTTTATTTATTGAAATGCTAATATCTAGCCTTGGTAATGAGAATGAAACCGCGAAAAACAGCCTCGGCAAAAAATAATCATTGCAGACATTATGGCTCGGCAAAGAAACAAAGCATAGTTTAAAATAGCTCGACAGCGTACGTGTTAATGTCTAAATGGAGATATATGAAGTAACTTGTGTATAGATCAGTTTTTTGTTTAACCATATATTCATTTTTGTTTAACCATCCTCTTTATATTAATGCTGAACTTGATAATAGTAGTAGTAGTAGTAGTAGTAGTAGTAGTAGTAGTAGTAGTAGTAGTAGTAGTAGTAGTAGTAGTAGTAGTAGTAGTAGTAGTAGTAGTAGTAGTAGTAGTAGTAGTAGTAGTAGTAGTAGTAGTAGTAGTAGTAGTAGTAGTAGTAGTAGTAGTAGTTGAATCATGTTTCGAGCGTGTTTGAAACGGAACTCTTGGCAGCCATTTTAACCGAGGTAATTTCGAGAAAGAGTCGCACCACTTTTTTTATAAGAAAATGTGAACACAAGTGTATGTAAATATCTTACTTACGTAATCTTCAATTGTGTAATATTTTAACATATATATAAAGTTTTACAGTTTAACTTTTACTTGAAATTTGTATTGTGGCAATATTTCCTTAATTTTAATTATAGCATTTATTTGCCGTTTTATAAAGTTTTTTGTTTCTTAAATACTATTAAAACATTTATTGTACAATACACCTTAAAGGCCGAAGTAGTAAGCTCGCAGAGTTTCTGATGTGTGTCGCCGTGGTTGAAACCCTTGCAATGGCACATTTCTTTTTTATAGTTTTTTCCGACTTTTTAAAATACAAAATAAAATATTTTTGAAATTCTATAGATATTATATATATAACATATATAAAGATATTGTATACAATAACAAACAAAAGGGGGAGAATTTTCATATAAGCTTTCAATTTCTTAAAACATCAAAACACCGGAAGAAACTTGTTGCGCATATGTCAAGATCGAGATACTTTTGTTATTAATGTGCTCAGATAATTAGCCCTAGTAAGCTGCAGATGGTCTGAAAAAAAATTATGGTCAAGAACTTAATAAAGTTGCGTTTGCAGGTTTGTGGCAAACAGACGGGTTTTTTTTCCGAAGAGACTTATTTTAGAAAAAAATAGCAAGCTTTTAGTTTCGATGTATTTAAACTTTGTGTTGTATGACGCCAAGAGAAAATAATGAGTTATTTTTAAAGCATTTCAGGCAAAAAAACTGTACGTAAACTTGATGCGTTTGTGGGAGGCATATGCAATCAATATGCTAAAAAAGATCTTAAAAATTATATGATAAATGAAATGGTCATTGTTATATCCGTAAATAAAATAAACGAGTATAATTCTAGTAGTGTAGATTCAAGAAAAAATAAACGAGTATAATTCTAGTAGAGTAGATTCTTTTGAGTTACAATAAACAATTCGTAAAAATAAAAATATTCAACCCTGAGTTATGGCACAACAATACAATTGTAAAAACGTTTAGGACAAAACGCTTTTTCAAAAACAGTGAACAAAATCTGGTATCCAAAGGGAGCCAGGACAAAAAATTTAAATTGAAAATGGGTCTAAGCAGCATAAGAGAAAAAAAAAAACCTTCAACAACTTTCGATATATTTACTTTTAACTGTCAGAGACATAAGTCAAACATTGAATTTACAAAATCACTTAAACAATCTTTTGATATAAAGTTTTTATATGTACATTGGATATCTAAACTTGAATATTCTATAATAAGATAAATATCTAATAATACACACTCCATTTATTTCTAACAGTCTAATAAACATAAAAAAGGTCGACCATTTGGCGGAAATGCGTTCTTTAAGCGAAGAAATCAACTCCAAAATATTAGAGTAATTTACGAGAATGACCATTAACAACAAATTTCCAAAAAAAGGGACTTAATATTGTAGTTGAATCGGTGAATGTTAAAAGGGCAAAAGTCCAAAATGTAAACTTTCGGGAAACTAAAAAAAACTGCATTTTTCCCCGTAGTAAATTTTTGTTAATGGTTCAACAATTTTTTTTTTGAAGGTGAAAAACATTATCCTGTTTAAAATTATTAAACCATTAGCAAAAATTTACTACGGGGAACAAATCCAGTTTTCTTTATTTTCCCGAAAGTTTAGCTGGACTTCCGCCCTTTTAACATTCACCGATTCAGTTATTGAAATATACTCATCGCGGAACATCCTTTCATCACTGAAAATATAAAAAGTCAATTAGATATCGTCAAAGGTCTAATTAATAGTTATGAAGGTAACGGCAATATAACTATAGCCGGTGACTCCCAGTCTTTTCCACACCAAATATATGATTTATTTGAAAGATCGAATTACAAAAGTAATAGTTATTCTATGCACTTATAAGTTTTTTAAAAAATAAATCAATTAAAACAAGTAATTTAACTAAAGTTTCTAGTACTACGTCTACATATCGACATTACCAAATTCGTCATATATTGATCACGTCGCCGTACCAAATTTACAAGTTTTCTTAATCTTAAATGCATTGTTTATCCTGAATGCTCAAATAATTTCAGCGATCACCTACCACTATCAATATCAGTTGAACTTAGAGGAACACTAAATAAAATACCATTAATTTAACATACTAAATGCAATACCATTGAATTAGCAGAAGATACTAAAATTTATAGCTTGGAACAATTCTCACTTTATAAATTCATATAATGATTAATTAACCAATTGCTTTAGCAATCTTAATTTTTCAGATGATTATGAATATAAGCTTGTTCAAATCAATGAATTAATTGCTGGCAGCAATTATTTTATAGATGTGAAAAGCAAAGTTTGTATTCAAAATCTTGGTGGACACCTGAATTAAGTCGCTCTAAAACTATTCTTTCAATTCATTTTAAAAAATGGAGAAATTCTGGTTTTATAAAAGATTTAAACTCTGTAACTTTCAATCGTTACCTAATGGCTCGTAAAAACTTTCGCAAAGCCAAGTTGGTTCAAAATAATAAAGTTTGCGCACAGTATATTAAAATCAAAAAGTTAAAAAATAATAGGCCAAAAAACTTTTGGATTGCTTTTAGATATTTAAACAAAGACATAAATTCTAGATTATTTAGTATAAATATTAAAAAAGACAAAGAACCCATTACTTCAGAATTCGCAAACCACTTCGAAGGAGTACTGAATACTCCAAAAATAACACATCGTAATGAAAATTGGAGAATTCCCCCGTGTACAAAACATAATGGTGTTACAATAACTGAAGAAAATATAATTAGGGATATTTCGAACCTAAAATTAAAAAAATCTTCTGACTCTTTCGGTACCTCAATAGAACATTTAAAATACGCAGGCTGTGACTTTTACAAAATGGCTCATCAAATCTTTTGATTACCCCATTAATTATGGATGGATACCAATATCAATGTCGAATTCAATTACTTTACTCCTTGTTAAATCTTTGCTAAATCTCTTTTTGTTAAAAAATTGGTATAATGCTAATATTGCGAGGGTAGCCCTCGCAATATTAGCATTATACCAATTTTTACAAAGGTTCTAGAATACCTAATCCTCATTACATGTCCGGATATTAAGGATACTCACCTCTTACAACTTGGATTTAATACTAACTGTTTAACGCTACATGCTGAATTTCTAATTACCGAAACAATTAAACATTACAAAAGCAGCAATTTCCCTGTGTATCTATGTGTATCCCCTGTGTATCTCTTTAGATGTAGATGCTATTTGATAAATTATATTTTGATAAAAAATTATCACTCTGTATAGTTAACACTATCTCTTCGTCATATAACAATAGTAGTGCAACAGTCTCATGTTGTAAGTCAAGGTTGTAAACCAGTCGCTTTTCTTTTAAAGCAAGGTGTAAGACAAGGATCAATTCTTTTGCCTCATCTCTATGAAATTTACGCTGAAAGTCTTCTTGAAAGTATTAAAAATTAAGATATTGTTGGCACATCTATAAACGGTAACTTTACTGGTGTGGTAGCATATACGGATGATGTCATACATTTAAACTCTACCTTCTCTTGTCTCAAAAACCTTATAAAAACATGCAATATTTACAATATTTACTTAGTTGCGGTAAAGCACAAATACAAATCAATACAATAACGATTTCTGGTAATAAAAAAATCTTCAGAATAAACTTAGACACCTGGAATTCACATGGGATACTAAACATTCAATTTTTACTTCACTCAGTTATACAAATGTTGATGGAAAAATCTCAAACTTTAGAGCCGTTATTCAAACTCTTATTCAATCTGGAATCCAGTTTGTCCACCCAAGTTCTATTTTTTATATATATAAATCATTGGCAGTCCCTACCCAACCTACGGTATGGAGCTATTTGAAAATAATTTTGCTTTGATGAAAAAGCGAGGTATAATAGGAAGGAGTGCGCTAAAATTGCTTTAAATATTTCGAATCACAGTAAGAACTATACGAATTTGCTATTTAAAATCCAGGAAATTTCAAAAAGTATTCAATAAAAAATATTAAACTCGGTCCTTCATCCTCTTAATAATAAATCAACTGCAGACATTATCTTTTCACAACTGAAACACCCTTTATTTCAATATTCGTTTGTTGGTGGTATCCAGGACCTATGCCGTTTCCAGATGTTACATTTTCAAAACTTAATACAAAATAAAAAGAATGTAAAAGTAGCACTTTCTAAGAGTGAAATTCTCTCCAAAGTTGAACAAACATTGAATTGTGCAATAAAGTGCTGGAATGCAAAGAGCAAAGAAAAAAGTTCAGAAGTCCATCCTGCTACTCCAGAATGTGCTGCTATAGAGGTATAAAAAAAAAAAAAAAAAAAAAAAAAGTAGCCCTTTGCTAGCAAAAACTTTAAAATTTTATTTTAACAATTTTTCGCTAGATTTATTTTTTTGCTATAATTATATACGGCCAAATTGAAAAAATAGAAAATGTTTTGTATTAAAGGACGCACCTGAGCCTCATAAAACGATACTATTGACAGGGCACTAAACCACTGAGCTATCGAAGTTATACATGCATGAGAAAAATAAACCATTTGATAAATCTCTTAGAGCTGTTGGATAGGTAGGTTAAAAGCGAGGATTCTCTTTGGGTGGTGTAGGATACTCAAAAAAGCGTATAGCAAAATGCGGGTGAGGGGAAGGTTGAAATAAAAACTTACATACTTTATGGCCGACCCTCTACAGCATTGTTACGTATCAGCGTTACAAAATATAAAAATTGTATGCAAGTGACGGAACGACGGAATTGATGCAAGTGACGGAATGATGGAACAACGTCAAATGTGTTAATTGTTTACTGCGTTACGGAATCATGGAGTCAGTGACTTGTATGATTATATTGCAGATAAACCAGTAACATTTAAAATGATTTTACATAACAAAAAGGTAAGCACAATTGTAAATAAAAGTTATTCTGTGTGGCAAATAAAAACACAAAAACATATTTCATAATTCTATTTGAAAACAGTTTCAAAGTCTAATACATGTTTTATATTAGAAAGTAATAAAACAGGATTTTTTTTTTTTTTTTTTCTTACAAAAGGAAAAAAAAAAAAAAAATCCTGTTTTTATACAAAAGTTTAAAGAAGCTACAAACTTTTTTAAGAAATAAAAAAAAAACACTTAACAAAGTTGTTAATAGAAACACTTAACAAAGTTGTTAATAGAAACACTTAACAAAGTTGTTAATAAAAACACTTAACAAAGTTGTTAATAGAAACATAAGGCATTGCATCACAAATCGTAGTTAAAATTATGGCAAGTAAAAGCTTTGTTTAAAAACTTGCCCAATAAACACAAATGGACCATTTTAACTAAAATAAATTGTGTATTTAATTACCTGCATAAAATTATTGCACTAAAAAAAGATCAACTATGTCTTTTTGTAAAAAAATAAGAAAAAGTATCAACATACCATAAAAAGTAAACTTTGAAAATTGAAACTTTAAATAACAAATTCAGAGGTTTAAATGAAAATTTTCATAGCATCTTCCACAACCCTATGGCAGTTTGGACTCAGAAAAATTTGGTTATCAACCAAAGCTTCTGCTGGAATGGTTTCATAGCATTGCTTACAGATTTGAATGTGTTTGCATGGCATTAAAAGAGTATTGCAAGGCCTGTCCATGCAAACAATGTATGTTGTTTCCAGTTCATGTTGAGGTCTGATTTGTATTGGTGGTTGTTGTAAAATAACTGATTGTGGTATTTTGTCTTCAGTGTCACTAAAACTCTCATGATCATCTCCAGAGTCATCATCAATTAAAATGTTTTGTTCGTCAATCAGTTCTAAAATGACATCATTTTTATCTCTGGATTTTTTAATCTTTTTGGAGAGGTATGATGATGTATGGACAAATTGCTCAAAGCTGAACTCACCTGTTTCAAGTTTTTCTTCATTTTTGGTCATGCTGTAATTCTTTAACTGACATTTTCAATTTGGGGATGTTTCCACTGTCAATTTACAAAATATCTACCTCTGTTGGTTTGATGATTGATTGCACAAGCCCCTCCAAAAATCTATAAAACAATAAATGTACAATTATAAGATTTTATCATAAACAGGGTTGTTATGTATTGTGCAAACCAGTTTTTTTTTTGGTATAAGAATTTAGAACATTTTATATATTTTTAAGGGTTTAATTGCTGCATACTGTTAAAAAAACTTGCAGACTAAATTAAGAAATCTCATAAAAATATTGTTAACATTTAATATACCTTAAAAATGTTGGTTGCTCAGTGAACTCTTCATTTTTGAGTGGAGACTTTCACATGAGTTGTTGGTTTTTAATCGTAAACCATAATTGTAATAATCGTAATAATTGTAAACTAAAAGAAGAAGCTTTTATTTGACAAACCCAGAAACGCATCAAGTAATTGCGATGAAATTTCCTCATTTTAACTCTAATCAACTTGTCATGTAGGACTCTGATATCTTTCAAGAGACATGGCTTCTAGTTTTGTTATGTGGTAACAATGACAATGCCATAATCCTTCAACACCACCTGTTGATCAAGACGTTGTTGTTGTATTCAGCCACAAGGTAGTACTTCGATGATTGGATATTTTTGAGGATAGCTTGGCTAAAGTGAAATCTACAATCTTCAATTCTTACCATTAGGAAAACCATTTTGAGAACTCTTCTTAGAGCTTACAATTCTTCATACAAATTCATAATTTTATTAATTTATTTAAATAGAGAACTTAATTATTTAGTAATACAAAGTTGTTTTAATTAAAAACAGAAATATTCACAAGTGATCTAGTAATGCTATCCAGTATTTAACCAATTATTTCAAAAAAATGTAAAATGAAACTGAAAAAATGAGAGCTTACAATTTCTATGTTAAGTTTCTATGCGGAAACAGTTTTTGAACTGAAAAAAGTTATTTTCTCAATAGATAATAATTTCGAGATCTTCTGATCTCGTTTCTCTTTTATAAGTGTTCTCTTAATGTAATTTAAAGTATTTTATTTTATTTGTCATTGTTTTGTTAATGACGTTTTATAGATAAAATTGTCAATTTGAAAGTCATTTTAAAGTTTTGGACGAACAGCTAGGATTTTAACTTCAACAGATATGTGATGTACAAACAAATTTTTTAAATGATGCGGAAACAGTTTTGTGTCGTTTACTTAACAAATGTACACATTGGCCCTCAACAAATTCGAGATCATTTTTATTGATCTCGAATTTGTTGAGGGCCACTGTGTGCAATCAGAGGACATAAATTATGGAACACGCTATTGGATAATGAGTTAAAAAAAATTTCTTTCTTTGATTAATTTAAAAATAAAATAAAAAATAAATTTTTAATAATTGACAACAAACTGGACTTCTTCTAAAACTTTTAAATAGGAGTAATTACTTGTTTTTGACTTGTTATTTATTTTATTTTTGATCATATTTTTTTGATCTTAATCTGAAAAATATTCTTGTTTGGAAGGGCACAGCGATAAGCCTGAATTTGTCTTCTTCTTGCCCCAGCCGTGTATATACATTTTATTCAAGTCAAATTTTGTTAATATTTTTTTTATGGCGAAATACATAATAATAACAACTTAACAAATTCTATATTATTTCTTTATTCAACTCCTCTTCTTTTATAAGATTTCCTCAAAGGTTTGCCAATGCTTTTCATTTTTCTTTCTGGTTAAGTGTTTATTCATCACTAGTGGAGGATTGAGACCGCTATATGAACCAAAACATGTCCGTTGTCTTTTGAGCTGTATCCATCCTGCTTCTTTTAACTTATTTATATATAGTAACTTATCAAGAGCTGCATTAAATAACTAACTTTTTTAAAGGTAGAAATTGCTTGTCAGAGCCAAGGTGCACGAATCAAAGAACAAAGGTGGTTTGTTCCGTATGAGACACGTACGGAGTTCTATTGTTAATTATGCAGAAATAAATGGCTGTTTAATTTCTTCACATCCCATAATGAACTCATTTTGAGTTCTTCAGCTTAGTGCACTTGCATTCTTGCTCCTTGTTTTTGGTGTCGAGAAAACTCTTTTAAACGTAACTGTTGTGTCTTATTGTGCTTTCCGAAAAGCTCAAGAGTGGCTAAAAAATTGTTATTATCATCCTCATCCACAAATATGAAAATAACGATAGTAATATGCATTTCATCTATATTAGTAATCCAAGCAGCATTAAAACCATTTTGTAAAAAAGAACTGTAAGCACAACTCAAAAACTTATAATTTTTTAAAGCTAAATAAAGAGTACCATTTAGGAAGCAGCATAGAACTTCACACCATTTAGATTCTAACCAAGGCGTACTTTACAACAGGCCTATTCACCGTGCTGATGACGTCATAAACTGGAGGCGAAGATTTTATATTTCCTATATTCATTCTGTAACATAAAGTCGAAGTACTTGCTAAATTATTTAGTCAATTTTGAAATTTTTAGTTTACTTTGTTATAAACATGGGTCGTAAATGCTGTGTCACGAATTGCAACGGCAATTAAAAGTTTCCAAAGAAAAAACTTTTCGTCTTCCTCGAACACCAGAAGAAAGAAAAAAGTGGTTGGCTTTTATACCAAGAGACAACATACCAGATAAGAAATACACCGTTGTTTGTGAAAGACACTGGCCTGTTGGATACATTACGACAAAAGATTATGGCAAAGAAAGACCATGTGATTCTCCATCTGTGTTTAAGTGTGTAAAACCAAGTTTAATACCTAAACAGTCTGGTTGTCCCAGAACAACTTCAAGATCACATGTAGAAATTAGAAATGTTCAACCTGACGAGTTATTTGCTTTTAATTTAAAAGATTTTATAAAATCTTTGAAAGATCTGAAAACATACATAAAAAACTATAAATTTAATGGAATTGATATATTTAACACTAAAACAGAAAATCAAGTTTTGATTCAATCGTTAGAGTTTCTTCATGACACAGGTGTTCCATTGTTTGTTCTAAAAATAAATAGTAATTTTCAGTATGAATCTTTTCACTTTGAAGTCAAATGTTTAAAAAAAAACACTCTCACAGAACAGAATTACCATATTGAATAGATGGTCGCATATTGAAGAAGCAGTTCTATTTTTAAATTCATGAGATAAGCAGTAAAAAAAAATTATTTAACAGCAACTTTTTTTAATGAGCGATAAACCTGTTACAGATAAAAAGTACTCTGTTGAAACAATGATTGGAGTTTTTGAGTACTTTGCAATATCACGTGCTACATATAATCGTCTTCGAACTTCCTAGCATTACAACATTAACAAGACTAACATCAAAAGTAAAATCTATTCATGAGGATATTTATCTACAAAAGGTTTTTTCAAACTTAACAGACATTAGATATAAAAACTGCATTCTTCTATTAGATGAAGTTTATGTAAAGACTATGTTGCAGTACCATGGGGGAACAGTTTTTGGAAAAGCAGTTAATAATCCAAATGTTCTTACAAATACTGTTTTAAGTTTTATGGTTTTTACTTTGTTTGGTGGACCTAAATTTTTATGTAAAATGCTTCCTGTGCGTGACATCGATTTAAATTTTCTTTTTGAACAAACTTCTTTGCTTTTATCTGCAATAAAAGCAGCTGGTGGTCATGTTATTTCTATAGTTTGTGATGGTAACAGGGTAAATCAAGCCTTTTTCAAGAAATTTGAAACAGATGGCGAACAAAATGTAATATATATCTTCTGTATGATTTTGTTCACCTTTTAAAAACATTCGCCATAATTGGATCACTGAAAAGTCACAGGAACTTGAATTTTTTGTTCATAAAGAAAAAAAAGTTGCCAAATGGTCTCATATTGTAGCATTGCATAAATTAGAATCAAATCAAATGATTAAAATGTCTAAACTTACAGATGTGTTCCCAAAACCAATTGAAAGGCAAAAAGTTTCAATTTGTCTGAAAGTATTTTGCGAAGAAACAGTTTGTGCTTTAAAATGTCACCCAGAGTTAAAAGATGTTGATGATGCTATTTCTTTTCTTTCAATAATAACTGAATTTTGGAGAATTATTAATGTTCATAGCCTTTATGCAGATGTACATATGCGTGATCCGAATCGGTCTGCTCTTTTCTCTTCTAATGATTTTAATCTTCAAAAGCTGTTAGAATTTGGAAACATGGCTAAGCAAATGTGCTCTTCTCAAATAGTTCGTTTTGAAAGCTTCACCAAAGATACTTCTATAAGTATCTATCATACTTGTAATGGTCTTGTGGAGTTATCAAAGTTTCTCTTGTCTAAAAGTCATAAGTATGTTTTGCTTGGAACATTTACAACTGATCCTTTAGAAAAGCAGTTTAAAAAACTGAGACAGGGATCAAGAGATTTTATTATTGTTCAACAAATACTAGAGAAAGTGGGTATCATAAAAATAAAACTACTTTTGCAATTAGACAAATATGGTGTTGATCTTGATTTTACTACATCAGGTCATTCTTGTGAAAGATGTGGTTTTTACTTAAATGAAGAAAAATGTTTGATATTTGATAATTTGCCAGAATTAGAAAATATATTATCTATAGATGTCAAAATGACTCTAATTTACATAGCTGGTTTTATTGTCCAAAATGACAGATGAATGAAAGATTCAGATGATTTATAATTTTTATTATGAGAAATTTAGAAATTTTACTGAAGAAATTAATCGTGGAGGATTAACTATAATGGGTAATATATTGCTATATTATTATTGAAGTAGCTGATAATACATGCATATCTTCCTTGTGCAATCTAATGATGCTTGTATCAGAATCCTATAAATTAAATATGAATAGAAACCATGGTGTTACACTTTCAAATGTTTTCTTTAAGAACTATTGTAATTTATATTCTCCAAGGTCTGAAAAAGAACCGAAACAAAAACTTTTAAAACTTAGCGTTTTTTTTGTACTTTTTGTTTAAAAAACTCGCCTCCAGTTTATGACGTCATCCGCACGGTGAATAGGCCTGTTATAAAGTACGCCATGATTCTAACCAATGTCGCAAAACTTGCCCAGCGGTGGGGTTTGAACCACATATCCTTTGTTTTCGAGGCAAGTGCGCTACCACTGCGCCGCGACTGCTCACCTCTAGAGAAAAGGATTTTTGAGGTGATCTACTTAGTAAGTTATGATAAAAATAAAATACAAAGTTAAATTTATTATTTAGGTAACATCTTTTAATTTGTTTTGTTAATACTTTTTTTTATATATATATATTTTTAAGGTGCCCCAAGAAGTCCTAACGGTCTTGTCACAGAGCACCGCGGAAGTGCATTTAACCAAAAAATTCACGCCTCCTTCCTTACCGTGACGCGAAAACATGTCCAGAGCTCGTTTCGAACCAGGATCTCCTGCTTATAAAGCAAGCGCTCTAACCACTGCACCACAGACAAAATACTTTAAAGTATAAAACTCAGAAATATTATTTAAAAATATATAGTTCATTTGCTTTATTTAAAAGGTTTTCCCTTTTCAAATACTCTGCGCTATTGGTTGCAGTTTTTTATTCCGTTTCCGCCTGCCTTTTAAGGGTGGAATGCAAGAAGCGAACTTGAGTCCAGTTCGACTTGAGCTTTACATTGTAACCAATAGCGGCAGAGTATGGGTTTTCCCCTCAAAAATACTCTGCCGCTATTGGTTACAATGTAAAGTTCAAGTCGAACTTGACTCAAGTTCGCTTCTTGCGTTCCACCCTAAGTTTTTCAAGTTTGACTTCTCAAGCGCGATCTTGAAATTTTCAAGTTTCGTTTACGCATTTGCTCAAGCTTTTTTTTGAAGTCTTGTTTGACAAAAGTCAGACTTCAAAGTTCAAGTCGAACTTCGCTTAAGTTCGCTTCTTGCATTCCACCCTAAATTTTAAACGGCAACTGCACTATTAGTTATAAGTTAATGCAATTGAATTTGGAAACAAATATTAATTTATAACGCATTAAATTTTAACCAGAAGTTCTTGCATTTATGATTTTTTTAGATGTAATTACATCTGGAAAAAAATGTTAACTAATAATGGATTATTTTAACCAGATGTTGTTACATGTAGGAATTATTTCAGATGTAACTACAT
Source organism: Hydra vulgaris (assembly GCF_038396675.1). Classification (NCBI taxonomy): domain Eukaryota; kingdom Metazoa; phylum Cnidaria; class Hydrozoa; order Anthoathecata; family Hydridae; genus Hydra; species Hydra vulgaris. The sequence goes on from NC_088927.1 coordinate 27,651,106, forward strand.
CTGAAGAAAAATCTTCCAGATGTTACTGGACTTGGATAAAAATTGCCAGATGTAGTTACATCTTCTAAAGATGTTATTAGGGGTCGTAAAATTTTCAGATAATATTGGACAGATGTTGTTAGAGTAAAAAAAATACAGATGATCTTGGACAAAAGTGTACAAAGAATATTAGAATACTCCACAGATGTTATTGGACAGACGTAGTAATGTTTTACCGTTGTAATGTAAATGTTAACTGTTGTACTGTATATCTTAACTGGTGTAGTGTATATCTTAACTGTTGTAGTGTATATCTTAACTGTTGTAATGTATATCTTAACTGCTTTAGTGTTTATCTATACTGTTGTAGTATATATCTTAACCTAAAAATTAAATCTAAACAGCTTTAAATTATAAAAAACAACATTAACTTAAGAAGATACGTAAAAAATAATTTTTTCAGTCGAACAGTACATACCAGTAAAAATAAAAAACCTCTTTAATGCTCCTAAACAAGTGCATTCTGCATTACTACATAATTGGGAGATATTTCAAAATTATATTCGAATTTTACCATTAAATTTGATTAAAATGAATATAAAATAATTGATTATACTCTTTTCTATTAATTGTAAACATTTTTAAGTAGTTAAGATGTTTTGAAAAAATTTTTGGTTAAAAAAGCGACACCTGCCATTCAATCGATCGTTTACTCTATTTATGTCTATTTAAATTACTTTTCAATAAAGTACGTTACCTGAGCAAACTAAAGGGTTCCTTTCTAAACGATCTTTTAAAGCACATGAAAATGCAAAGTCTTCTGACGTGTGTTGACGGTGGCAGATAATTTTTGAGTAGTTTTTTTCTACAAACTGTACCTTTGGAGCATACTGCATGCAAAATATTGAGAGTACAACAAAAGGAAAAACTGATACTTGTCTGAATATTCGCTGCATAATTTAATTTTTAATTTGTCTAATATATACATACATAGATATATATATATATATATATATATATATATATATATATATATATATATATATATATATATATATATATACATATATATATATATATATATATATATATATATATATATATGCTTAAATTTATATTTATATATATATGCTTAAATTTATATTTATATATATATGCTTAAATTTATATTTATATATATCTATACTATATTATACACAAAGTATATTTTAACGTGTATAAAACGTAGACTAGCGCTTTTTCTTTTATCAGCAATGTTAAACTGAGTTTCTTTATATATTTTTGTTTTCTGCTATTACAAATACCTTTGTACACTTAGCCTTGCATTAAACGTCATTGATGACGCCATACTAAAATACTTAGCTGCGGGGCTTCAGTTATATAACTGAGAGATTGGGTCTGGACAGGTATTAATTAGATATGAAGAATCGATATGCGGCATAAAAAAAACTTTGCTTTTTTTATTAATTTTTGTTTTTTCAACTTTTCACTGAAAAAATTGTTTCGGTTTTAGTCGGCATTTTTAAACTGTGTGAAATAAATTCGGACCGTGCTAACCTGCGCCATAAATAAATACGCGATTATAAAAATAATTAATGAAGGATTAGTTTAGATTAGTTTCATACAAATGATTACATCAGTTGAGTGACAAATGCATATAATAATGTTATTCATTCAATCAAATTTAGGCGCATGTTCACGTTATGGGCAAGTTATGTGTTCTTATAATGATTTATTTAAGTAGGGAGAGGCACAATTAGCGTTCATAATGATGAGCTTCTGATCCACTAGCCACGGTAATTGTTTACAGTTTGTAATATTTTTATTATGTTAATTTATTAAAAATGGTAATAAACCGTAAAATGGGGTGAATAAAGCCAGTAAAGTATGGATATCCTCAAAAGACAGGTCAGCTAATAAACCAGTGAAACTTTTTTTTCTTCTATTAAGCATGACTATTAAGAAGGCTATCTAGTTTGTAACATTTTGATTTTGCAGTGACATAATTATTGCAAAATCATTTTTAAAAATAGGTCCGAAAATGTAAAAAAAATTAAGTATTAAAACACTTTTTGGCACACACAAAAGGTGTATTTGTAAAATTATTCCAAGTTGTTGTATTAGCAATTAGATGAAACTGTGAGAAATTGCAAAACATACATTTAACGTTATTCACCCCAATATTAGATGATATCCGATATTGGGGCGAATTAGGACAGAGTGGGTTGTTGTCAATTTAACCCTGAACTCTGGAAAAAAACGGAAATTGTATTTTTGCCGAGTTAATTAGGTTTTGTACTTGAAGGAATGTTTTGATAATGTCTGCATTCTGCAAAATACGGGGATAAGTCTCAATTTGTTTTAAGCCAGATTGAGTAAAAATCACTCTTCCGCTACTGCCAAATAATGTGAGCCAACAAAATAAAATTCAGTGTAGACACTAGGAAATGGTGACAGTTCCCATTTTTATTAATGCCATAGACAGTGGTATTGTTCCAACTTTTTTTGGTATCATGAATATACTGTACTTGAATTAAGTTTTATTTCAAAAAGATTTAAATTAACGGTGCTTATTTTTGTATTTTTACATTTTCATTAGACGATTTTTATTGTTAATTTGTTTTCGTTATGTGCCACTGTGCCTCATTTAAGTTTTACATTCTTATTATACATAAAGTCTGTAATTTTAATGCTTGGAACTGCAGCTTTTAATAACTGTTGTAATAAAAATCTAATATTACTCTGTTGTTTTAATCGTAAATGAAAGTTTTGTCCAATTGTGTGCCTTTTTGCATCCTGAATACTGTTAAATATTACCAGTGAACCTTAGGTACGTCCACGCCTTTTTAAAAATCAGTTTTTTTGTTACAACTCTATCAGAGGTGGAATAGAGACAAATATCAAAAAGAGTTGGTGTCTCTATTCACCCGCTTGCATGGTTAATAGAGACAGACAGAAAACGACAAAATAACAAGATAAGCCATTAATTTTATTTATCAAAAAAAGCATAATTTTATAGGAGCTGTATATGACCATACTTCGCACCAAAAATTGAATTAGAAAACTATATCTCAGTCAGAGGTATCAAAAAAACTCTGAAAACTTTAGTGTTTTTTTAATGCTGCTAAAGTTTATTTTGAACAGTTTTTATCTGTAATATTGACCAATATTGACTGTTTTGACTAAATTTTTTAAATTTCCCAAATTTATCCTTTTTTGAATTTTTCTTCTTTCCTCTCACAATATTGTCATTGTATTAATTACTATCATTGGTTGGCGTCACTTCTTAAATAAATATATAAATTTATTTCTTTACTTAGTATTATAATATTTGTTTTAATTAATAAATTGTTTATGCTTTAAGTTTTTACATTTACATAAATACACCAACCATAACGTACATCAAGACATTTTTCTTTAATGTGAGCATCCAATATAAAAATCTAATATAAGTAAATTAAATGTTCTATTATTTATATATATTTATGTTATATTAATTGTTTATATTTTAGTTTTACTTATCACCAGAGACGATACAGTAATCTAACAAATTAAAAATGCGTCGGAGTTTATCTTTAAATCCTTTTTTCCCCTTACCGAGTTTCTGGTGATAAACAATTTAATATTTGTATTTTGTTCCTACTCTGCTCTAAGGGTATTTTAAAAATACCCATTTTCTTCCAGATCTGCAGTAAACATGTTTAAAGAAGAGTTACAGGAGCATCATGGAAAATATAATAGTATATAGGGAGATGTTGGGCATTAAAAGGTTTATCTAAAATCTAAATTTTGTAAATTATCGACCTAATTTTGTAAATTTTTTATTGTCATTTACTTATTATTCTTATCTTGTAATCTTGTAAACTTTATATTTTATAACGACATGTTGTTTAAAATGTAATAAAGAACAAAATAAAAAAATAAAAAAAAAATTTAAATATTTTTTGTATAATGTATTCTTGTGCGCCCGCCGGATTTTTCAGATATGGCATTTTCATACGTTGTGCAAAGTCCAAACTTAAGTATGTTCATGCCAATGCCAAATGAATGGTTTGCCAAAAATTGCGATGATGGAAGTCTGGGAACAAAAATTGACCAAATAAATAACTATTACAACTAACAAAGGCGTAGTTCAGGTTATAACGAGCATGATTATAATTATATATTAATATGAAAAGCAAGAGAAAAACTAAATGAAATTTAAAAAAATAAAACAATGTTTATAATTGCAAACAAAAGGCTCGTAAAAAATAAAAAATTAGCGAGAAAAATTATTAAATATATATATATATATATATATATATATATATATATATATAAACACGCTGTCAAAAATAATCGCCAAGTTACAGAAGATATTAGTGTATATGCGTGAAATAAAAAATTATAATGACAACAATAACAAATTTATACATAAACTTAAAAGAATAAAAATCATCCTTTTTGTTTCTTTTTATGATAACAAAATAAGTTTAAAGTATATATAACAAGTAAAGACAAGTATATATAAGATAGTAAAAACAAGTCTTTATAACAGCATTTAGATTTATCACAAAAATTTTATTTCAGAAAATGTAAAAAAATATCAAAAATGTTTTCATCAATAATTAATCTTCCGGAAATCGAAAAACGTTTCGATGAGTTTTTAAGCTGAAATTATTTCAAACGTATATCCTAATGACGTATGCTAATCTGAAGTTCAGTAATTAAAGATTAAAAAGTTATTTACGTTTGAACTGCACTTTTTTGTGTTTAAGTTGGCCAATTTTCACTTTAGCTCAGAGACGTAGAAAGAATTTTTTTGGTGTTCGAGATTGGTAACTTCCAGACATGGAGCAAACTCCAAATATTTATATGTTTATACTTATGTCAAATAATGAGGGTTTGCAAAAAATTGCGATGATTGGAGGCTGGGAACAAAAAAGCCCTAAAATTTTCTTCCCCCCCTGCCCCAAACATGAGAGCAATAAGTTGATGAAGTATTTTTTGTATTATTCTTAACTAGACTTATATTCATCGATAAATTTTAAGCCTCTTTCTACGCCTCTGCTTTAGCTTGGTATTTTTTTATTTTAATATGGAAATTTTCACTATAGTTTGTAAAGTGAAATTTCACTATAATTTGTAAAGTGGAAATTTCACTATAATTTGTAAAGTGAAAATTGCTAGAATAAAATGAAAAAATGCCCAATTAAAGTGAAAATAGCAGTAGTAGGTTATGTTGGCAATTTTCACTTTAATTTGGCATTTTTTTATTTTAATTTAGCAATTTTCACTATATTTTGCCTACTTAAACGCAAAAAGGTATAGTTAAATCATTTAATTGAATTTTCATTGAACTTAAAATATCAAAGACAATAGATTATAAAGATGTTATAGAAAGATTATCTTTTAGAAAAGCTAAAAAAAAGGCCTTAATTTATTATTTAACAAGCCTTAAGTGAGCTCTGAACGACTCTGAACATACTTTTCAAGTCTAGTTAAAAAATGCAACAAAAAATTGCAACAAAAAGCAGAAAAACAAAAGGCAGGATTCAAAAATATTCTTTCGACTTAATTATTCAAAACACAACTTTCGACTCAATTATTCAAAACACAACTTTCGACATGATTCAATTATTCAAAACACAACTTTGCTCATAATTTGGATGGTAATTTATAGAAAAGGGAGAACTGGGAGTGAAAAGGTGGATCAAACACAAAGGAAAAGAGATTTTGGTGACAAATAAACATACTATATTACTTAACACAGTATTGTCCACAATTATTTTCGTCGCGTCCATAATTATTTTCGTCGCGTCCATAACTATTTTCGTCGCGTCCATAATTATTTTCGTCGTGTCCACAATTATTTTCGTAATAAAAATACTTTATTTTTCAAATGTTTTACAGTAAATTAAGAAAAGAAATTCAAGCATAATTTAATCACATAAACTGATTACGCTGAATTCCTTTTAACACCCACTCACGCATGTGAGAATAATAATTTTCAAAATAGTATTTAATAAAACCTGTTAAAATCTCAGTAATACAGTAATGTTAATCATTTCTTGTGAATTATTAGGTCGTGGTTGTATCATTCTGAATAAATTTTTCATCACACCAAAAAACTCCTTAATGGGATTAAGTTGAGGGCTGTAAGGTGGTAAAAACTGGAGAGTAGAATTGATTTCTTGAAATGCGGATTCTATAGTTGATGAATGGTGGAATTGCGCGTTGTCCATTATTACAACATATCTTCGATCACTTAAAGCTGGTCTTAAATCTTGTTCGATCCACTCGTTCATGCTAGCAGTATTAAAGGCCCCAACCTTTATTTTAAAACCAATACATCCGGTAACTGAAAAGGCGCATATTAAGCTAACATTCCTTCTTCTCTGTGTGGGGACTGTAATATATGGGGTACTTCCCAACAATGCATATCCGTAATGTCGTGAATCGTGCAAATTAAAACCGGTTTCATCATATAAATCAGATCAGAATTTTGCAGAAAAGAAACATATTGCAAAACGTGAACCTTGTTGCTATTACATGAGCTGAATTTCTCGCAACAACGACCGATTTAAGCCTTTTACAGTTATATCCCATTTGTTCTAATTCTCTTTTAATTGTAGTTGTCGAGCATTTATGTTCTTCGGGCATTAATTCTGCAATGTCGATCGTAGTTAATGCATTATTTGCATTAATTAATAATTCAATTTCTTTCTTTCGATATTATCTCGTGCCGCTCTGCCACGCTTTTTAGGCACTGTATTTGATTTTGTTCAAGTTTTCGTATCCAGTTTTGAATCGTCCTAATTAAAAAATCTGTTGCATTTGCAATAGATCGACTTGACTTCATCATTCTTTTTATTGTAGAAATATTTTCTTCGGTTGCAGATTTGTTTTTTGTTTGTTCTTTTGTTTCGACATTCGAATGATTAATGTTTGTATTGTTTTCGTTTGCCTTTATATATTTAGTTTAAAAATACTTAAGTATTTTTATTACGAAAAAAATTGTGCACGCGACGAATATAATTATGAACGCGACGAAAATAATTATGAACTGCAACGAAAACAATTATGAACGCGACGAAAATAATTGTGGACGATAATGTAAATTAAAAAAAAACAACTTCTTATTGAATAGAATATTTTAATTTTAGATTTTCAACTTTCAGAACTCAAGCTTTATTGTTAGCAAAGTAAAAGTTTTGACTCTGTTAACTTTTAGTGAATATCTTTTAAGGAGGGGCTAACAAAAAAAACTGAAAATCTGATGTATTATAAATTAAAAAAAAAAGCTTCCTAAAATTGATAAAGTTTGACAGTCAACTGCTAACCACCAAATATAGTTGGTTGTGTTTCTGAATAATGATTCAAAACATATTTTTTTATAACTTTAAATATTTTTCTTTGTATCGTTCTTTTTAAAAAAATTTTCTTCTCATATTTCTAATTCGATTGCTGTTTTTTTCAATAAAGTTAAGGTTGCTAAGGTCATGAAGACGTACTTTTTAGGTATGAGTACATACACTTAATAAACTGAAAATCCAAAAAATCAAATTTTTTACAATTTTAAAGTTTTAGTACGACCTTAAGTCAAAGAATCAGCTGCACAATGTAAATAATTTAAGTTAATCTTAAATTTGATTACCCTTGTAAATTCAAAAACTTAATTCAATAATTACTGAAATAATTACTGACATATATACTGACAATAAGTACTTCTATACAATTAAAAAGGTGAAAATCTTCATTTTTCTTTAATAAGGATTGCTTTAAGATCAAAATTTATCACAGAATCTTGCTTTGTCATCGAAATTTGAAAAAAAAAAAATAATAAATTATTGAGGTTATTTCAATTTATCTTAATGTTGGTATAGATTTTTACTCTTAGCAACGCCCTTAGCAACCATGTTACGGAATGATAACACCTCTATTGCAAGTTTTTTCTAGTGCAATTCCATTCCAATTTGTTTTTAAGTTTTTTCTTTATGCACTTAGCATAACTAAAAAAATGTTTTTTTTTTAAATTAAGTTAAAACTCTCACCAGTGCCTTCATGACCAAACGCAAAATGTGAATGAGTGTTTAAAACCGAATTGTTAACAAGGCCAAAAGTAGCAAAGCCGAGGCCGCATGTTACAAGGTCAAGACCAAGACCAATGCTAAAAGTTACAAAACCAAGGACAAGGCCAAGGCCTACCCAAACATTTTTAAGACCAAAGATTTAAATTTTTGCCTTACGTTAATTTCAATTATTGACAAAACTGTTGGTAGCAAGTGCTGTGACAATAAAACCACACGTTGTGAAATTAGATTAAGGTTATGCGCAGAATTGAACGTCAAATAAAAAGTATACTTGTAGATATATATAAAAGTCGAAAACAAAAATGCTTAAAAATATAGAATGAAAACTTTCAATTCTTTAATTTTATGTATTTTTTTATGAAGGCGAAGGCCAAAAATTTCAAGGCCAAGACCAAGAGTTTGAAGGCCAATGCATTAATTTTTGGCCTTATGGCAAGGTTAAGGTCAAGGCCAAGGACTAATAACTCTGGTTTAAATGGAACTATTTGGACACGCTGTCCTAAATCAGACCCTGTCCTTACTGTTGCAGAAAAAAACTTATAATTGGTTTGTGTTCTGCCATCATAAGTTTCAATGATGGTATTAATTGTATTGGAAATGTTTTTGATTGTTTGATTATTCCACGTAAAAGTTTTTTTGAAAAAAATGCATTATAAAAGGAGCCATAATAGAGGAAATAGTCATTTAATGTTTTAAAAACACAAAGAAGAATAAAGAGGTCCATTAAAAAAAAAGACATAAAAGAATGTAAAAAAAAAAAAAACGGACCCTATAAAAATATAAAGGACCATAAAAGGACCCTATAATTCTAGATTCAATTGAGTTATTTCTGTTTTGTTTTATGTTAAAAAATATTATCTGATTTTTAAAACTTTTTTGTTTTCTGTTGTTTTGGTTATACCGCTTACATAATATCTTTACTAATACTTTATAAAACTTCCTGAAAATTTCCACAAATGTTCTTCACTAGCTACAAAATGACCCTAATTAAAGAGTCTCACTTACTCAGATTTGTACTTATGAAATTTTGAATAGGCGATTAAAACTGTAAAATTTATCAATTCTTATGAAAATGACCATATTTTTGCAAATTTTGATAGTTTGAACGTGAAAGCGGCACAGATTGTAGTTTACATTGTTATAAAACAACTTTTGTCTTCATTCAATCTATATTTGTAATTTATGTTAACTATATTTGTAATTAATATATTTTAAGAAAAAAGTTATCTACTTGTATAGAAGTACCTTAATCATTATCATTAATCGCATTTTTTGATGTTGTTTTTGTTTTGTTTATTTATCTAATTTATTTATGGCATTACCTATTAATTAAGACGATCTTATTTTAATGTTAACATTTTTGTAAACATAAACTCTTGGAAAAAATTATATAAAAAATATATAATGTAACGTGGTACTCGGTGATAAGACTAAAATGCCTTCTTCTTGCTCCTGCCATTAAATTTATTTGTAAATTTATGTAGGTTGTAAAATTTGTACAACGGTAAAATATGTTCAAAATAAAAAAATAATTATTTTTTAATCTTATTTCTAAAACTGTAAAACGTTCAAAAAGGGCTATTCTTCTTAGCACCAAAATATATTTTAACAAAATTTAAAAATTAGTTATAATTTATGTTCCTATTTAAAGTTGGCCAATTAAAAAATATTCAAAACACTCAACTGGGGTGGGGGAGGGATAACTGAGGGCATTTTTAAAGAGTATATTCAAAAGGTATTTGTTCCAATACCAAAATTGCATTAAATTATAAATTTCGCTAAGAAAATTATTAGGCTGGTACCCCAAAAGATGTTAATTAAATTTGATTCCACTGCCTGAAAACCACCCGCCTGACTACATAACGTTTAGAGGCACAAATATATTTGTACTTTTGTTTTAGGTGCCCCAAGAGAACATTAAAGTAGAAAGTTCATGCCTCCTTTCTTACCAATCATGCAAAAAATTCCCAGAGCTCGCGTTGTATCCCGGATCTTATGCTTCTATAGATAGCGGTTTAACCACGGTACCAAGGTTGCTGTATTAGTACTAATTTATTGTTACTATTTATTTTCATAATAAATAGTAACAATAAATTAGTACTAATTTATTGTTTCAAATAAATAGTAACAATAAATTAGTACTAATTTATTGTTTCAAATAAATAGTAACAATAAATTAGTACTAATTTATTGTTTCAAATAAATAGTAACAATAAATTAGTACTAATTTATTGTTTCAAATAAATAGTAACAATAAATTAGTATTAATTTATTGTTTCAAATAAATAGTAACAATAAATTAGTACTAATTTATTGTTTCAAATAAATAGTAACAATAAATTAGTACTAATTTATTGTTTCAAATAAATAGTAACAATAAATTAGTACTAATTTATTGTTTCAAATAAATAGTAACAATAAATTAGTATTAATTTATTGTTTCAAATAAATAGTAACAATAAATTAGTACTAATTTATTGTTTCAAATAAATAGTAACAATAAATTAGTACTAATTTATTGTTTCAAATAAATAGTAACAATAAATTAGTACTAATTTATTGTTTCAAATAAATAGTAACAATAAATTAGTACTAATTTATTGTTTCAAATAAATAGTAACAATAAATTAGTACTAATTTATTGTTACTATTTATTTTCAAGCTAACGTTAGGTTAGACTGTTTATATCGATTGCAGTCTTAAGACGAAAAGTCCATGTTTTACTTAAAACTGTAGGTCCATCTATTTGCAAAGTATATTTCATTTGGATGTAAATTTTTCGCGGTGAGATACTAAGAGCTGTTAAATAAAGTTCAACAAGATTTAAAAGACTTTTATAGATATTTTTATTGAAAGAATACAATTTCGTATCGAATGAATAGAATACCGTTTTTGCATTAAAATTGGTGTCTTTTTGATGTCAATGTTTTTAATTCAATGTCAACGTCATGTTTTTTAAATTCAGTTTAATTAATTAATTCAAATGCTTTTTGTTTAATTCAAAATCTGCTAAGGATGCCATTGCAAACTTTTTATGCTTATATTAAAATGAAATTTCACTAAAAAATTACGGCGATTAGAGCACAGGAAAAAGTATCACAGGAAAAATCTCGTTATCATGAGTAAGAACATAATTTGTAACTAGATTTATAACGTTTAAAATACCTGCAGCCAGCTTTGCGAAAGCCTAAGTGTCATATTTTGGATGACATACATAAAAGAATACCCTCGGATTTCCCAGTAAACTTACACGACTTAAAAATCAACATACAAAACGCAGTTTTATGAAATGCTTTCAGAAATGTCTGATCATTGATCGAAATCAGATGTTTGATGATTGAAATAACAAAAACACTAAACAAATATTTTATTTATGTTAATCTACTTTTTTCGTTAAAGTTTGTTTACAATTTTAAAATACTAGTTCAATTTGTTTTTGTTTTATCACGTTCGTTATGTTAATTTTATTACAAAAAACTTTTTTTTAAAATGAACCAATTTAAAATTCGAAAGGTTCCGAGATCAATCTTAGTTCTAAAAGTCCTGACCAATTTATAGTTACCTAAACGAAAAAAGCAATAAAAAAACAAAAAATTAAAAAATAAGTAAGTAAAAAAGTAATTGACCTTACATTTCTTTCAATGGGTACTTCTTGATTTTCCTCATCTGAGTCTTCACTATACTGCAATTGAAATCGATTATCCGAGACTCCATCACCTTTAAAAAAAAATTGCCTTTGAATTTTGATTATAAAACATTGATCTTTATTTAATCTCTTAGTATATAAAAAAATGATTCTTTATCAGTTGAAATTTTCAATTTTGCTGCTAAGTAATCTTATAATTTGAGGTTCCATCATTGACTATTAATGACTATTTTTATTTCCATCATTGAATATATCGAATAGGAACAATTTAAAAGTCAAAGTTGGAGAATCAGCTAATTACATTAGATTTGTAAGACAGCAAAATATAAAAGTTCACAATGTAAAAATTTTTTAACCAAAGCTAAATTTTAATATATTTTTATTTTACAAAATATTTTATAACAGATTAATTTTTTATTAAGATTATTACTATTTAGATTAAAAAAACAACAACAAACACTTGCAAAACTTTCACAACACTTGTAAAACATTTGCAGTATGACCTTTACTAAAGCGCTATTAAAACAGCTTAGAGAAACTCCTTGATTCAACATCAAATACAATTTACATTTAAAGTCTTTTATTCGTATTATTCTTTAACTTGTTACCAAAATAAATAAAAAATTACTGACCTTAGAAAATTTTCAGAAAAAAAATCCCTTGAAGTATGGGTATTTTAGTGGTGTTGTATGTCAAACTACAGATGTTTTTAAGAGTTGCTTTCATTTTCAAGTTTAATTTCGTGAATAGCCTGCAAACAATTTCGTGAATAACTTGCAAAACAATTTAGTAAATAGCTCGCAAAATTTCAAGCAGTTCGGAAAAGTAACAAATGAAGTTACTTTTCCGGACAACAAATGAATTTGAAAATAATAAAGTTAACAATAACGAATAATAAAGTTTAGAACGTAAACCTTAGATAAAATGCGAACCAGAAAATATGAACCGGAAAAATGCACACTTTTTTGACGAACCAAAGATCTCAAAGATTCAAACTTGCATGATACTGATTTAAGCTTGACTAAGCGTGCAAATGCTGATACCAAAAGCATCTCAGACTTCTAAGTGACTCATATTTTACATTACAAATTCCATATAAAAAAGCTGTATGGAAAGTTAGTTAGCCAACAAAAATGAAAAAACTATTCGGAAAGTTCATTCGTTCAGCGGTATTTCAAAAAATAGTTCAACAAAAACTTGCTCAAAATTAAATTTCTTCAAAATTAATTTTTTTTAATTTGGAGCGTTTCAAGCAGAATAAAACCGATTGATCTAAAACCTGAACCATATAAAAATGTATGCATATATATATATATATATATATATATATATATATATATATATATATATATATATATATATATATATAAATTATATTAAAGATTGTGGATTTTTTAAGCCGCAGTAAAAAGCACGTTCCCAGGTTCACCACAGTATAAACAAATATAGACAACTTTTACCGATAACTCTAGTAAAATATTTCTGAGCTATTCCTATCTGACGTATATCTTTTAAAAGGTAGGGATTCCACACTGAGGTACAAGATTCAAATATAGTTCGAATATAAAATTTGTTAGCTCTTGTCAAAAGTTGAGAATCGTTACTGATAAAAGATTTTAAAAGTGAATAAGTACAAGAATGTTCCTTGCTTGCAATAAAAGAACAGTGATTGGAAATCTAGATATCCGAAGACATAACTATACCGATATATTTAATTGATTCAATAGCTGTATCAATATTTATTGAGTATGAATGTAATGGTAAAGGACTGTTGCCATGGCGTAAATGAAAACATTTTTTCGTTGCTATATTAAGTTGCCAAACATTTGATTATTCTGAAAAAATCAAATGGTGAGTCACTAGAAGATAACAATGGAGACAATACAACAAAATAGTCATTAAGATTATTATTTACTAAATGTATAGTTCTGGTCAGTATTTGTTTTTAAACTATTACATCAGATGCCAACCTTTGAGAACCTAACAGAAATGGAACGTGTCCAGAGTGAAGCAGAAATAACTATTAAATCTATTCAGTAAAAACTAGAAGAGCTCATTGAGACATTGAAAGTCAAAAGGCTTTGATAATATACATCCAGGTGTTCTTTGACACTGTGCCACTGTGATAACCAGGCCACTAGCAATGATTTTCAAAAATCCCCAGAGTCCCTAGTATATGGAAGCTATCAAACGCGACTCCTATATTTAAAAAATGGAAACTGAAAGAAATGCTCAAACTACAGGCCAGTTTCTCTCACATCGGTACTCTATAAGAAAATGAAAAGTTTTATACACAAGACAATCATGAAACATTCAACATGGATTACTTCTAAGATACAGCTGTACAACTAATCTACTAACTAATCTAGAGACACATGACATCTTAACCGAATCACAATTTCATAATTATGCCATAGACAAATTACACATTGATTTACACATGGGATTTACACAGACTTTACTAAAGCTTTTGACAAAGTACCTAACTAACATCTTCTTCTAAAACTTGAAGCATATGGCATACACGATGCACTCCTGGAGTGGATAACTGACTGGATAAAAAAAAAAACATAGAGTGGTTATCAGCAATAGCAAGTCTGAATGGATAAATGTTACTAGCCAAATTCCACAAGGTTTAGTGTTAGATCCACTTCTGTTTCTGATTTATATAAACAACCTTCCAGACAACATGACAAACCATATAAAGATCTACATCGATATGTCAGTAAGAACTTAGTTTTCATCAAAACAGAAGATGATGCAAAAAAACTACAACTAGACATAGATCATGAAGTTCAATGGCTTAAGAAGTGGATTATGTTTTTCAACAAGGTAAAGTTGACAAATGTAAAGTCATGCATGCTGGTCACTCAAATAAGTCAGTGCATTTTTACTCGATGCTTGACAAAGATGACAACTGAATATAACTTGGAACAACAATTATTAAATGTGAGTTAGGTTTCCTTACATCAATTGACCTAAAGGTTAAACATCAAGTAGAAGCTGTGATATGAGATAAAATTAAAAACTAAACTGTGATATGTTCTTATTTGCTATTGGTTTTTGCGTCGTAAAATCATCAGTGTTCAACGGTAATGAGATTTTATTTTATTTATATTTATTCAGTAATTAATTATTCAAATATTATATGCAATATGTTATTTTGATATATTTTTTGAATTTTAGGATCAAAATAATTTTTGGCCATCGATAAATGGCTGAACTTAAACAAGAATGGTAATGATGCAGATGATAACGCTACAAACCCTTCTCAGGCAGGACAAAGTATTGAAAAACAGGCATTTATTGTGCGAAAAAAATAATATGATGAGTCTTTTTTTCAATTTTGCTTTACATTTCAAAATTGTAAGGGTAATTGTTGGGTAAATTGGGTAAAATTTAAGGGTAATTAGGAATATATAAATTATTGGCTGCGGAGAATATGAAACCATCTAAATTAAAAAGACATCTTGAACCAAAGCATGTTTAGTATGTCAGTAAACCAAAAGAATATTTTGAAAGACTATAAATCTTTAAATAAAGAAAAAAAATCTTTTGAAAAATTTATAACCATTAATGAAAAATATTTACTAGCGTCATATGAAGTTTCATACTGTATTGCTAAAAATCAAAAGCCGTTTACCATCAAAGAAGATCTTATATTACCTGCTGCTATTAAAATGATAGAAATACTACATGGAAGTAAATATGGCAATGATACTAAAAAAATTTCTTTGTCAAACTACACTATCGCAAATAGAATTTCTGATATTAACAAAGACCAATTAGTGCAACTTATTACAAGAATTAAAGAAAGCCCAAAATTTTCAATTCAGTTGGACGAAACAACGAATATTACTAAATTGGCTCAGTTGTTAGTATATATCAGGTACATTTATAAAGAAAATGTGGAAGAAGAATTGTTATTTTGTCGTCCTATGAAAGACCATACTACAGGGAAAGACATATTGCAAAATCTATGAATTTGAAAAAACTGAAGGTTTAGAATGAAAAAACTGTGGAATATGCACAGATGGTGCAAGAGCAATAATGGGCATAAATATTGGTTTTAAATCATATTTTCAAGCTGCTCATTATGATAATATAACTTATACTCACTGCCTTATTCACCAAGAAGCTCTTGCAGTCAAAAAGCACCAGAATTGAACAATGTGCTTCAGTATGCTGTTAAGATTATAAATTTTATTAAGAGCCAGCGGTTTATTTTCAAACCTCTGTAAGGATAGGGATTCCAAGTACACAACTTTATTTTTATATACAGAAGTAAGATGATTGTCAAGAGGTCAAAGTTTAAGAAGATCATTGTAATTAAAGGACAAAATCGAAATAATTTTAACCGAAAGAAAATGTAAACTTGCTTTTTTTTAAAATGACTTATGGCTTCAAGCTGTGTTATTTATCAGATATATTTGAGAAATTAAACAATATCAACTTGTCTCTTCAAGGAAAAAATTACAATATATTGACTTCAAATGATAAAATTGAAAGTTTTATCAAAAAGATCAAAATTTATAAAACTAGGTTTGAAAAGAATTCATTTCAAATGTTTTCCAGTGTCGACAATTTTATAATCAAGAAAAATCATTGTAAATCTTTTATTGCAAAAATTATAGTTGATAACTTAAAAGCGCTAGAAACACAGTTCCATAAATATTTTATATTAAATATTGATTTACAAAAAATAGTTTGGATTCAAAAGCCGTTTTGGATTGGCTTAAGTGAGATTGATCATCTGCCACTTAAAGCTCAAGAGGAATTTGCTGAGCTTTCGTGTGACTCAAACTTAAAACTACAATTCCAAAAAAAGCCCTTGACTGAATTCTGGATCGGAACTAGAACTGAATTTCCCACAATCGCCGATATGGCGTTAAATGTACTTCTGCCATTCAACACCACATATTTATGTGAAGTTACTTTCTCAGCTTTAACACACATTAAATCCCAATATAGTTCATCACTAAAAAATGTTGAAGAGGTCTTACGCCCAGCAGCGTCAGGCACATCCTTCTCTTTATATTTTTGCTTTAAATTTTAATTTAATACTTACCACTCAACAACTGCATTTGAATATACTCGAGCAAACTGAGACTTTACGTTATTGTAAAAAATGCCAATTTCCAACTTTTTGTGCAATTTTTAATTTTTAATTTTTGTATGTTTCTTAACAAATTCTAAAACTATATATTTCATATGTATATGAAAAATATACACATATATGCTATATGTATAGTGTTACTAAATAAATGAATCATCAAAAAATATTTACTTAACTTTCTTTTATATTTATATGGGGTCGCCAGGAAACTCACAATCATAAATGGGTTCATAAGTGAAAAAAGTTAAAGAAGCAGTTTGAACAGTTACTTAGAGCGACTTACAGAATCAAAAGCTTTCTCAAAGCCTAAATATACAATATAAACAATTTTTTTGTTAATAGCAACGGTGGTCCACATTAAAATAGGTATAATATTTGTGGTTAAATGGGTTTCCTTTTTTAAAGATGGGGCATACTATAGTAGTTTTCAAGATGGCAGGTATGTCATTTTTCAACATTGACAATTCAAACATAATGGAGGGAGTAATAATGACAATGACTTGCTTTTTTTCAAAATAAATGTGTGATTAAATTTAAAGATATTGCCGGGTATTCATCAGGTGAGTTAGAAGACTTTGATGGAAACTTTTGGAGAGTTGTCACAACAGAATTATAAGAATTCATTACATTATTTAAAGAACTTGAGTTTGTCTGCAAATCATAGGCAGGTGCAACACCATTATATGTAACAAAAATGGAGACAAAAAATTGTGATTTTTTACTATCATCAATACTAAGAGAACCGTCAGGTCAGAGTAGCAGTGCAACAGAACTATATTATTTGGATTTTGCTTTTGCAAAAGAATAAAACGTATACTAGCTTTATCAAGTAAATCTTTTCTTCTGAGAATAAATTATTTCTGTATTATACAAATGAGGACAAATCTTGCATTTGACATGGATAGATGCATTACCGGTTCTTTTGTAATCTCTATAGAGAATATGTTTTTTGGAGGATAATTTTTGAATGGCAAGAGGTTGGATATTATTTTTTCTATTGCAAAGTACTAGAACTTGTAATGAAATAGTTGAGTTCAAATAATTACAGATAATTTGCCAGAAAGATTCAGCATCTTGACATTGTTAGGCGAGCATATACTAATTTACCTAAAGTAAGCTGTGTATATTGTGTTGTAATAAGCTTGGTGAAAATTATATTTGGTAGGTTTTTTTTTTAACTAGTAAGTTCCATACTATAATGATTCTTTCGCTGTAAAAAAACTTCTAGTATCATTAATATATTTATTATGTGGAGTAAACTTTTGTGAATGACTTCTAGTAAAATATTTTGAGTTATAAAAAAAAAAAAAAT
Organism: Hydra vulgaris; assembly: GCF_038396675.1. Classification (NCBI taxonomy): domain Eukaryota; kingdom Metazoa; phylum Cnidaria; class Hydrozoa; order Anthoathecata; family Hydridae; genus Hydra; species Hydra vulgaris. The sequence goes on from NC_088927.1 coordinate 27,669,231, forward strand.
CTGAAAAACCACTATAAGAGTTGGAAATTACTGAAAGAGAAAAGATGAAGTTTGAAGAGCAAAATAACGATAGACAGACAACTTGAAAGAATGCAAATTATATGAATCAGGAAAGCAAGATGAAGGAAGCATATTCTAAAGAACTGATGTTTGAGGAAAAAAACTAGACGAATAAGAGTTTTTGGAGCATTTAGAAACAGTCACAGAAAAAGGATGAGACTTAATTAAATGCCAAGTAACACGAGAATGAATTTTAGTAGATGGGACAAGAGACACTAGCTCTTCAGAGCAGTACCCATTGTAGTATTTGTGGAAAAGAGAAAGAGAAGTAATGTTATGACGATGTGATAATGGTCGGAGTTTGGCTGAAAGAGCAGGTCCAATGGGTTTACAATGGGTTTTTGCACCTTGTCTAAAAGAGAAAGGGCATCATTAGAAGATCCGGATCAAATATGGCAACAGTATTCCATACAAGGATGGATTTGAGACTTATAGAGATAAAGAATAGAATGCGGAGTAATGAAGTGTCGGGCACATTAAAAAGATGCAACCTTAGCAGATGCTAATTTTGCAATGGATTTGATATACAGTTTCCAAGAAAGATCAGAAGTAAGAGTTAATCCTTGAAGATGAAAGGTAGATGACTTGTCAAGTAAATCACCATTCATAAATATAGGAAAATCTAAATTATTGCAATAACGATTGGCTGAAAAAAATTGGGTTTTATCTGAACTAAAGTTCACCAGCCACTGTGAGCCCCATGCTGTAACAGAAGTGAGATCCTTTTCAAGCTCAAATGCCTTCTCCATGCAATCAGAGAGTGTAGGCTTCTTATCATGACAAGAATAAATGGTAGTATGATCAGCGAACAATGCCACCTTAGATGTGAGAATATCTGGAAGATCGTTAATGTAAATTAAAAAGAGTATAGGACCAAGGAATTAACCTTGAGGAACCCCTGAAGTTACAGAATATGAAGAAGAGTGCTTTCCATCTAGGACAACTTTTATATTATGATTGGAAAGGAAGGACTCAATAATCTTACAGATGTTACCAGATAGACCATAAGAAGAAAACTTATGGAGAAGACCAGCACGCAAAACTTTATCAAAAGCTTTAGAAATGTCAAGGGCAATGGCCTTAACCTTTCCACCTCTATCTAATGCACAATAAAACCTATTGGTTTTTACTGTTAGCAAATCAGCAGTAGAACGAGAAGATCCAAACCCATATTGATGATCAGAAAGCAAGTTATTAGATTCAAAATGGGAGATTAAGTGTTTGTTAATTAAAGATTCAAAAACCTTACTTATGATAGAAATATATTATGAGAGTCAGATCACTCTCCAGAATATTTGAAAATAGGGATAACAGTTGCCGCTTTCCAGTATGCCGGAAAACAAGACTCTAATAAGCACTTGTTAAATAATTTTGAAAGTATGGATGACAGCTCTGGAGAACACTTCTGCAAGACTACAACAGGTATGTTGTCTGGACCACAAGCTGTAGAAGAGTCTCAGTAGGAAACCACTTTTGCTACAGAAGCTGGAGTGATTTTAATGTCAAGTAATGGATCAACCTGTTTGACAGCTATATCAGGTAGAACACAACTAGTGGAATCAAGAGATGATATTGATGAAAAGTTCATAGCAAACAATTCAGCTTTGTCTTTAGGTGAGGTGACAAAGTTTGAACTATACAAAAGAGGTGGAATAACAGATTTGCCCTTATTATTGATACTGTTAAAGATTCTCCAGAAGTCACGAGAGCCTAATTTTTGTGATGAAATACAAGATTTCATGACCTGAGAATAGAGAACTTTGGGATTAGACAAAACTTTTTTACAATGGTTTCTAGCAATAGTAAACAGACATCTGTTTTCTGAAGAATTTTTTTGCTGATAGATATGGAAGTAATGATTTCGAATGGTAATTGCAGCAGCACAATGTGAGGAAAACCATGGAGAAGAGTGAGGCTTGACCTGGAATCGTCGAGAGGGAATAAAAGATTCCATGCCAGCTTGAATCCACAAAGTTATGTAAGAAGCACATTTGTTAGCAGGAAGACGAAAGATTTCTACCCAAGAGCCATCACAAAGAAAATCATGGAAAGAGTCCCAGTCAGCTTTAAGGTAGTTGTAAGAAGTACGAAGATAGGGGGATTCTGATGATGAAGAAGAATGAGATAATAGTTTTCGAGAGATCAAACCATGATCAAAAGCACCTAAGGGTAAATGAGGAGAAACTGAGCACTGACTAGGATCAGTAACAAGATATAAATTGAGTAGAGAAGGTAAATGATTTGGGTTGTTTAAAAAGCAAGTTGGAAAGTTGACTATTTGAGTTTGAAAGACAAAAGTTGAGGGCCTTAACATCAGCAGAGTCACTGACATTAGAGCCAAGCCATTCAGTGTGATGAGCATTTAAGTCACCAACAACAACAATATTGGCTGATGGATAAAGAGGGAGGGCTTGGTCAAAGTATAACAAGTAAGAAATAACGAAAGGAGTGCAGTCTTGAGACGAAGGAGAGCGGTATAGAACAAAGAGAAAGGCGATAGAGCGAAGTGGTGCTGAATGAAAGCACATAAAAGAATAGTCTGTAGATTCAAACCTAGTTTCCCGACAAATGGGTGAATTCTTACGAATGTAAATGCCTAGGTCAAGTGGGTGACTATTGGAGTCTTTATGAATTAAAGAAAGATAACCATCAACGCTAAGATCACAAAATGAGACAGCCAAACTCAAATTAGTCTCACAAAGAGCAAGTAGGTCTGGTGAACTTTGCAAGAGATAAGACTCAACAGTAGAAAAGTTACTTGGAAGTCCACAAATATTAGCGAACGATAAGTTTAGGAAACTTGGTGAAGACGATGGTTTTTTGTATTTTGTACTTGTTGGTACTTTTTAAATTTTTATAGAACTTGACTCAAAGCATAGATAGTACTCAGTACGCTATTTAATAGTCCAAGCAATTGCCTCATCACCATTAATAAACCTTAGGCCGTAACAAAGGGCTCCAAATAAGGCCTCAAGAATGCACACCAAAAGTACAAACAGGGACACCATCCATGTGCAACATGGCAGTCTTGGTACTCTGATTTTTTTCAACTGTCGATGAAATCAGCCTCTCTGAGAGCTACCACAGAGTTCGGGAAACCTGACTACCACAGCTGGCCTCAGAACCATAAAACTGAGTTTTAGAGCTGTATCCTCATTAAGAGATAATAGAATGATTTACCTAGTCATAAAAGAAGAGACACAAAACCCATGCAATGAGTCAAGAAGATTCAGCGTTCAACATCCTAAACTGAAAACAATGTATTAAAAATACATCTGTGCCAGCCTAATAGATAAAGAAGGGATGCGAGGCTGGTCAACAGATAGAACCTATTTACCCCTTAAAGTATTATCTAAATTACACTTGAAAAGAATCATACAGAGGTCACAGGTGCTTGTGAATGGAGTAATAGAGTTGAAACCAGTTTTGGTTGCAGATATTTGCTGTTTTAAACTATATAACTAAAAAAATTACACATTTTTTTATTATCACACTGAATGGGTTGGCTCTACCATCCCGCTCTACTGACTTGTGAGCTCAAAACATGTTGTACTTATTAAACTCTTATTTACAGTTAACTTGAAGACTCATTTTCTAGACAACCCTAATCCTCTCTTGCTCACTTACTCCCAATTCCATCCTTTACCTCTATAAATCTCTTATTCATTATAAGTATGGAATACTGTTGCCATGAAGCTGGTTCTTCTAATAATGCCTTTTTTATTCTAGGTCAAAAAAACATATTCACTTTTTTTTTTTTTTTTTTTTGTTAATTCACTTCCCCAAGGCCCAGAAGGCCACTACAGACAAGGAGGCTACTTAATTGTGGTTATAACCCTCCCTCAACTCTATAACTCCGAAACAAGAAACTTGACGAACAAAGCCGCTGCTCGGAGAAACAAGTTAAGCGCGGTTCTACCAGGGACTTGGTTGGGATCGAACTTGGAACCTCTCGCTTATGAAGCGAGCGCTCTACCACGCCACCACTACCGCATTTTATCTTTTACCCATACCGCACTTATCTTGCAAGTAAAAAAAAATTATTTTTTAATTTAAAATTAAATTTTTTTAAAAAATCAAAAAGCTTTAATTCTTATGAGAAGCCTATTTGCAAAACGTGCAAATAGGCTCCTCATAAAATTAAAGTCTGAGTAAATTGATTTTGAAAAAATGACAAAAAATTGAATTACTCATAGTTGCGCATTAATACAATTAATGATGCGCTCACTGCATTGGAGTGAGGCTAGATCTCACTTCAACCCTTTACTTTTCCGGATATATCTGAAAAAAATAATCCCTGGCTACGCGGCGTTTTAGCAATTAATACATTCTTTGTCTATTTTTAGGACAAAAAGACTTTTAATTGAACTTATATTTAAATATATGATAGATTTCAACTCAAAATTTCCATTTTTGTGAATAAGCACGTTTTGCAGATGGGCTCCTTGTGATGTTTTATTAATTTATATATAAACTAATGTTTAATTTATATGTAAATTAACATGTTCAGAATCATTTTGACTTAATTATTTAAAACATTCTTTTATGTTCTTGGATTGTGTGGAAATCATTTTTTCTTGTGAAAATCTTCTATTTTGTTTCACCAATGTAACATGCACCCATGTGCAATCATGTTGGCTCACCCCTTGGGTAATTATTTAGTGGTAGATTTGATTTATTTCAGCATAATGACTGATTTAATGACAACTTTATGAAATACTTTTTTAAGTATAAAGCCTAATTTTGGTACCTATGGTAAAACAATTAGATTTTTAATGTAAATCTTTTTTTCTAAAGTTATTCTAGGTGCTCCAAAAAGTCCTAACTATCTTATCACAGAGCACCATGGAAAAGCATTTAATGAGTAAGTTCACGCCTCTTTCCTTACCAATGATGCAAATATGGCCAGAGCCCCCTTTGAACCACAGACCTTCAGTTCTGAAGAACCATAGTTGAACCATAGACCTCTTGTTCTGAAGTAAGAACTCTAACCACTACACCACGGCTGCTTAAAGATAATGATGATTTATGGAAATATATATTATCCTTTGCAATATTAAGCAACATTATTGTTTATATGAATGTCTACTTTTTAGTGAAAATATTAATAAGAAAATCAATTTCATTTTAAATGTTATGCTCAAAACATACTTTATATGCCCTAGCTAAAAATCTTTGAAGGTACTAATTGCTATACCCAGTGATATGGACAAACTTGGTTTTATAAATACGTTCGTTATTCCTGCGACGAATGGAAAACTCATGTTTGTGAAGGCAACGATTGGTTGTAATACAAACATCTAGAAAATCTAATTAATGTTGTGCTTTCTGATATTCACAGGTATATTGGATAGTTTTTTCTTGTGAATTTAAAATTGTTTAAAATAAATTCGTATTATCTAAAATGGTAAATCAAATGTGACTATCATCAAGGTAACATTTATAAGATTTTAATGCTTATTAACAGCATTTGATTTGATTTGGTGTTAATATGTAAAATGAATCTGATAAAACAACTATTATTGACAAACCTAATGGACCTATTAACCTATTAGTTTTTTAGAACATATATTAATACTGAATTGTAACATTTGCAAATGCCTAAAATCTAGTCAAAATATTTTAATTTGCGATAATGGTAATTTGGTGATGACTAACTATTGGAAACCATTTTTTGTAAAACTTTCAAAATTTTATGTTGCAATGACATTATTTTTGTTACATTACAATAATTTTTTTATAACGGTTAATTCAGTTTAATGTGGCTCTTGTTAAATGATCCAAAATATCACTTTTTATTTATAATAACTAGTACAACCAATCATAAATAGTTAATAAGCCTTTAATAATTTATAAGTCTCACCTCTCACTTTCTCATCTGTATATTTAACTAGCAAATCAATGGTTTGTAATGATTTATCAACACTTTTAACAAAGGCCTTCTAAAAAAAAAATATTTCATGATTATGGTCATATTTCAATGCTCTTATAATATCATGATGCTAAAATTCCAAATTTTTGTTACTTAAAAAATAAAAATAAAAATTATAAAATAAAATATAAGACCCAACTTCTAGTACAAAGGATTATAATACAAAGGTTTGTGGGAACAGATTTAAACAAAAATATATTCAAATAAGCAGAAGTAATACTGGTCAACAGCCAAAATGTATAAGTGATGAAATCAGTCAAATATAACTAATTTTGTTGTGTTAAAAAAAATATGACATTAAAAACATGGTTTTTAGCTCTGGCTTTTATGATATATTAGGCTTTACTTAAGGACAGCCAACTATCGTACAGACTGCTATTTTGATATGGTACTGTCCCTACAGAAGAAAGAATAGAATTTCAACTGCCCTAATATACCATCTACAATTTGTCTAGTACCTTATGGAGAAAAACTTCCCACCACTTACTGATCCACCAGCAGATTAATTTCTGGAATCTGAAGATAAAGAACCAGATTAAACCAGATTAAATATAAATCGCCTAATTTTTCAACAAGATTTTAATTTCATTTCCCCTCTGTAGATCAACACAGAAATCGCCAAAACTAAATATATCAAGTGATCTGATCTTAAACCTATGTTTGTCAAAAAAACACGACAGAAATTCTGGCCTGCAGTGATTTCAGCAGTGGAATCTACTGCAGGAGAAAGTAAAAATTTCAATATATCCTGACCAAAGTATTCAACTTTTTAAAATTCATCAGTAAAAAAAAATGAACTTATATTCTGCCATGAGATTAATCATGATTGATCTTTTGTAAGAATAAAAAGTATTACCAGAAATAATAAGTATCAGAATAACTGTTTACTTGTTCACAGATACATGAAACACATTGAAAGATTAACATTTATATCAGATCCTCTGGTGTTATGAGAAAATTGAACTAAAAATTTTCTATGATGATTGTGATGATATGATGATACGGTGATAATACAATGATCCAACAATGATGTTACAATAACGATACAATAATGATGAAGACAATGATGATACAAAAATAATGAAGATGATTACACAATGATGATACAATGATGGTGATGATGATAATGATAATAATGATGATGATTTCAAAAAGATGAAGCTCTGCATATTATAAAAATTTTAAAATTTACGAGCTAGCATTGTTATTGATAATAGTCTCATATAGAAAAATGATTTCATGATGATTGAAACGAACTCATGAAGATTTCAAGAACTCCTAAATCCCCACAACTTAATATGTTTATTACCTTATCATTCTTAAATCTTTTTAAATCCAAGTTTTAAAATTTTGCTCCATAATACAGTTTTTACAAATTTAATAACAATACTTAACAAGCCTTCCCAGGAAGCACATGCAATCGCATGCCTTCCTGGGAAGACTTGACCCAATACAATATGAAATAGAAATAAAATAAATCAAAAAAATTAAAATTGAAAAAAGAAAAATTTCGTAAAAAAAAGTCATATATCTAAATATTTTACTGTTTTTATTTTCTTTTTTTTTAAGGGCGTTAATTATTTTCCACTACCAAAATTGAGGAAAAAAGCAGATAAGAAGACAATGAAAATAAAAACATTTTTGATGTCAATTTCTTCGGGACTTTTGTCAGTCAGTATATTAAGGAAATAGTTTATTTATTGCACTAGAAATATAGACAATTTTAAAATTTGTTTTTCAAATGTCTTTGCTTAACTTTACTGTTTTTATCAATGCACAGAAAATGCACTAATTATAAATAATTAGCTTACTCACTTTTTTTCTTCTATTAATTACTAATTATTAGCTATTTATTTGTAAAATTTTATTTTTATTTTTTTACAAGTTTTTAATTAAAAAAAAATTAAAAATCATTAATACTAATATTCTAATATAAAATATTTAGTTGTTTTCACAATTCCTATTTGAAATAGTCTGGACTTTTTTTGGATTCTCTAAATTATGCATTTAAGCCCAATAGTTTTTTCCGGATAAACTATTGCTATTGACGATACTCCAAAAGTTTGTGGGGATTGTTAATTTACTGAACTTTTTTAACGAAATTTTCAGAAGCCTATTTATTTATTTAAAACCTTTTTTAAGTTTTTAAATAGATTTTTTCAAACAGAGAAATGCTCATTGTTACCTCTAGTTATTTGTACTAACATTGGAAATTGGGCAATATAAAAGAAACAATTTCAGACAGACATCAAACCTGGTAAAAACATTTATAAAAGAGACCATGAAAACTATTCTTTTATTTAATTTCTTCTGTCATTACATAAATTTATTATTTAAATTATATCTAATAAATTGCATATCAAAACTTTCAATTGTTGTTAAATTGTTATAAAATATAATATGTTTTTTTGTATCAAATTTTATTAAATTTTCATTTTTTAATTATTGAATTTTTCTAATCATTTTGTTAAAGTTTGATATTTGGTTACAATTTTATTTCCTTATTTAATACTGTTTTTTTTTTCTCAGAAGATAAGTTTAGCTTTTTGCTGTAAATTATTGAAACACTTTATTAGTTAAAAGCTGCAAACTGTAGTGGTCTTCATGTCTAAAAAAATTACTTTAAACATGGATGAACAAGGCATGTGACCAGATGCACTTCCTAGGAAGATTTGCTTAGTACCAACTTTGCTAAACAACTTTTTAAGTAACTTTTAGCCAATGTTTTCAAATATGTACCTTAAGTTGTGCCTGGCTTCAAGTTTTCTCAAAACATAAACTGATTGCATTGACCATGTAAACAAAGATTAAAAAGAAATGTACAACCCTTTGTACTTTGTGAACTTTGTATTTTGTAAACTTTGTGTTAAAAGGATGTAAACTTTGTGTGTAACGTAATGTAAACTTTGTAAACTTTGTGTTAAAAGGATGGGAGAAGTACTTTCTCTCTGTTCAATGCTTAAAAACAATACACATACAATAGACACATTTCAAGCAATAAAAATTTAACTATATTGACAATCAAAAGTAGTAAACAGGCTAACTGTAAAAACTGTAAAAAAGATTTTCCAATTGTGGCTGTTTAAGAAACATGAAAAAACCATTTATTGGGAATTACATTGAAATAAATATTTCAAGATTGTAAATTATTTCTAGTTTGATTTATATATTTATTATCACATATATCAATATATATATTAAATTAAAAAAATTTACTAACTCTATATATCATCTCAGGAGTATATGTTTCCGACAGAACAAGTTCCTAAAAATTATTCAAAAATAAAAATAAAAAATCGATAAATATGAAAGCCTGAAACACCAATGAAAAATATAAATTATTTTATCAACTTATAGTCTTTAACCATATTATCATTATACAGCTTTCCCCTTTTAATGTGGCCTTTTTTTTACCAGTTTTTTAAAATTATTTTATCTAGTATTTATTCAAAGCATTCTTTTGTTATTTTTATTTTAATTTAAATAGCAGGAAAAAATTGAATTTTTTAAATTGCACACTTAAAAATGACCACCCTACCAGCACTTTTTCATGCTTTGGCATTTAATTTCAAACGGAGGAGATGATACTATTTATTTGTAACAAGTTCTTATCAGTTTAATTAATTATGTTCTCGTTAAAGAGCACTATGGAAGAGCATTTAACTAGGAAGTTCCTTAATAATGTCGCAAATAAGGCTAGAGCTGACATTGAATAGGAACTACTCAATTCAGGAGCAGGAGCTCTAACCACTATGCCACAGTTGCTCTCTTATTAAAAATGCTAAAACACATCAGCAGTCACCTTAGTTGCTTCAATTCTGCTAAATCATTTTAATTTCTCTCAAAAGTAGCAAAATTATCAAAATCTTTATAATCAATTATATTAAAAGCATCTTTAAAAAATTGTTTTAAAGACATTTGAAATGAATGTTAATACTAATTTATTTTTAAAATAACTTTTTTTTATGGAGGCATTCAAAACAATTATATTTATTAAGTATTACTAGTTTTGTAAGTCCCATAAAGTAACTTTAAATAAATCTTTATAAAATATGTTAAAAAAAAAAAAATTAAGAAAAATTTTTTTTGGTGCAAATTATCTAAAACAATTATTATTTATAATTATTAAATAATTATTAAATTTTATCGATGAAATTGCTAGTTGAACTTTTATGTTTTTTTGTTTTGTTTTGTTTTTTTTAATTTTATTTTTAATTTATTTTTATTATTGGAGTATTAATTAATTGCCTTTAATGCTCTGTATTTTCCTTTTATTAATTTTTTATTTTGCAATTGCATTTTATTGTACTTTGATTGACTTTGATTTTTCAGACATATATTATGAGATTTTACTTTGTGTAAATGGCAAAATATTTCAGAAAATAATAATAAACTTTATGAAATATTTTCAGAAAATAATAATTTTCAGAAAGGATTATTATTGAGGAGAAACTCTTCTGTACCAGAATGTTTATTTTATTATGATTTCACAATGAAAGAGAACAAAACGTCAAATTTATCTTAAAAATCAATATCATTTTGACACGAAAATTCTTTCTATTGGAACAAACTGTTTTTTTATTTATGCAAGTTAGGCATTTGGATATAGATGATATTGTTGAATATAATATTGTTGTAAAACCAAATTAACCAGTAAAAAGGGCCTTACTCATCACCTGATGTGTTTTTTTTTACTGATTGATCTTGGTATGCATGCTTAAGGCATAATGGTTAAAACCACGTTTTTTTATTTTATAACTTATAATCTATGAGTTGGAGATTTTGAATCACGCTCTTAAGCGGGTCAATCAAACTGAAATATAATCAAGCGGGTCTTGTTTTAGTTATTTATTGCGTTCAATTAAATATAGTTTATATTTTGATTATTAAAAGAATGGTACTTGACTGTTTCTTAAATTATTTATAATTTAGCTTTTAAAATAACTTTTTTCCAAGTTAAATGAAATTCACTGTGCTTTAATTTTTTTGGAATATAGATATATATTTTTGGAATATAGAATAATAATCTTAAAAATAAATATAGATGTCTTAAAGATTTTTCAAAATCCTAAGATGTAAAATAATCTAAAGGTTTTTTTCTTATTTTTTTTTCGCACAGATATCTCTGATGAAAGATATATCTACTTTTAGAGAAAAATTTATAACCTGATGTAGCTATGTACTTTGTCTAAATACTTTTTGAGAATGATTTATGACTTGGTGTAGATACGTATTTTATTTTAAACACTTTTTGAGAATGATTTATGACCTGGTGTAGATATGTTTTTTTGTCTTAAACACAATAGTAAGCAATATATGGAAAATCACATTCAACATGTTTTCAGAGTATTTTATCATGATGAAAATTTCTATACTAAATTTTTTCAATATTATTTAGAAAATAAAGAAATACTGAGTTTAATAAAAAAAAAATAATAATGTGGGAGAGGAGAGATTTATGCACCGCAAAAATTAAGAATAGAGATTTATGCACCACAAAACTTAATAACATAAAATAAACTTTAATTTTATTTTATTGATTTAAAATTTTTATTTTAAATTTACATTTTTATATTTTAAACTTCATTTATTCTTTAGGGTATGAGATTGGCTTTACAAAAAAAGAATTGTTATAAAAACTTTAGTATTTAAAAAAAACATTGTTTCAAACAACGTTTGTTAGAAAAGATTAAAGTAATTAAGGTATCAGCATGTGGAGAGGTAGCAGCTTCAGTAGAAAGTGGTAATGGTAGAAGTAAGAAAACTTGAAGAGAGTACCTTACATATTGTATGAATGAGCTTAAGTTAAGAAAAAAAAATGCTCTAGATTGTTTATAGTAGCAAAACAGCATAAAAGAGGAAGACTAAAGTCTGATGATGATGATGATGATAATGATGATCATCGTCATCATCATGATTATGATGATGATGATGATGATGATGATGATGATGATGATGATGATGATGATGATGATGATGATGATGATGATGATGATGATGATGATGAATCATAATCATGATGATGACAAGGAAGGCTAATTGTTATTGTAGATAAGAAACATTACAGGAGCAAAGATAGAACTTTGTGGTACCCTTCAAGTTACTTAAAAAAAGAGAAGTGTAGTCCTTCAAGAATAACTTTAATACTACAAGTTTTTTTTATAACCTCAAAAACTTTATATAAAAAACTAACAGAGTGAAGACTAATTGTAAGATTGTTGGAGAGATCAAAGTGTTTTCTAGAGTTTTGAAAAATTGGAACCAATTTTTGTAGAACACTTTTTTAAGACTATGATGGAAATCTTGTCTGTAGCACAAACTGTAGAAGTGTTTAATTGAGAACTAACTTTAGCATTAGAAGCCATAGTAATTTTGATGTTTAACAATGGGTTATTCTATTTAACTGGCAGGAAGAGTGTGACCATTAGATTCAAGGGTTAAATTAGAGTAAGATTTCTTTGCAAAAAACTCTACCTTTATCTGGGGAGAAATAAAAAGATCAGACCCATGAATTAGAGATTAAATATTAGGCTTACTTTAGTTAATGACACTGTTGAAGATTTACCAAAAGTCTCTAGAACCTAATATCTGATATAAGAAACAAGATTTAGTAAATTGAGAATAACAGAGCTTAACATCAGACAGGACCTTTTTACATTGGCTTCTTTATACAATATCCTTTCATTGTTATAAAAACTTTAGTATTTAAAAAAAACATTGTTTCAAACAACGTTTGTTAGAAAAGATTAAAGTAATTTAGGTATCAGCATGGAGAGAGGTAGCAGCTTCAGTAGAAAGTGGTAATGGTAGAAGTAAGAAAACTTGAAGAGAGTACCTTACATATTGTATGAATGAGCTTAAGTTAAGAAAAAAAAAATGCTCTAGATTGTTTATAGTAGCAAAACAGCATGAAAGAGGAAGGCTAAAGTCTGATGATGATGATGTTGATGATGACAATGATGATCATCGTCATCATCATGATTATGATGATGATGAGGATGAATCATCATAATCATGATGATGACAAGGAAGGCTAATGATGATGATCATCATCGTTAGCCTTCCTTTTTTGTTTATGCTGTTGATGATGATGATGAAGATCATGAAAATCATGTTGATCATTATGATGTTTATATATGCATATATATATACAAAATATAAAATGAATTTTGAATAAAGAAAATATACTTTAGGATGTATAAATGCTTATGCAGCCCTGGTTACAAACCTGGCCCCAGCCCCGGTCAAATATCAACCATGGTCACTTACTATACAGTAGTTGAAACAAAGCAGGCTAATTGAGATCAATCCATCAACTATAAAAAGCATACAGAAATAAAAGCATAAGAGTTGTTAATAAAAAACGAAAGAAGGGAAAAAAACAACTTAAACTGCAGACAAATTAAATTAGAGAAAAAAAACATAATTAAAATAAAGTGATAATAAGAATAAAAATTTAAGTTTTACAAAATTTTTTTAGTCTTAATTGTTTTTTAGATTGACTTTTTGAAGACCTGTTTAATTATCCAAAGAGTTCCACAGCAAGGTGGTTCTATCAAGGGGTGATTTAAGCGATCACGTGTTGTGATGGGCTAAAGCCATTAAGCGATTTTAAAAGTATATTATTTAAAGCAATCACAATCACTAATTTTTATCTTCCTGGATAAATGTTTATATAAAAAAAGGTTTCACCATGGTTTAAAGTGATTTTGAAACAAAGCAACCTAATCCTACAAATATTACTTTTGGTTATTTGTCACCAAGTATCACCAAGAAATGCTTATTTTTTTATTTTGACATATTAAGTACCTTCATCCAGTATTTGTATTACCTGAATTAAAAACTAATATGTTTCAAATAATATTTAAAACATAATAATTGTTAGAACCTTATGAAAGAACTTTGCCATTTTTGTTGGAGTAAATTTGCTGTTTTTAAAATTTTTTTGCAATCTCATAAACTTGAGTTAATTTGCCCCTTGTCTATATAAACATTGTTTGTGTTTTTACGTTAAAATTACAGCATAGATTTTTCATCAAAGTTTAAAAGATTATTTCTTATCATTGCCTGCAGATTCAAAGTTTAATCTATTACGAGGTTTTAAAACTTCACTCATTAAAAATTTCAAATTTCAAGTTTTAAATTTTTTGATTTTAACACAAAAATCTTAAGTGCACTATATAAAAAAAAATTTTTTTATAAAATTTTTTAACGAGTGCATTTAATGAGTCATGCCTTAAGTTTCTATTATTAACAAAAAACAAGTTTCAGCAGGTGGTACTGGAAACCCTTTCTTAACAAAAAGAACTTCTAACAATAAAAAATTTAATTGAGTAAAAAATGATTCAACAAACATTTTTTTCTTATTAAAAATTAGTTAAAGTTACTTTATAAAATTAAACCAGTAAAAGAACAGGGCTTTCAAAGTTGTTAGCCTTAAATACTAGCTACTAAATAGTATGTTTTCCACACTTAATGCTGGATTTTAAATTTCTCGAATTAAATATCTCTTACTTTGAATACAATTACGCTGCCAACAGATGGAATTTCCTTTAAAATAGGATATTCTTCAAAATTCTTATTTGATTTATTTATCATGGGTTTCTCTTCAAGATTCTTAAAACTGCTACCTAACTAAATAAATAAAAAACAATAAAATCTAAAACCAATTGTTTAAATTATTCTTAATAACTATATAATAATAATAATAATAATAATAATAATAATAATAATAATAATAATAATAATAATAATATAAATCATTATTATAATCATCAAATTTCTAATTCTAACCTCACTCTTGTCTTCTACTTTAGTATTTACACTTTCATCTTTATGACCTTCCAAGTTATTTTCTTTCACTAACTTATGGTTTGGGCTTGCATTGCATTGAAATTGATTTACAATGGTAATAACATCATCACATTCTGCACCAGATTTAGCAAACAAAATGGTGGCCTATTAAAAAGATCAAAACTATAAAGTTTTAAGTGCACACTTTAACTACAAAACTTTAAACGACTTTAAATGCAAAATTGAAATTATATAACAGTAACTACTCTACCCAATAAGGTGTGATTAAATAAGGTGTGATTAAATAAGGTGTGATTAAATAAGGTGTGATTAAATAAGGTGTGATTAAATATCAGATTTTAAACTATAAAGGTAGCAAAAAAAGTTATCTTTGGAACTACAAAAAATTTTAAAAAATAATTCGAGAATTTAGCTTCATGAATGTTCTTGATAATTTTGATGTATTAACTTTTAAGCATTTCCAGAATTTATTCAATTTATGGTAAATCAAAACGGGTCGAATGTATAAAATTGGATATAAAATTCGAGAGAAAAGATATCAAATAGAAAAGTGGGAAATCAATGTTTCATATCAGTAAGAGAAACATATAAACAAACAATCAGCTGATTACTGAGATAAAAAAATATACATATACTAACAACAGCGCTTGAATGGATTTGAACCTTACACACAAAAAATACAAGCTTAATGCCTTCTTCAATCATGCTATAATTATATAAATAAAATACAAGCTACAGACTCACTTTATGCATATTCATTTAAGGTTGCATCTCCAATACTGATTGGACCTTCACATGACTGAATTTGTATTGGGTTGATGATTACAGAAATAATGCAATAAATTGATGCTTTTTAAAAGCAGAGAAAACATCACCAGCTGTATTAAAAGCACTATTGATAAAAACATAAAAATTCTCCTACGATTCTGTCACTTGGTAGTTTGTTTTGTCATTTTGATTCTGTCCTTTGTTTCAGTCATTTTGTATCTCATGAAGCAAAACATAATCAAAGCTGAATAAAAACAAATGCTTTCAGACAGTTATCAAGCCTTCAGTAATTCATACAAGAGTATTTTTGATATCATTTTTGGTACAGAATGAACTCACAAGGGTCAATGGTTTGTTTCATACTTTTAAATTCTTTTTAAAATAATTGAAGAAGACCTTGTTAAGAAGCGTTTGCATTTTACGCATAAAATAATAATTTTACTTATACACATCAAGCCATTTTTGTTGTGCCGAAACTTTTGTCAATTATAATATTTAAAAATTCTTTTAGAAATAGTTTATATGGAGGATATTAGGCAGTAATTAATTTTTGTAACAAATGCTTTCATTACAAATGTGAAATAATATTTTTTTTATATAAAGAAAACAGTTTGTTAAATAAATTTTTTTTAACTTTCCATTTTAAAAAACTTTTAATTTAAATTTATTTTAAAATATTTAGATCAAATTTATTATTAAATATTAATAAATTTAAACTTATTAAATTTAATCTAAAACTTAAAAATTTAAAACACTCTGTTTTACAAGTTTTTTTTTTTTCCTTTTAAAATTTCCAAACAACTTTAAAAAAAAAATATTAGAGTTACTTTTTCATGTTCGTTTTACAATCAACTATTTTGTTTTATTTTTATCCCGTTACAAAAGTGCTAATATACAAAACTGCTTAATGCACTTATAACTGTATATAAATGCATTGCCAGATAAACAATCAAGGAGGCAAAATTATTTTAGAGAATCTTTTTGGTAAATTTTTTTGTAACAAACTTATGAAAAGATAACTTTTTTTAAACTATTAAACTAGGTCCGCTATGTAAGCATTTTATCATAACATATAGCATAGATTGTTTTAAATTTTAAATCATTTGCCATTCCATTAAATACTCTGCCTGAATAAGCAGCTGTTGAAACCTAAACAAGCAGCTACTAACCCACCTACTACTACTTGTAAATCACCAAAAATAAATAAGCAGCTACTAACCCACCTACTATTACTTTTTAATCACCAAAAATAAATAAGCAGCTACTAACCCACCTACTACTACTTGTAAATCACCAAAAATAAATAAGCAGCTACTACTAACCCACCTACTACTACTTTTTAATCACCAAAAATAATTTTTCTGGTGATTTTCTTTACTTTTTAAAATGTTTTTTGCGTGAAAAATATTTGTGGCAGAATATATCGATTACAGTTTTTGTTTACTAGGAAAAATCAGAAAGTTGATCATAGTTACATTTATAAAAAGACTCAAAGCAAAAATCAGAAAGTTGATCATAGTTACAGTTATAAAAAGACTCAAAGCAAAAATCAGAAAGTTGATCATAGTTGCATTTATAAAAAGACTCAAAACAGTAATCAGCTATAGAGTTTGAACTTTTTTGCAGAAAATTCTGTTTTTTTTGCTAGATATCACATACATTTAATACTAATTCATTGCCTTAATAAATCATCTTTTCAACAATATCATTAATATGCAAATTATAATTATGAACTAAAAAAAAGGGCTTTAAAAAACTGTGAGTAGAAAATCAAAACAGTGTTAGGATTCAATGTAGTACTTAATGGAACACTAATTCCATGCCTAAAATCAGAAGAAGTTAGTGGTGAACACAAGGCACACTAGCAAAAGTTTAGTGTTAATTAACAAGAAAATAATTCAATATCATCATATTCAAGTATAGCCATAACAAACATATTCAAGTATAGCCACAAGGCAGCTTAGTCATTTCTGTATTTTCATATCATTCGATTTACTTTTATACACTTTTATACAATTACGTATTTCTGATTTTTTCAGGTAACCCTTGAAAAAATCAGAAACTTATAACTCAAATAAGTTATTTATTCAATTGTTAACACGTAATTTATTTTGATACTGTAATAAGTAAAAAATGTCAGGCCTCAATTGGGTTCCTCCAGGCGTAGTTTCCTGGCCTATGGTCTAGATTAGAAATAATAAAGTACACCTAAGGCACAGTTATACATATCAGCTAAAATAGCAGTGGTGTATTGGTAGAGTACTTGCTTCGTAGCAAGAAGTTTTAAGTAAAATCCTTACCACTGGTAGTCCCTGGTACTATTACACTCAATTTGTTTATCTACGCTGCAGCCTTGCTTATCAATGTTAGTATTTTAAAGTTAAAAGGTTGAAAAAGGTCAAGAGAATATACCTCCTTGAAAACTACACTGATCTCCTTACCTACTATGTAGTTGCAGAGTAAACAGTATATTTACCTGGTTTTAATAACTTACTTTACCTAGGTTTTAATAACTCAACTCAAGACTCAACTTTACCTAGGTTACCTAGGTACCTAGGTTACCTAGGTTAGCTAGGTTAGCTAGGTTAGCTAGTTAGTACCTAGGTTACCTAGGTTACCTAGGTTACCTAGGTACCTAGTAAACAGTATATTTACCTGGTTTTAATAACTTACTTTACCTAGGTTTTAATAACTCAACTCAAGACAAACTTTACTTTTACTCAAATGACACCTTTGATAAACAACAGGATATAAAGTGCAAGAACAGTAATGGTCCTAGTTATGCTTTTACATAAGAATATAGTTCATTATAGAGAATTTTAAAACAAATACCTCTTATGGAACTGGAAAATGCCTCTGAGTATCAAATAGTGAAATTCAAAACAATGATAGATAAATTATTTGATATTAGTACTCAAAAGCTTGAAAACCTTCTTTTTTTTAAAGATCAAGAAATTAAAATGTACGTAGACACTCATGCAAACATTTTAAAATTGACTGAAACAATTCACCTAAGGAAATATTTATAAACTCAATAATTTCTCAGAATAGCATAAAAGATAACATAGAATCAAATAAAGAACTTACATCATTTTTTTCTTTAGAATCGTCATGCTCATTTGATAACTCAGCAGCATCATCATCCTTAAAAAAAACATAAAATACAAATCTGGCAAATTAGCAACTTTGTATTGCCTAATGATATTTCATTAGACTTTTAACATTTTTGTTTTAAAAAAATATAAGAAAGCTGTTAATTAAATATAAAATGTAATAAAAATCAAACCTTGCTAATGATATAAAATCGATATTAATGTTTTTTTAATTATTTTATAGATGACAACTTATGTCGAGGAGCAACCTAATAAAACTCTTGAAACTAATTATTTAGAAAAGAGATTCAAAAACCAGATCATCAATTTAAACTCTTTTAAACACTCTTCAACATTTTTTATTTTTTTTTTATTTTTTTTAAAGCATCTTCGCTTCCAACAAGGCTGCAAGCAGCCACTAATTAAAGTTGGAAGTTACTGTAAGAGAAAAGATGAAGATTGTAGAGCAAGATAACGATTGACGGACGATTTAAAAGATTGCAAATTATATGAATCAGGAAAGCAAGATGAAAGAAGCGAATTCCAAAGAACTGATGTTCGAGGAAAAAAACTAGACGAATAAGCGTTTTTGGAGCACTTAGGAACAGTCACAGAAAAAGGATGACACTTAATTGAATGACGAGTAACACGAGAATGAATTTTAGTAGATGGCAAAAGAGACGCTAGCTCTTTAGAGCAGTGCCCATTATAGTATTTGTAGAAAAGAGAAAGAGAAGCAACATTACGACAATGTGATAATGGTTGAAGGTTGGCTGCAAGAGCAGGTCCAACTATGTTTACAATGCGTTTTTGCACCTTGTCTAAAAGAGAAAGGGCATCATTAGAAGATCCACCCCAGATATGGCAACAGTATTCCATACAAGGCCGGATTTGAGATTTATAGAGAAAGAGAATAGAATCCAGAGTAAGAAAGTGGCGAGCTCGATAAAAAGATGCAACCTTAGCAGATGCTAATTTTGCAACCGATTTGATATATGGTTTCCAAGAAAGATTGGAAGTAAGAGTTAATCCTAGAAGATGAAGAGTAGGTGACTCATCGAGTACATCACCGTTCATAAATATAGGAAGATCTAAATTATTGCGATAACGATTGGCTGAAAAAAATTGAGTTTTATCTGAATTAAAGTTCACCAGCCACTGTGAGCCCCATGCTGTAGCAGAAGTGAGATCCTTTTCAAGCTCAAATGCCCCCTCCAAGCAATCAGAGGGTGTTGGTTTCTTATCACTATAAGAATAAATGGTAGTATCATCAGCAAACAATGCCACCTTAGATGTTAGAATATCTGGAAGATCGTTAATGTAAATTAAAAAGAGTATAGGACCAAGGATTAAACCTTGAGGAACCCCTGAAGTTACAGAATATGAAGAAGAGTGCTTTCCATCTAGGACAACTTTTATATGATTGGAAAGGAAGGATTCAATGATCTTAAAGATGTTGCCGGATACACCATAAGAAGAAAGCTTATGGAGAAGACCAGCATGCCAAACTTTATCAAACGCTTTTGAAATGTCAAGAGCGATGGCCTTAACCTCTCCTTCTTCATCTAATGCATGATAAAACCTGTCAGTTATTACTGTTAGCAAATCAGCTGTAGAACGAGAAGATCGAAATCCATATTGATGGTCAGAAAGTAAGTTATTAGATTCAAGATGAGAAATTAAGTGTTTGTTAATTAAAGATTCAAAAATCTTGCTTATGATAGGAAGAAGACTTATGGGATGGTAGTTAGACGAATCAGATCGCTCCCCAGAATTTTTGAAGATAGGGATAACAGATGCGGCTTTCCAGCAGGCTGGAAAACAAGACTCTGATAAGCACTTGTTGAATAGTTTTGAGAGTATAGACAACAGCTTAGGAGAACACTTCTGCAAGACAATAACAGGTATGTTGTCTGGGCCACAAGCTGTAGAAGAGTCTAGGCAGGAAATCACTTTAGATACAGATGCTGGAGTGATATGAATGTCAAGCAATTGATCAACCTGTTTGTTGGCAATATCAGGTAGAACGCAATTAGTGGAATCAAGAGATGATATTGATGAAAAGTTTTTAGCAAACAGTTCGGCTTTGTCTTTAGGTGAGGTGACAAAGTCTGAACCATACAAGAGAGGTGGAATTATAGATTTGCCCTTATTATTGATATTATTAAAGATTCTCCAAAAGTCACGAGAGCTTAATTTTTGAGATGAGATACGAGATTTCATGACTTGAGAATAGCGGGTTTTGGAGTTAGACAAAACCTTTTTACAGTTGTTTCTAGCAGTAATAAACAGACGTCTGTTTTCTGGAGAATTGTTTTGCTGATAAATATGGAAGTAACGGTTTCGATTGGCAATTGCAGCAGCACAGTGTGAGGAAAACCATGGAGGAGAGTGAGGCTTGACCTGGAATCGTCGAGAGGGAATAAAAGATTCCATGCCAGCCTGAATCCACGAAGTTATGTAAGAAACACATTTGTCAAATGTGCTTCTTACATGACATTTTCATTCTCACAAATGACATTGAAAATATTATTAAAAATTAAGTAAAGTAAGGTAAAATGGGGAAGATTTGCCTGGTTATACATACATAAAATAAACTCCAAATAAGATGTACTTAAGAGTTTGGATCAGCAGGAAACATTATTTTTATCTGATTACTTTTTTGACTTGAGCTTTGTAATGACAGTTGTAAGTGAAGTTTTATTAGAAAATGGTTTTTTAATAATGTTGATAATATCTAATGTTGCAAGAAGAGCAATACTGAGGTTTTTCTTAAAATACAAGTTTTTGATTTCTTGCTCCTAATTTTTTTTTTATTGAATGCAATGAAACAAATACATCTGTAATCAAAAACTTTCACTGCATTTCTTTAAGGATAAAAACCTTTTTCTTATAATATTCAAAATATTGTAAGAGAACTATAAAAAATATTGTAAATAACATTTTAGGCAATGTTTAGCTGTCTCAGTCAAGTACTTGAATAAGACTTCTGCCTTTTTTTACTTAACCGATATTTATTTGGTTGTAGAAATACTATGAGGTAGATTTTATTCATACTGTTTTAATAACAATCTGTATTGCTTTAATGGTCACACAACAAATTTGTTTTTAAATAAAAGCATTTTTGACATAAGCGGTAAATAAGTATAAAACATTTACTTTATTTTTTAAAGATCAATTTTACTCCCAAAAATGCTGCAAGCAACCGCTATTAAAGCTGAAAGTTAACTAAAAGCAAAAAAGTTATTTAAAAGCAAAATATCAATTGACAGAAGATTTGAAGAACTTGTAATTGTAAGTATATGAAAAAAGTTTTAGTAAGGTCATGAAATGGTTTTAACCACCCAAAGGAGAGCAAGGAGAAACTAGTCATATAATAGGGTTAAAGACACACTTTTTTTTTTTTTTTTTTTTTTTTTTATTTCACCTCCCCAAGGCCCAGAAGGCCACTACAGATGAGGAGGCTACTTAATTGTGGTCATAACCCTCTCTCAACTCTATAACTTCGAAACACGTACCTTGACGAACAAGGCCGCTGCGCGGAGATACAAGTTGAGCGCGGTACTACCAGGGACGTGGTGGGGATTGAACTCAGAACCTCTCGCTTATGAAGCGAGCGCTCTACCACTACACCACTACCAATTCAGGGAATTAAAGTAAGATAAGATTTGTCCTTGTTGGCATGGCAACATCATCTTTTGCTTGTGATGATAAAATTTTTAGAAAATTAGTCACAAAGTTAACTGCCTGAATAAGAGATTAAAAAAGACAAAAATTTTGATCTTTTTAGCGCCAGCAGGGTTAGTAATTGGTCAGAGAGCCAAGCTATTCATTCAGCCATTCAGTATGTTGAACATTCAATCACCAATACCAACAATAGAAAATTGACTTTGATCAGAAATAAAATGGAAAATGATCAGGAATAACAAAACGATCAAAAAAATCAAAATCAATTGGATAAGAAATAACATCAAAAACGGCAAGGTTTTAGGGAGAAAAATTAAGAATAAAGAAATAGGTGGAAATAAAATAGTGGGGAGGTGCTAAACAAAAGCATAGTCTGAGGTAGACCATCCAACTATTCGAGCTTTTCAACTATTCGAATATCAAATAGAAAAATCTGAAAATATTCGAGTAATCGAATACTCAAATAATTTATCAAAAAGTTAAAAGACATTAAAAAAATAAAAAATAATAATCTAATTAAAAAAGTGTTTTATATTTTATTTTGAACGATTTTATTATTTTATATATGTATTATTTTTTTTTAAAAACATATATTTTAAAAATAAAAGAGAATTGAATGTTTCGAAATTTAGACTTGTTCTTCTTTTCGTTTTAATTGCACCTGCTGTTGAGAATACTCTTTCAGAAGCTGTTGAGGTAGGGCGTATTGTTATTAAAGCGTTATACAAAACGTACAGCGTTGTCGACCATTTTTTAAAAGAATCCAATTGACGAAATTCTTTCTTCAATTCAATATATTTATCAATTTTGCTGCGATTGCTAACATGACAGTTTTTTGGTTCTGTAATAGAACTTATTGCATTTTGGAGTTCTTTTTGCAATCCGACTGCAACTGGTGATGTTAATTCTATTAAATCATCTGCATCAGATGAGGTAGAATCATTATTAATTTGCTCTTCTTCAAACATTTGTGGATATATTTGTTCCATAACTTTAACAGCGAATAATATTGCTGCATTTTTTGATGAATATTTAAAATGAGCGTTAGAACTTGGTATATTTCCACTCTGCAGATAAATGATCAATGTCATTAAAATTGGATCTCTTCTTTAATCCATCCTTATTTTGATTGCATGTATCAGTTTTTTTGCTATATTAGTTTGCATTGGTTGCAACTTTTCAAACAAAAATTTGTAAACTCCTTCAGCAGTTATGAGATTTGCATCATTTTTACTTAATTCAGTAACAGCAGTTTCAACTGGTGCCAGAACATCAACAAGGTTTTGTAGCGCAAAATTATCATTTTCTGGAATTGGATCAATATTTAATTCGACTAAGGATTTGTTAACACATTCTGATAGAATTAAAAATCGTCAAATTACACTCAAAGAATTTCATCGTGTTTTTGTCTAATTTTAACTTGAGCTTTTTCCCCATTTTTTGAGCTATATTTTGTTGCAAAATAGAATGCTTTGTAGCCGATTTTTTAAACATTCTTATAACACCTCTTAACCTGTTAATAATTTGATCAAAATCTAATGTCATATCATATTCATCTTCCTCAATAAACACCAAATTGTAATCAGAGCACTGATCTTCTGTGGAATCTTCTTCTACATCTTCATCAACAAAATCTTCGGTATCGTCAAACACTTCATTGCGAATAGAATTTTTTGGTATATAAAAACAATCCATCACGGCTAAATGAAGCGCGTGATTATGGCAAAGTTGATTTAAAACACCTAATATATTGCCATATTTATTCATTACGGCTGCTGCATTGTTAGTAGATGCAATAACGTCATTTTTAAAGAAAATCCTAAAGTCTGCTAACTTAGCTTCAACCAAATGTTTAATTGTTTCTGCATTTGCCTGCTTAATTATTTCGGTTAAACCCAGAACATAGCATTCAATTGTATTTGAGTCTATTCCAATCACATGAGCTGTTACGTTTACATAACGTAAAATAGTACAATCTGTCATCCACAGTAATAGCAAATTTACGATTTGCTGTTTTTAATTTTTCAAATTTTTCCCGCAGTTCAACACATTTTTCTTTATAAAAGCTATTGATGCATTTTGAAATAGTTGTCGGACTTTTCGGCATTTTATAACCTTTTTTTGCACGTAACCAGCTATAGCTTGGGATTTACTCATTGCTGTGATAGCCATTCCATCAAAAGCTGCGACTTTTGACAATATTTCATTTAAAGATTCTTTTTTTACAAATGGCCAAATATTACTTATTTCAGTATTTTGTTTTTTCTTAGGAATATTATTTTCTCCATCATTGTCATTTGATACCGATTTAGATATCAATATGTTGTGTCGTAGCTTCAAATGATTAATCATAGCAGTAGTTGAACTTCTCCATCCTATGTTCGTGTTGCACCTACCACATTTGGCTTCGCCAATATTTTTTTCGTCTTTCTTAAAAAACTCTCATACCTTGGATTTTTTTGACATGACTAAAAAAACCAGAGATGAATTATCTAAGAAAATCTAAAAAATTTTAACTTACCACTTCAAATTATCCAACCACAACTTGTATATTATATTATATTTATTTAATTGTATATTATATTTATTTATTCACAAAATATTAAAAATTATTATTATCAAGATTATTATTAAGATTTTTTTTTTATGGAACAAATATGTATTTATATTTTTAAGCAATCTAAATAAACGACTGTTTTCTAAAAGCAAACAAAAATAATGTCACACAAAATAAAAACCATACAAAAATGCAATTTAAGTTTTCCATTTCAAGGTTATATAAAAATTCTAAGAATTTTTTCCGTTTGCAAAAAGAGAAATATTTTTTTCGTTTGCAAAAAGAGAAATTAACAGCACTTTTTAAAAGCTTACTTTGCCTTTACATTTTTGAAATTATTCCAATATTGGAGTAAAAAAACACACAAATATATTCAAATATCAAGTATTTGAATACTCAAATTAAATGGTCTAGTCTGAGGACTATGCTTTTGTTTAGCACTCTCCCAAACCTGATTTTACAACCAATAGACAAGTTTTTTACCCAGGCCAAAAATGTGAATATTGAAGTATTTGGGAGTCAAAGGATAACAGACATCAACACTGAGATACAAAGATAAAACAGCCTAGTTTAATTTAATCTTAGAAAGTAAATCTGGTGAATTTTGCAAAAATATGAGTTTATAAATAATAAGTTACTTTAAAAACCACAAATGTTTAATAAAGGTAGGTAAAAACAATTTGGTGGTAATGACTGTTTTTCAAGTTTAATATTTTTTCATAGTAACTCTTTGGTGCCTAATAGACGTCCCCCCCCCCGCCCCCTAATTAATTTTTCAAAAATTTTCCACCCAGGACATTCTTATTCCAATCCCCCCGGCTATTAAATTTTAAAAAAAATTCCATCCAAGACAAGACAATTTTTTATAAAAATTTTCTTTTTCACTACTTACTTACGTTATGTAATATCATTCATTCAAAAAAACTTTGTTTTAAAAAAAAGAACGTTCTATTTTCTTCTTTCTATCGTTACGTCATTATTCATAAAAAAAGAAATTTTCTTTCTATCGTCACATCATATCATTTACAGTACTTATTTACTTGTATACGTTGTAATATCAGAGTGTGAGAACAAAATGGCAACTACGAAAAGAATTTTTAAACTTTTAAACTAGTATTATTTTCAAGCCACATCTAAAAAAAATGAAATCAGCTTTTTACAAGGCTCGAAAAAGGTCAAGAAACGAATAAAAGAGGCTCATGATAATACCGATGTTGAGCAAGAGGACGAGGGTAACATATTTGACATTTTACAAAATATGTAAAGAGAGAAACTTATTTGAACTGGACTTCTGTTTATATTTCTTCTTTAGACTTCTTTATTATTTATTTACTTGTTTTCAGACACTAATATATATGTTAATAATTAACAAAAACATTACTTAGTTATTGCTTTCAGTATTTAAAAAAACTCGAAATTTTCCAACCCCCCCCCCCCCCCGCTTATTCCAACCCCCACTTCTATTAGGCACCAAAGAGTACTTGTGCATAGTGACAAATCAAATGACTCTTATAACTTGGTATAAGTTGTAATCTAAATTTAAAAATGATAATCAAATAAAAGGGAAGGGGTGGAATAGTGAAGGGATTGAATAAAATGTTACAATATGTAAATATTGTAACATTTTATTCATGTTTTATTTTAGTGATGATGTTAAATAGTAAGGAAATTAGACTTTCTTTTCATTTCTATTTAACTTCAAGTGTTTCTCTTCATTTTTATCTAATAAGTAACTTATAATTTTTTATGCAGTCTTTTTCAATCTAAGAATATAAACTCAATGTCAAAGCCTTTATATAATATATATTATGTATGTACTAAACATACATATTATGTATGTTTACATACACTACTAAACATACATATTATGTATGTTTAGTAGTGTGTTTGTGCATAAAGAGATTTCATGCATCAGACATAAAACCAGACACACTGTGTATGGAAAATTGTTTATTTACAACTTTATCTAGATTTTGGGCAATAATGTCTTTGTTAAAAAGTAAATAGATGGGGGGAAAAGTAGGGAAAGGAAAATGGAAGGTAGAAGAGGGCTAGGACTGTTTAAAAACTGAGTTTTATTCAGGCTTAATTTAAGACTTTCTAGTACTGATTTTGAAATACTTTACATATAAACATATTTTGTATTACAATATATATTACAAACTAAAGTACATCAATAACTCTATTTTAATAAGTCTATTAAATCAGTAACAAAAAATTTTTTAAAAATTTTTGGCTCAGGCACAACTTCTAAAGTTTTAGACTGAGCCAATTTTAGGAGTCCATTATTTTTTACTGAATTGTATCTTATCAGTAAATTTCTAAAATTTTGGAAGCCTATTGTTTATAGAAACTAAAAAAATGTCTTTTCACTTCTTAAATTGCAGATTTTATTGACCCATCAAAAATCAACTTTTATATTTGCAAACAATTTTTTACGTTTTTTAGGTAGCCAATATCAAAAATTTAATGTCAAACCTTTATTGAAGTAAGTCTAGAGTTGTATACAATAAAAAAACTAGATTTTCTGAAACTTTGTTTTTAAAATATAGAGCTTCAAAGTATGAACAAAACATGTTTTTGCTACTAAAATTTTTTTTTGTGGAAAAATTAGAAATTTAAATGACCACATCTCATGAGCAAGTTTTTATGCTGAATTTTTCAGGAATTGCTTTTCTCATTCATATAAACCTACCCGCCAAAATTCATCAAAATCTGAGAAGGCCCATTTTAGACCTTAGTACACTTTGAATGGAATGAACCTATATAAAATTAAGAACAATATGAAATATGAAGAAAAATTTCACATATGGAATTATATATATTAAATTCCATATGTATACATAATTCCATATGTATAAAATTTTAAAATTTAACACATGAATATGTGAAAAACCATGTCAACTATTTAATGTCATATTTGTGATAAGAAAATGACATTATGGAAACCTGTCCTAATCACGCGATGAACCAATCAATTAAAATCCAAATAAATAAAACTTTTATAATATTTTACAAAATTGTAAAAAAATTATAAAATTCATTTTCACAGACAGAGTTGTCAACCTTTTCAATGTTTTGTTAAAATTTTTTTGATGTTTTGATAAAAAAAAATTAAAAATTTTAGAGAAGAGCTTTTACAAAAATTATAAATACATTGAAAGTAAAAATAACTAACATTATAGGTCAGATCTGCTGAAGAAAGAACTTATAATCATGCTCTTCAGTAAGAGGCTTGCTGAAGAAAGAACTTATAATCATGCTCTTCAGTAAGAGGCTTGCTGAAGAAAGAACTTATAATCTTCAGTAATGCGATAGTGGTATAGTGGTAGAGGTTCCGAGTTTGATCCCCACCACATCCCTGGTAGCATCACGCTTAACTTGTTTCTCTGCCCATTGGCCTTGTTCATCAAGGTTTGTATTTCAGAATTATTGAGTTGAGAGAGGGTTATAATCACAACTAAGTAGCCTCCTTGTCTGCTGTGGCCTTGGGGAAATGAATTTACATAAAATAAAAATAAAAAGCTTTTAACAGTTGCGATGCAACATAGTACTAAAGTTGAGTGGCTAAAATGATTTACAAAATCAACTTACTTTAACATAAAAGTTTTATTTTAAATATATTATAAAAATAAATAATTAAAACTTTTATTTGCAATATTATTTGCTTCATAATAACAAATATACTATATTGTAAACTATAACAGTGTGTTATAGTTTACAATATAGTATTTATTGCTGTTTATTGATAAACAATATTAAATTTTTGCTGTTCATTTCCAATAAAATCTTTCAATCTTAGCAAAAAATTGATGCAAAAAGTGATTGTCTGACAGTAACCATGACAATAAGGTCCATTATTCTAAGAATACTAAATCTTGTTTTTATCTAAGAATTTTGTTTTCAAAGTGACTTTTAA
This sequence comes from Hydra vulgaris, assembly GCF_038396675.1. Classification (NCBI taxonomy): domain Eukaryota; kingdom Metazoa; phylum Cnidaria; class Hydrozoa; order Anthoathecata; family Hydridae; genus Hydra; species Hydra vulgaris. Next base: position 27,698,060 of record NC_088927.1, read on the forward strand.
TATATATATATATATATATATATATATATATATATATATATATATATATATATATATATATATATATATATATATATATATTCATTTATTTATATATATATCAACCCTATGAATTAGGGTCGGCATTTGGCAATGCCGAACTAAAAGTGTTTGAGGTCGGCAAAAAATTGTCGACCTTGTTTCGATGTTTTATGGTAAGACCTTTGTATCAAATTTTTTTTGCCAACCTGATGCCGACCTCTAAAAGATTGAGGTCGGCAAATTATAACATACATACATACATACATATATATATATATATATATATATATATATATATATATATATATATATATATATTATATATATATATATATATATATATATATATATATATATATATATATATATATATATATATATATATATATATATATATATATATATATATATATATATATATATATATATATATATATATATATATATATATATATTATCCATTCAGTCAACCAAAAATTGAAAAATTACAAGTTTATAGTTATACAAAATTAGGTTAGGTGTAACTCATATAGTTAAAAAATAGTCAATGGAGTAACACCTAAATAAAATAAACAAAAAAAAATTAACATAAACATATATAAACACTAATAAATAAAAGCATGCGTAAATTAAATTAATAAAAAAAACAAATAAATAAAAGCCATAATAAGTTAAACAATAAAACAAAAAATATAAAAACAGTCTTGCAAAAGTGTTCTCTAGAACTCTGTTCATACTTTCTACACTATATAACAAATGCTTATTTGAATCTAGTTTTCCTGCCTGCTAAAAAATGACATCTGTGGTTCCAATATTTAAAAACTCTTGAGATAACTCTGACCCCCTCTAACTATTCCCCAATCTTATTACTATTCCTAAATTAATCATAAATTAATTTACTTTTATTATTGTTTTCTTTAACGAAGCTCGCTTATTTTTAAACAAGGTCTAAAATCAATCATTGTAAATGATGTTGTAAACCTACTCTAGCTGGCAGTGCCTGAGCTGGTTCTGTTGAAGTAATGTTGCATCACTTGCATGCAATGTTGCATCACTTCCTTTTCTACAAATATTATTATCATTGCTGCTCAAGTAAGTTTTATTTCATCTACCAAATCACAATCTTGAATGACTTGTCATACTGTATTTTTCCCTACATGGTTAAAAAACTTTTATATCATTTTTTTTCCTTGAATGTCAGAGATTTCAAATCCTCTTGTCTTCATGTTTCCCTGATAGATTTTGAGGTCTTCTGTCTAACACTTTCTTTCTTTTTAACTTTCTGTTAAGACCCAATTCAGTAGTGATAGGTTGCAGCTATGTTTTATGTTAGCTCATTAAAAAAAAATTCAAAGTTAAAAATTTTTTTAATTTATGATAAATTATAGATTAAACATCATACTAGAATATTTTAAATAAAAATACTCTTAAAATGAGCTTTTTATCTATATTTAAGACTGTATTGTATGGGTGAATGTAATCATAAGGATTTCAGTATACAACATGAAATAAACATATACTGATATAAGTATATGGTTGTATGTAATTAATTATAAGGATAACTGTCTTAAAAAAACTTGATAAAAAAAATTAAAAAAAGCTTACATCGTCATTGTCAAGTATTTCTTCCATTTTGTTATTTCTTCTGTTTTTTCTTCTTAATCTTCTTCTACGATTTCGTTCTGTTTTTTTTGATAGTGTCTGATTGTTTGATTTTGAAGTAACTTCATTTAATACTTTCGTATTATCTTTATCTGATAGTTTTTTGAGTTCATTGAGAGCATTTCTTGAATTGGTCAAAATATCTGAAGAATCTATATTTATTGAATTTTCAGTTACTTTAGAAAAACAATGATTCCCTGATTCATTAAAAGATTCCCCACTAATTATAATTTCAGATGTGTTTTCATATTTATCTTTTTTTGCCATTAGTTTTGCATGATCAACATTCTTTTTAAATGGTTTGTTTTTGTTTGGTAAACATTCCTTCCCATAAAATTTTGGTTCTTTTTCTATTAGGTTAGAGGTGTTAGGGGTTGAAACTGAATTTCTGTTTAAACCAGTTATTTTAAAGTCCACTCCTGTTTTTGATGAATATGATGTAGAGGTCACACATAACTCATTGGGGACAGATACAACTGGTTTTAAACTACCAGGTTTTGTTTTAACCATGTAGGTACTATTTTTTGGAATTTCAAATTTTTGTGCTAAATTTATTGTTTGTTTTTTTACAGTCAGTTTGTCCACAGAACTATCGCTAGAACTAGATGATGAAGAATCTGATGATGTTGAAGATTTTCTTGCTTGTGGTAGTTTTGTTTTGGTAGACTCTTTTTTTTGTGATACATCTTTGTTTTTTGTAACAATATTTGTATGCTTTTTTATAATAGAATTTTTTTTATCAGAATCATCACTTTCACTAGATGACGAGGATGAAGAATCTGAAGAGCTTGTAATGTTTTTTTTACTTGCATTTTCTATAAGTTTATTATTTTGTTTAACATCTTTTTTTATATTACTTGAAACTCCAAGTTGACTTAATGGCAGCACCTTTTTCAATGTTGTTGTTGAAGAACATGTTCTTGGAGCTGCTGTTGTTGGCAAAGAATCTGTTTTTATTGCTTTTGACAGAGACAAAGCGCGTTTTTTAAAGTCACTATCTGATTTTTGAGCTTCAGAGGAATCATTATTTTTAATTTTAACACATTTTGAACTTGATTTTATAGATGAGTCACTGTCAGCTGATGTTGAAGAAGATAGAGTTTTCTTCCTAAAAAATTAAATAAAAGAAAAATATAAAAAGACTATTTAAATAAATTTAAATAATATTTAAATAAATAAATATTATGTACAAAAATTAGTAGTCAAATATAAAAAAATCAAATTATATATTACAAATTTTATTGTAATGTAATTAAACTTATTATATTGTAAATTATCATATTATACACTGGGTTTAGGATCTGTGAAACACTAGGGCAATACAATTTAGATCCCAAACCTTGTATTAGGTGATCAGAAAAGTGCTATTAATAATTGATCATGAAAGTGGATAGTTATTAATTTTTGGTCATTAATGTCATAATAAAATATTTTTCACTGATGCAAAGGTTACACTTTATTGTAGATAGATTATAAGATTGGCATCTTTTAATGATGTTCCACTAAATTATAGGCATGTTACCTGCGTCTTTATGTTTCCAGATTTCCTTGGAAAGTTCTGTATCATTCCTATACCTGGTTTTCTGAAGAATCATGATGTTTTTCAAAATCAATATAAACAGTTCTTCCAATTGTTTCATTACATTAAAAGACCATAAACCTAATTTTTTAAATAATCCTATTATTTGTCTAATTAACCCAGCTAAGAATGAAGTTGGTAGAATAAGTAAACATATTTTATCAGATATTAACACCAATCTAAGAAATATTTTGCAATTAAATCAGTGGAATAGTACACACAAAATGTAATAAATTGGTTCAAAAACATCAATGACAAACATTTTTACAAATTCCTTATTTTTGACATTGTTGACTTTTACCCTTCTAATAATAAAAAGCTACTTATCGACTCCATAAACTATGCAGAACAATACATTTCCATTGATGCTAATCATAGATTTTTAATCCACGCGTGTAAGTCATTATTATTTACAAATGACCAAGTTTGGATTAAAAAATCAAGTGGTTTGTTTAATTTTACCATGGGTGCATTTGATGGAGCGGAAGTGTGCAAGTTAGTTGGTATTTTCCTTCTCTTCCGGATTTTGCAATTTTATAAAAAATCTGATTTTGGATTATATAGAGACAATGGCTTAGCCGTGTTTAAAAACGCAAGTGGTCCAAAAATGGAAAAAAGTAAGAAGCATTTTACTCAAATATTTAAACAAAATAAAGACATAGTTAATTCTCAAACAATTATTGGTTTTAACTTTAATTATCAGTTATAAAGGCATTTATAAAAATAATTTATAAAAATTAGTTTAGTCTGGACATTATACTTTTTATTTATTTATAGTTTCATAGATTTGAGATAAAGTTTGCGATTTGATAATTCTGGATAAACTAAAAATTATGATACAATGTGAACGTTTTTTCATTTTTATGCGTGTTTTTGCCAATGTCTAATTTTTGAAATAAAAAGTTGCACAGTTTTACATTATTTGCATATAATTTTTTAATATTTTTTATTTATATCGTTATTTAACATTATTTAACTTCAACTTTTAAAATTATTTCAACCATGATCTCCATAGTAAACATAAGGAAGGTAAGAAAATTTATTTTAGCTAGCTAAAAACAAAAATTACCTACCAAAAACCGGTAGTCAAAAATTATGTTGTAATAACTATGAATAAAGATTTTTGATATATAAGCATCTAAATGGTATTTAAATCAGGCTACATCTAAACACATAATAAATAATACACAAATATAAATAAATATTAAAATTAGGAAAAATATATAAATTAGAAACTTTACAAATACAACCTTTATTTTTGTAATATTTGTCTAATGACATACCTCGTAATAAATGTTTAACACCTTTAAAAAAATTTCAGCCAAAAAAACGTGGTAGATACAGAAAATTATGTTTACAAGATGAATACTACCTGTTCTGTTGAAATTACGCCTTGGATCGTAAAGCAATGACATAGTTGGTAAATTCAATGTTTTTCTTTGTATTGTTTTGAAATGTTTAAATCTTGGATAAGAGGCATATCACAATATTTTAAATCGTATGAAAATTTGGTTTTAAAAAAATGAGTAAACTCCAAGATGGTGGTTGTTGGCAAAAAGCTTGATGCGTGAACCCTGCTTAACATATAGGGAAAAGATTTATCTTCTTTCTTGTGTCATAAATAAATTAGGCACTAATGATAACTGTAATTTTTATATAATAATTTAAAATAATAGTTTTAAATGAGATTTTTATGATAACAAAATTTTGTTGAAAATGTAATTTATATTTAGATAAATATTATTGTTGACAATGTATTTCCATTCAATCTAATATGAAAATTGTGAACTACCTTGATGTTACATTTAATCTTAATATCTACACTTTTCAACCTTACCATAAACCTGATAGTGCATTAAATTATATCCATGCTAGTTCCAACCATTCACCAAGCATTTTAAAACAATAACCAACCTCAATTAAACATAGATTATCTTCAAATTCTTCAAGCGAAAAAATTATCTAAAAGACTGCTCCTATTTTTATAAAGACGCATTCGAAAAGTCTGGATTTCACACCAATCTCAAATATCATTCAAATCAAAATCCTTCTAATACTAATAATAGAAAAAGAAATATTATACGGTTTAATCCTCCTTTCAGTAAAAATGTGGTAACAAAAATTGGACACCTTTTCTTAAATTTAATTGACTTGCATTTTCCATTGCATCATAAGCTCCACAAAATTTTCAACAGAAACACAATAAAAATTAGTTACAGCTGCATGCCAAATATTCGATCAATTATTAATTCAGACAACCAACAAATTTTGCACAACAAACTCACCGCTAATGATATAAATTGCAACTGCATTAAGAAAACTGCATGCCTGTTAAATAACCAATGTCTATCAAAAAATGTTGTACGTAAAGCCACTTTAGCATCACCTAATCCCAGTATTAAGAAAAAATCTTACATCGGTCTTAGTGAAAACGCATTCAAGCTCAGATTTGCAAACCACCTTAAATCATTTAATGCAACCAGGTATAGGAATGACACAGAACTTTCCAAGGAAATCTGGAAACATAAAGATGCAGATAACATGCCTATAATTAAGTGGAACATAACTAAAAGATACCAATCTTATAATCCATCTATAAAAAAGTGTAACCTTCGCAGTGAAAAATATTTTATTATGACTTTTGATAGTCGATTACTACTTAACAAAAAAAGTGATTTGGTTTCTGCTTGTAGGCATAGAAAAATTTTTTTACTATCTAACTTTGATTCCGGTGATTAGCAAATATCGGATCACGTATACTTGACGTCAGATGCTGTTGCAACGCTAAACTTGTATTTTTTATAGCTGTTTTTATTTTATATTTGAATAATATGGCTGATAATATGATGATTGCCGATTGACATGAAACTTTAAGTTCCATTATAAAGTTGTATTTTTTCATATAAAATGTTTTTTTTTTTTTTTTTTTTTTTTTTGTTATTCACCTCCTCAAGGCCGATAAAGCCACTACAGATGAGGAGGTTACTTAATAGTGGTTATAACCCTCTCTCAACTCTATAACTCCGAAACACAAACCTTGACAAATAAGGCCGCTGCGCGGAGAAACAAGTTGAGCGCGGTACTACCAGGGACGTGGTGGGGATTGAACTCGGAACCTCCCGCTTATGAAGCGAGCGCTTTACCACTACACCACTACCGCATAAGTATTTTAATATTATTTGATCTATTTTTTTTTAAAAGATATTGATCACTCTTGAACAGACAAGAGTTGTATTTCCAGCAGAATACAACATTTGTATATATATATATATATATATATATATATATATATATATATATATATATATATATATTATATATATATATATATATATATATATATATAATTTAAGCGACATCTTTAATAGTATGTGTAATAATATTATAAGCATTAAAACATCATATACGGTATCATACTATTTATTTCTTTTTTAAGTAGGGTGGGGAGGGGTAATACGGATAGAATTTTAGATATATTTTTTTCTAACATAATTTTTTTTTTTAGTTAAAAACCACCATAAAAACTTTTGTTATTTTTCTTTACATTCAGGGTGTATACAATAAAATCACAATGAGTAAAACATAAATATATTTTAAATAACTAACATACTAATTCTCTTTTAACAACACCTTTCATATATCCAAATTACCCCACTGGTGGGGTAATGCGGATACTCATTATATTTGATATAAGGATACTCATTATATTTGATTTGATATCACACTTATTGCTTTTCACGTATTTAAAAAGTCAAACTGTATTGGTTATGTCAAGCAGTTTTCTTTTACTTACTGATACAGTCTTCTTTTCAGCTTTATTCTTTTCTTCTTCTTGTAACCTTGCGACAACATCTTGTGCTGTTAAAATTTCTCCCTTTTTGGCCTGGACACGTGCTCTGCATTTTTTTGAATTTGCAAGTGCTGTCAGTGTAGGTTGACTTGGGCTAGGTGTAAGTACAGAATCGATTGCTCTCTGCAGATTTTTTACAACATTTTCTTTTTTGTTAAACTTATCTACTTCCTCATGCATTGGCTGCATGTTCACTATCTTTTTCATAGGTTTTGATTTGTCAACAGGGTAAAGACCACTACCATTAAAACCACTTTTCAGGAGTTTGTTATCTATCTTACTGATAAGAGCTTTTAGTAAAGTTGGAAATACAGACTTGTGAACATTTTTATGTCTGCTTTCTCTTAACCAATCTTTAAGGATTTTCTTCCAATGGGATTTCAATGGAGCAAGAAAATCAACATCAAGAGGTTGTAATGCATGACTTGTGTTAGGAGGTAAGCAAAGTAAAATTATATGATTGTCTAGAGCCTTTTTAACAGTAGAATATGTTATATGGCTGTTGTGTCCATCATATAGCAGCAACACAGGCTTTTCATAATCCTTTACATGTATAATAAACCTGTCAATTGAACTTTCAAAAATATAGTCCTCGATCCAACCGGATTTTGTTACACCATACATTGCATGTTCTGGTCCATTTTGACACCATGCATCATAAAGGTGGATGGCTTTGTAGACGACAAAGGGAGGTAGACACTGTCCATTTGCTGACCCACAAAACAGTAAAGTATACATTGATTTACCACATGATGGAGCAATGTAATAGGCTGTTTTTGATGTTTTACGAACAAAGATTTTTTCTGCTGTAGGATCTGTACGTAAACCTGTTTCATCTAAATTAAATATGCAATGTGGTCTATCAAATAAATTATTATTGTTTAATGTCTTCTCATATAACTCAAAAAAATCTGTCAATGTTTTTAGAGAAAGATCATTATCTCTTGCTTTTGTCAAAAGTTCAGGTTTTCTTTTTCCGAGGACTACATTCCATCTTTTTTCAAAAGACATGCACCAGTCTTTTCCTGGCTTGTCATCTTTGAATAGAGTTTTTTTGCCAATAAATGTTATATAGGATTTAACCATCAGTTCATATCTTCTCTATCTTGTGGAAAACCCTTATCAGCTAAGTACATCAAGGCTTCTACTAGAAGATTTTCCTTAGTATTATTCACAACAAACCCACGACCGCTTCCGATTCTTTTGTCATTCCTTTGGATTTGATCATGGGATCGTCTGTATAATGTCCCATAAGGAATTCCAGAAGACTTTGATACACTGTATACTGACACTCCTTCCTTAACAAGCTGTATGGCAGTCATTAGTTTGCTGTGATCATATGTACGAATAGTCTTGCGTTGGTATTCACGAGGCATAATAATTTATTTCAGTTTTATTATTTTATCTAAAATATTTTTAAACAAACTTTAGTTATATAAAGTCTATAATTTAATTATAAAGTAAAGAGGAATACAAAAATAAAATATAAAACATTTAGATGGGAGTTTAAATTTTACCCAATCCATTCAGGGAAAACAAATTTGAACTATGATCTTAATGTAAATAGTTCAGAAGCATTATATAAAACTATTATATGTCACTGAAAAATGTATAATACTATATTAAAAAGCAAAAGTGAGCATAAATGTATATTTAAATTTCGTGTAGCTTGTGTTTTTGTAATAAAATACTATAACGTAAGTAGGATTTTATATATATCCATTTTACCCCACTATTATTTTACTTGTATATCCATTTTACCCCATTTTAGATTTTTGTTTATTTATCAATATGGGTTAGAGAACTTATAAATTAAATTTTACATATTGTTACATCATGGTCCAACTAATGAATATACATCATTAAACTTCCATAAGTAATATTACTGAAGTCTGCAGACAAAAGTTTTAAAACATAATGTTTTTTATATTTTTTTCAAAAAAACGTGTTTTATATATTAACTCTTTATGTAAATCAAATATAAACATTGTTAACGCAAAAAAAAGAAGCCAATTATGTGTAGAAACTGTTGGTAATTTTCAAGTTTTAGAATTATGTATAGATAACTTACTCCATGGATACTTATTGAATATATCCATATTACCCCAACAATCCATATTACCCCACCCTACCCTAATATTTCGGCTCATAGTGAGAGCCATAATCAAACTAATAAAATCGTTAAAAAAAACCGTTTAAAAATTATAATAAACGTAACCAAAATGATGTCATTGCAACGTCAGATATTCAACATTTTTTAATTTTACAAAAAGTGGTTTTTAATGGTGAGTCATCACCAAATTGCCATTGTCACGATTTAAAACGTTTTCTTCAGGTTTTGAACATTGTACACGTTGTATTTCAATGGCCTCACAGATTTTTCTTGTGTAGTTGTTTGAAATAACAGAAAGCGTTTTAGGGTTCTCCCAGTTTGTTTTACCATTGCAATGATGTGAATGTTCTACTATTCCAGATGTATCCCAGTTGGCTTTTGTAACATTATTTTTATGTTCTTGAATTCCTGTGGAAATCTTTTTTCTTGTTTCACCAATATAACATGCACCACATGTGCAATTAAGTTGGTACACTCCTGGATGACTGTTCGGAGGCAGTTTAGACTTGTTTCGGCAGAGTATATTTATCAAGGGATTACCAAAACAGAAGACTGTTTTAACACCGACTTTACGAAACTCTCTTCTTAGAACAAGGCTTAATTTTGGGACCCATAGTAAAATAACAAGATTTTTGGTATCAATTTTTCGAGAACTAGATTTGTTTGTGGAGTATTTATAATTTTTAGCAATATCTGAATACTGTTTATATGAATGTCCATTTTCAGTAAAAATCCTAATAAGAAAATTAATTTCATCTTGAATGTTATGTTCTGAACAAATTTTGTATGTTCGAGCTAAAAAACCTTTAAAAATACTAACTGCGATATTCGGTGAAATACATGATTTTGGTTTTATTAGTACGTTTGTAATTGCATCTTTACGATGTATGGAAAACTCATATTTATGAAGTGAGTGATTGGTTGAAATACAAATATCTATAAAATTTAATTGGTGTTGAGCATTTTCGTATTCGCATGTATATTGGATTGATTTATCTTGTGAATTTAAAAGTGTTAAAAAAGAATTTGCGTCATCAATATTAGTAAATGGAGCATGGCTATCATCAACGTAACGTTTATAAGACTTTGGTGCAATATTGACATTTAAAGCCTGTTGAATAGCATTAGATTCAATATGTTGTAAATATGCTTCTGACAAGACAACCATTATGGAAAGACCTATTGGACCAGAGTTTTTTAAAATATATATTTTGTCCTCCCATAAAAAATAACACTTTCTAATACAGAGATCAATTAGTTTATGAATGTCTACTAAAGATCATTTAGTTCGTTGTATAAGATCATCTCTATCTTTGTTTAGCATATCAATAATTGTAACAGTTGCTTTATCAAGTGGCACTGATGGGTATAAATTAATAACATCAAATGACACTTGAACTTCATCATTAATAAACCATTCTTTTGCTGTTGATACAAACGACAATGAATTTTTAACACGGCATTCATTTTTAATTAAAGTTGGTTGTATTATCTCAACAAGATGTTGCGAAAGTTTATGAGGTGGTGTGCCGATTGTCGAAACTATTATTCGCATTGGATAACCTTTTTCACTTTTATGTGCTTTAAAATATTGAAATACAACGTGTACAATGTTCAAAACCTAAAGAAAACGTTTTAAATTGTGACAATGGCAATTTGGTGATAACTCACCATTGGAAACCATTTTTTGTAAAATTTAAAAATGTTGAATATCTGACATTGCAATGACATCATTTGGTTACGTTTATTATAATTTTTAAACGGTTCTTTTTTAACGGTTTTATTAGTTTGATAATGGCTCTCACTATATGAGCCGAAATATTACTTAAAAAACAAATAAATAGTATGATACCAAATATGATGTTTTAATGCTTATAATATATATATATAAATATATATATTATAAGCATTACAACATCATATTTGCTTATAATTTATATATATACATATATATATATATATATATATATATATATATATATATATATATATATATATACACATATATATATATATATCAGGCCTTGTTACGAAGCGTTACGCAGCTCGCATTTTGCTTGCGAAAAGGCGATTTGCCTGCACGTTCAGCAGTTTTGCGCTACGCAAAAACTTTTATCTTTTAGAATATTTAAATTATCTTTTGATTGTCATTAACGTGACGTTTATTCAGAAGAAATAAAGTCGTAAGTAAAATCATTTAACCGCAATTGTAAACTAATAGATTTTTTGTTGAAGAAATAGTTTGTTTCATAATTTTTTGTGTTGTTGTTAAAAGTTAGTTAAAAAAAATTAAGTGTTTTAAGTTTTATCTTAAGGAATTAAATATATAAATTCCTTTTAAATATAAAATTTATTTTTAGTCATAATAGTTTAAAAAATGCACGATTTATTTTGATGTAAATATTTTATTAATAAGATATTTTGTTTATTGTTAATTCAATAACGTAAAGTTTTAATGACAATCGTTTAATTTATGAAAATAAATTATGATCACAAATATGTTATTGGTAACTGATAAACAACAAAAAAAAACTCTTTCTTGTTTAAAAACATTATTAAAATAAGTTCACAAATTGAATAAGAAAAAATTTATTAACAGTTAATAAAATAACCAAAAACCAACAGTAAAATCATAAGAAAATAAACAAACATTATTTTTTGTTTCATGAAAAAAATATTTTTTTCAAAATAAAATTTAGTTCATATTTAAAAAATATAATAAAAATGGTTTTATAAATAAGAACTTAGATTTTATTTGTAACTTTTGTTATAGTGAGAAAAAAACAAACTGTTTGTATGATTTTTAACGCGTTAATAAAATAACCTTAATTGCAATGCTGTACTTAAAAAGACGCAAGTGGCGCAATATAACTTCTATTGATGCAAAATATATTTGCTGAGTTGAGTTACTTAGAAATGCGTTACGCGTTTTCGTTACGCAGCGAAATCTCGTATATATTATATCAATATATATACATATATATTGATATAAATATATATCAATATATATATATATATATATATATATATATATATATATATATATATATATATTTATATCATTATTCTTGGTTAATTTTTCAAAAATGGGTAAGCGATTATTGATCTTATATATATACAGTATATATATAATGTAAATATATATATACAGTATATAATGTATAGTATGTAAATATGAGCCGTTTATTTTGAAAGTGGCATAAATCAATTTGTTTTTTAACAGAGATTTTTAAAGGTTTGTGTTTTAACATATACCATTATACCATTAACTAGCAAAACTTCTTTCTAAAATATCTCAGTTTTCAACACAATTGGTTCAAGCTCAAATGCTTTCATTGTCCTTCAAAGCCAAAACTGTTTGCAGATTGCTGGATATTCATATGCTTATTTACCTATGGTTGTGTGTGTGATTTCAAAAATCCTGTAATTATGAAATAAATCATACAACTTTTTTTATTAGAAAAATTTGTACTATGAGATTGCTCTGAAAACACATTCAACAATGAAGTTAAATTCTTTTTCTTGTTTATTATAAAAAAAAGTTATTAAAAATGTATTGAAACTTCAAAACACACTAAAAGATTATAAATTAATTTAAACTAGGTTAGTAATTACATTTCGAATAAATAACTTAGACTCTTTTCTATATTACTCAAAATAATTTTAAATAAAGTAACAAATTACTTCTAAAGATTGTTTAAAATAGACATTTTGTTGAAATCATTGAAGTTTATTAAATATATTTTTATTTACAACTGATTTTATCTCTACAACTTATATTTTTTTAATATATTGTTACTACTTATACAAGCTTTACTCTTTAAACGCTTTTCAAAAAATATTCATTGCTTCCCTAGATATTGGATTTTAAAGTTTTACTAAATTTTGAGAAATATTGACCAAATGTAGCCAAAATTATTTTTAAACTTGAAAATAGAACAAATTATATACTTTCTAATGGATATTTCACCTGATTATTGTTTATTTAATAGTTTAGAACTAAAAATGATAAAAAAGGTAAAGTAAACAACTTAGACTGTCTAAATACCATGCTTTGAAAGTAAGCAAAAATTGATTTTTTGTCGTTTTTAATATTCCCTAACTTGACCTAATAGATTTCACCTAAATGATATCATGTTAAGCCTCAAGTAACTTTTTAAAATTAGTTTAATTCTTCATCTGGAGAACTAAGAGACTTCATCTATGAGAAATAAGTTCTAGTGAAAAAAAGGAGTTCTAGTGGATTTCATCTAAAGGTAAGTTTCCACTCATCCGCTTTTCTATGGGAACAAGATAGGGAAGGGAAAAATAATCACTTGAGTATGCGTAGTATTCTTTTAGACATTAAAACTAATACTTTGCATACCCACATGATTATTTTTCACTTCCCATTCTTGTTCCTGTAGAAAAATCGATGAGTAGAAATTCACCTCAACATATTTATAAAAAATACCTATGGAGTATTACAATAGCAAAAAAATAAAAACAGATTCAACACAGATTCTTTTTTGATTAGGAGCTGCCATCTGAAAGAAACAGGCAGAGCTCATTAATGATCCTCTTCAAAAAATTTATTAGTTATAATAACAATATTTAAACATTTATACTTACAACAACATATGTTGAAACATGTCCTTGAAACATTTATACTAAAAGATCAATTCTAAAATATTTTTTTTAAACCTAGATCTAGTTCTCTAGATATTGGACTTAAAAGTTTGATAAATATTTTAAGTTTTTTTTACATGATATTTTTTGAAAACTCAGGACATTTTATGTTACAAACAATACACCAAAAGATTAAAACTTTATTTTTAGGTTGGATTTCACAACTGTTCAAATATTACATCAGGCCAGTGGCATAGGTAAGACTTTTTCATACTTTAGATATGACACTTTTAGACATTATGCAAACTCCAAGTTTAAGTACGATTATACTAATGTAAAATAAGACTTTTCAAAAAAATTGTGGTGACCAGAGCATAAGAACAAAAAAATCCAAAAAAGTTTGCTCCTTTTGTCACAAACTGTTTCAAAATCTGTACACCTCTTTTCAACAGCATGACGAATAAAGATCAAAAATGACAAAAAATCAATTTTTGTATTCTTCCATGATATTTAGGCTAAAATGTTTACTTGCCTATTTTATCATTTTTAGTTCTAAACCAATAAACAATAATCATACCTATTGATAAGTACTTCGATCTATTTTCAAGTTTAAAAATGATTCAACATCATTTAGTCAATATTCCTAAGATATTTGTCCAGCTTTAAAGTCTAATATCTAGAGAACCAATAAATATTTTTAATTTTATTTTATTTTTTTTATTTTTAGAAATTTACCTTCTAGTATGAAAAGCATAAACAAATTAAAAAATAGCGGTTTTGAAAAAGTTTTGAAGAGAAATTGAGCTCTGCGTGAAATTCTCTTACAGAAAATTTAAATAAAAAGAAAATAAAAGAAGAACCTTTTCTTTAAAACTCGTTGAAGATCGTCTTCTAAAACAAAAAATAAAAACATAAAATGCTTGAAATCCTTTGCAAGATCATAATTTTGAAATAAAATACAAAGAACTAGATAATATTGTCCAGTTTTTTTAGAAAAAATAAAATTATTACAAATGCACTAAATCTGATAAGAAATATGTAAATTGAAAAACCAAATATACTGGAATTGCAACAATATTTAAGAAGTTAATAATAAAATATATTAAGATAAAACTCAGGAATTAGAGCATATAAATCACCTAAAATATGAACAAGCATTTAAAAGATAAAACAACTAAAACTTCTTGCAGATTTTAAAAACATAAGATCGTGTATTATGTACTCTGCATCTTGTTTCTATTATTCAATATGAACTTAAACAATATGACATAATAATACATTGTTTCAATTGTTAGTACTTATTATTTTTATTTGGATTTTTCAAGATGCTATATTTATTTTTTTTCGCTTTAATAAAGTTATGATATTATTTTTAAAGAATTTTTTTATTTAAAATTAAAAAATGGAAAATCCAAAACTTAAAATATAATTCATAACGTACAACATGATATATTTTTATTGACCTCAGAGATAAACACATCTATCAGAATAGATTTTTTTTTAAAGAAAAAATCAATAAGCCTAATATCTCCTTTGCAAAATAGATAACCACGTAAAAACTAATTTTTTTTTTTTTAATTTTTAGATAAATAGTTTGTTTTGTTAAGTTTAATGAACTTTAAACATATTTTCTCAAATTTAAGACATGAAAACACATTGTCTCAGCAGCTAAGAACCCTTTAAAATTTCAAACTCAAAAGGTGGGGATCCCTTTAAAACAAATAAAATTTATGATCTAATGACCTATGAAGAATAATATTTTATTCAATTTTAGTTAATACGCAAAAAACTATACAAAACATTACTTACCAGTGTTTGCTTTGTAATTTACGATTCTAAATAAAAATTTGTGTTTAATAATAATTATTTTTAACATATTATTATAGTATATAATACAACAACATAAAGTTAAGCCACATTACAATTATCTAAAAAATTAAATTTTTAAACTAAAGGTTACTTATTTGTACTAAAAATAGAAATAAAAATAAACTAAACAAATTTACTTTAAATGGACTAAAACTGATATTTTGAAGTCGATTGTTTTTGTTTTTTATTAGATGAAAAACAAAAAAAAAACTCAAACTGACATTCAAAAAGTATTTTCAGCCCTCAACATTATATAAGCAACATTATGTTGAATTAACTAAATGTTTTAGTTGTTTATACTTGATAAAACAAAATAAAACCAGATAAAAAACTATACACTTGTTTATTAATTTTTACAGCTCCTTAGTTGTGGTAAAAGCACCTTTTTATATATAAAAAAAGCGTCTTTAAAGCCAAATAACTACAATTGAGGAAATTACTACTTTTTAATTGTTGTCCTTTTTTAATACCATAGCTCCAAACCTTTACAAATAAGGCCACTAGGTAGATTTAGTACTTCCTTCATTAAAACTAGGATATTCTTCCTAGCTGTAAAATCACCCAAAAAAATCTGGATCAGCAAAACTGATTCCTAAAAAGACATTCACTTGTAAAAAAAACGGTTCTAACATAATTCATAATTATATTTAAATAAGAAAATAGATTTTTTCGAACTCTATTCAAAAAAATCTATTTTCTTATTAAAATTTAAATGATAATATTATTAAATAATTATTTTTTTGCACAGTGTTATAAAATAGGTTCTAACCGTAACTTTCTGATCCAGAAAAACCCTTTAATGAAATGATAGCTCTTACTATGGGGATCACTTAGATATCAAAATATGGGGATCACTTAGATATCAAAATCAGATTACAACATCCTGGCAAGTTATTTACATTTTAATTTTCATCTTAGTTAACACAAAATATGTTTTAAACGTTTAGTATACATCTAAATACGTGTTAAAACGTATTATAGACGTATACATATCTTGTGTTTAATAAAATATTTTATTGATTGCACAAACATGCAAAAGCTTATTTTGCTTTGTATAGTACTAAAAATCTCCAACTTACATCAATATAAACAAGGAAAGCAAAATAATATATTCTTGAAGTTATACAAGTAACAAACAAATATACTCACAAAAAAACTGTTTCTTTTAAATGGAACAGGTTCAAAAATAATTTATTCATAAATCCCTTCTTAAAATGACTATTTGCAAATAACATTTAAAAGTTTTAGATCACAGGAAATGACAAATTCCTGGTCTTTCAATTTAATCAACTCAAATAATTGCAAAACGTTAGTATAATTTTCTTGAAGCTCCTCAGAGACAGCAATGATGAATTGTTGTTTTACACCAATGTCCTTAAAAACCTTGCTTGTGCAGTTAAGTTTTGTAGGGAGAATACTAGGTTTATTCAAAAATTCCCAGGTTAACTTTCAGAAACATAACTCCTTCATCAATTCCAACCTTTACAATGTGATTTTTTGATGTACTTCTCATGACTATAATTTCATTTTCATTTAAAAAAGCTATAAAATCAATTTTCATTTGACCATTATATCTCAGTTTTCCAATTGAACAGATCAAGCAGTCACAGTGAGAGTCTCAAGCGTCTGGTCGAAGATTTATAGTCACAAACTTATAAAATGATGGGAGTGTGATGTCCTCTCCACTTTCCTTCCTTCTTTCCTTTTCCTTCAACATTTTTCATAAATTGACTTTAATAATGATAAAGTGGAACTTTATCATCATTAAAGTTGATATTCTCTTTCAGTATAATCTGAGATCTTTCTTTCAGATTTAATGCTAGCTTTCGCTGACAAAACAAAGAAAACAAAAAAATGTATTCTTGGTGGTTTTTAGCAGTATTTTGCATTTTCGGTAAAATTAGATGTGCTCAGTTTAGCTCTCATTATTAAAGTAAAAACAACTTTTTCTCAGAATTCAAAAGAAGAAAATTATTCAAAAATAATTTATGCCATAATTAAATACATTTCATATCGATTTAAACAGTTTTTACAAAATAATCATAGTTTTGGGCTGTGAAAATGCAAAATAAGCTGTCATATCGCATGTTTGTGCAATCAATATATTTTATGTTTGTTACTTGTATAACTTCAAGAATATGTTATTTTGCTTCTTTTGTTTATATTAATGTAAATACTATAAAAAGCAAAATAAAGTCTCATTTTGCATGTTTGTGCAATCAATAAAATATTCTATTAAACTCAAGACGTGTTTAATGTCTATAATATGTTTTAATACGTATATTAAATATTTAAAACACGCTTTGTGTTAACTGGGATGAAAATTCAAATGTAAATAACTTGCCAGGATGTTGTAATCTGATTTTGATACTTATATCTAAGTGATCCTTATAGTAAGGGCTATCATTCCACCAAAGGGTTCTCCAGGGTCAGAAAGTTAAGGTTAAAACCTATTTTATTGCACTGTGATTGGTAAACAGTTGTATACGAATTTGTGTAATATCTCCTGTAGATGCGCCAGTTTTTCTTATTATTTCATTCACAGACAACAGCTTTTTATCAAAATGAAAAGTGTAATAATGTTATTTTAATTTATGAAATTTTTTTCAAAATCTCTTAAAAATGCACTTGAGAAAAGATTATTTATGCTGTAAAATATTATTGTTATCATATGTCAAAAGTAATTATTTTCTTAAAGTTTTAAAGGCTTTGTACATTATAAATAATATTGCAATGAAATCATATATGAATGCAAAACAAAGTTTAAAATTTAAAATAAGACCATAACACCATAAAAAAAAAATAGTTAAACAATTCTTACATTATACTTATTAACAACAAGTTAAACTAAAAATATATATGAAAAAATAAATCCAATACGCTGAAGGCAAATTGCAGACACACACTAATCTTATATTCACCTAAGCAAACTAAAATTTAACTTAATGTTTTGTGGACAACATTGGTTATAATTAATACTTAATTTAATGCTGATGCTGCTGTTACTCATTCATGCGTGTTTACATGGAGTTTTATAAATAAGATTTAGCATGCTTAGCCTATTAATTTCTCTCTTTATATTTTTGACCACGTGATGAGGTATTCTTAAATCTTTATAATCTTTTAATATCTGCTTAATCAGTAATAAGATCAAAAACTTTTTAATTTTATGACTTCTGTAGTAAAGGATAAACCTTATTTTATTTTAATTTTAAAAGTCAGGTAATTTATTTTATTCATGGATTTTAATAATAACACAATTCAAGTCCTTTGTTAATTGTATGCGGTAGTGGTGTAGTGGTAGAGCGCTCGCTTCATAAGCGAGAGGCTCCGAGTTCGATCCCCACCACGTCCCTGGTAGTACTGCGCTTAACTTGTTTCTTTTTAGTTTAGGATTAGTTTCGCATTTTGGAGTTATAGAGTTGAGAGAGGTAAAGATTTATAACCACAAGTAAGTAGCCTCCTCGCCTGTAGTGGCCTTCTGGGCCTTGGGGAGGTGAATTAACAAAAAAAAAAATTTTTAAGTATAATAATCTGTAATTTTTATTTTTAAAAATAAGAAGACGATAATGACTCTAGAAGACGATGTTCTTTTTAAAGGTCAAAACCTCTAACTCTTTATAAAGTTAATGTTAACTCTTCATAAAGTAAAAACCAGATCATTTGATCGTTTGATTTTTTAAAGTTGTTAAACATTTATTACAAGGTATGTCATTAAACAAATATTACAAAAATAAGGTTGTATTTTATAAATGTTTCTAATTTATATATTTTTCTAAACTTATATTTAATTTTATTTATGCATTATTCATTATGTGTTTAAATGTATTAAGGTTATATGGGTTTATATTTTGTAAGTGTGTAAATATCTTTTATATATGAAGTGTTACTATGTTTGTGATGTGTTATAATGTTATGTGTTTATAGTTTGTAAGTGGTTATTATGTTTTTTGCATGGCTTCAAATTGTTGTGACTTGACTTAGTTTACAGCAAAAGTGTTGACCTTGCTAGCCAAGTGATGAACTTTGTTATAATGTGACTTCGCTTTGTTGAGAGAGCAAGATTTTTGTCTGTGCCTATCATGATGAAACACATAAATTAAATCTGTTTGTAGTTAGTGTAGTCATAAAATGTGTTAAAAGAATGTGTTTAAAAGAAATGTTGAAAAGATGTATAGTTTTTATATAGTCTTTTTTGTTAACAATTTATGCTTTTTATGATAAATAAATTTTGTTAAAAAACTGGATTCCTTTTTACTAATAGCTCTTCCCCATTTATACATTTAAGAGTTTTTATTTCCTTCATTAAATATGTTTAACTTAAAGTTATTGTTTGTTTTTTTAAAAAGGTAAGTGTACAAAGTGTTACATATATTTTAGTAACTTTCGTTAAATTTTTGGGATTTTTTGTATAGAGAATGTTTTCTCCATAGTAATATTTTAATGTTTTATATATTGACCTTTTTTCTTTAGAATATTAATTATATAAAAAAAATTAACACAGTTCAAGAAGTTTCAACATTTCCAAGTTTCTTTACTTGAAGAAAATATATGATATATGATATAAATCATAACCCATGCATAACAACTCATTTGCATAACACCTGCATAACATTTGCATATACACATGCATAAAGGTCATTGTCATTGAATAAAAACTTCACAAATGTTATATTTGTAAATGTTCTTAATTTATAGTTTTTGACAAGTATTTTTGTGTCATATGATGTGGTAATGTGTGTTTTTATTATGTCTCATATAAGGCTATATGGGTTTATATTTTGTAAGTGTTTCTTTGTGTGTGTTGTTAGTAGTTAAAATATGGACAATAAAATCTGAATAACTCTATAACCCTTAACTTAAACTAATTTGAAAATTTCATTTGAGCCTTTATTTTTGGATTATACTGCCAATAACTTAAGCATTCTCTAACAAGCTATATTCTTGGTCCTCATTAAGGATTAAATAATTAAGAGTTTACTGTAATATGTTGTTATTTGTTAATTTTGTGATGTTATTGTTGTGTTGTTTTGTGTTGATAGATGACTTGATTTACTTTTATGTTGGGGTCTTAAGATTAAAATGATTATTGGGTAGTTTTATTACTAAAACTGACTACATATAATCATTCACTAAAACCTAAGGATTCAGTTTTCAAATAAAAACAAAGGTTTATCGTATTGTGATCATTTATTTTTAGCCTCACTTTTTTAAAAAGAGTTGTTAATCCAAACTTGCAACAATAAATCTTGAAAATTTTTGAGTATTCAAATAAATAGAGTACATAACAAACTAATGTGTATTAAGTGTATTCAATAATAATTTTGTTTTAATCATTTTTAGGTCGAATTCCTTCTCCTCTGACCGATTTTGAAAGTTCCTACAAAGCAGAATTTAAGAAATGTTCTCATTGATTTTATTCAAAAAGCTAAAACGAAGTTTGATAATCTTCATACCATTTATTAAAAGATTCATAATAATGAAAAAATGCTTTAATTTAAATTGTTTTTATAAGTATTTTTGATACTTTTTCATGTTGAATATAAAACTTTTTTGTATCTTTTTTTTTAAAGTTTATATTTTTATTTTATCTAAAGAAAAACTTTTTGTTTGTTTCTCAAATAAATTTCTATATTTTTTATCTTTGGAATTATTGTTTTGAATGGATATATTGGCTACTTTTGCTTTGTTTTTTATATTTCCATAATCTTTTTATATGTGAATGGAAACCATTTATACTTTTACCACTTTTTGTACGATCAAGGCGGTTTCCATTTGCATTAAGTATTGATTGAACAAACAACAGGTTTAATAATTTATTAAATTATTATTTAAAGTATTAGAACTTTAAGTAGTCAGTAAAATGCGAACTGCAAACTTTTCAGCGAACCAAGACATTTTAATGACCATTACAGTTATGATATTTAAAAAAACTTTGCTCATCAATTTTTTAAATCAAATATATAGGTATTCGAAATATTTTATTTAAATAAGACTATTTTCTTTTAAATTAATTATAATTTAACAACCAATAGATCTATAGTTCTCAAAAAATTTCGCATTTGAACCTACTTCCAGAACTTTAAATTGATTTATTTTTTGTTGTTTACTAAAATAAATTAAAGTATGAAAAATATATTAGGAGCAAGTTTAGAAATAGCTGGGTATAATAGTAATTTATAAATAGTCGGAACAGACTTACCATGACCCGTATCGTATGGGTCATGACAGCTAGTTTATTATTAATAGTTTATTTTTTAAATGATTTTTTTTACAGTAAAGATTTAATCAAAGTAAACATTTTAACTTAAACTACTTTACCTTAACTTTTAAAAAAATATGGACCAATTTCATTATGTTACTCACTGCTATGAGTTACATATTACTAGAGTAAACTTGGGTAAGAGTAAATGGTTTAGCTTAAAATTCAAATATTTTTTTAAAGAAAAAAAATAGTTATTCATTTTTTTTGATTTAAAGAGAATTTTTTACTTTATATAAATATATAAAAATTAAGAAAAAATATTTTAAAAACCTTTGAAAAAATTGATTTTTATAAAGAAAAAAAAACGTTTACTTTTCCCCGTATAATTGGGGAAAAGTAAACTAGTTAATTTTTAATAACAATTTTTTAAGATATTAAGAAAATTAAAACTAAATAAGGATATTAAGAAAATCAAGCAAAATTAATTAAAAATAAAATGAGAACTAATCTTATTAGAAGTTAAGTTTACAAAAAACTATTTTAATCAAGTATATGAAAAAAAACTATTAATTAAAAAAAAGAGATACTTCATCGGCAAAAGCAGGTTTGCAGCATTTTTTCATGCAAAAAACTCTTCACCAATTTGTATTTTTTGGGTAAACACGGTCGACAAACCTAAGACTTGCAACCAAAAGCTTCACATTGATACCACATTTTGTTTCGAGTTGGAAATGCTTCTTCCTAAACTCTGCGACACTTTTTGCACCTCTTGATATCTTTGTCTTGTCTTGGTTTTTTTGAACATTGCACTTGCTGAGTTTCATCTAAAGCTTCACTGAAGTGAATTTTGTGTTTCTTCAATTGCTTTGACTTTTTGGCCTCATTGTCTTGCTTTAGTTTCTCGAGCACCTTAGATATACTTAGACACTGGCCTTCAACTCTCATTTTTCAAATTGCATTTGAGTCTTTCTGTAAAGTGTTGCAACATTTGATACGATTAAGCAGGGGTCACTGATGTTGTTGTTAAATTTTGAAGTTGGTGAATCGTTGGAGTTTGATGCTGACTGATGTTAGATGATATAGGCTAGGATGAAGATGATTAAATGTATTGAAATAACTTCTTATTTTGTCTTCGATACAAGAGAAAGCTCTGAGAGAGGAAATATTGCCTGCTACTCTGATGCTTAATTTATGACTCCATTGTTTCGTGAAACCTTGATACCATTCTCGTCCTGGTATACCACTTGGAGAAAACATGAATTTGATTTGTAGATACTAAATATCATCCAACTATTGCAATGACATCTGCAAAGGTTCTGCCAAAACCCCAATTGGCTAAACTGATAAGCACTGAAACAAGAACAAATTCAATTGCTGTACTTAGCAGGGTAGTTGTACTTCTACCATATGATAGGACCTTGTTGTGCACACGCTTGTGAAGAGTTGCCTTTGGTATATTGCATGCCTCTGAAGCTTTATTGAGTGATATTTCACCTCTTTTTATTTGTTCTGTTGCAATTGCTCTTCATTGTAACTTGTTTACATTTTACAAATGTAAGTATGAATCATTTTGTTTAAAAAATTTTAGATAAATAGCAAAGGCTGCCATATTTATTTACATTTTAAATAATTAATAACTATTAATTAGTTTAACAGCACTCATCTTAATGCATAAGTGTGAGCAATTAGAATGTTTACTCTTCCCCCGAAAAACATTTATATTGGTTTTTTGCTCATAATCTTTTTCCGGAACTAGCAAATTCAATTTTGAAAAGAGAATCTTGAGTGTCATAAAATTTTCTACAAAACAGCTTTTTTTGTTTAGTAAAATTTAATTTTAGTTTTGGGAGTTTTGAAGTTGATTTTTTAGAAAAAAAAACTTTTTTTCTTATGAGGGTGAGAATTTTGAGGTTTGCTAAGGCAAAATTAAATTTTTTTAAAAGTAATTTTTACACCTTTAGATAGAGCACAAAATTCTCTACAAAACAGTGCCTCACATTTTTAAAGATTTTTTGTTTTAGCTTTCAATAAATGCAAAAGAAACAAATTTGCTGAACCATTCATTTTTTTTTTCATTTACTCTAACCCTAGTTTACTATTCCATAAGTTGAAATAAATGGATAACATATTTTCATTTTAACAATGTGGTCTGGTCAGTTATCACACCCCCCCCCTTAGGAAGGGGTTGTTTGACTACTGACCAAACCACATACAAACTACTGATCACCTATAAAAAAATAGAATTTAAAGAAATAATGCTTTCAATTTAAAATTATTTTAGATATTTAGATATTGAGTATCTAAATATCTAAATTAATTTAACAACCTTCATTTGAACCATAATGAAGTTCTCTAAAAAGTTAATGCCCCATTTATTTGTGCCCCTATCTACTATTAAGACCAGATCAAGAAGAGGGCAACCAACCATATCTTTCTTTTTATTAAGAAATGACTTATAATTAGTTGCACCATTCACATAGGCCATTAGGCAGATTAAAGAGGCACTCGTTTTTAGTAACACATTCAACCATTGATAATTCAAAAATAGGGTTATTTAAAAATGCTGGCATTTTTGGTGTGAATTTGACAAGTTTATAATGTTGGCATTTTCAGATAGTTGGGTCTTATGGTCTTATATGCTGTTAATCTTAGGTCAAAACATTGCATTAAAAAAATTTACAAGCATGTCAAAATAGCTGAAATTGGACTTTTTAGGTGAATGGACATTTTGCTTTTAGATATATTTGAGTTCTAAACTGCAGCAAGCTGCCTATATTTTGTCTATTTATTGCAGACAGTAGTAGCTAATCAGAAAACTTATGTGTAAAGACTTGTGAATGAATAGAAAAATGCTACAGTTAGTTTTATTTATGTATCTGCATAAAGAGAGGTAGCAGCTTCAGGAGAAAATGGTAGTGGTAGAAGTAAGAAAACTTAGAGAGAGTGGGTTTTACAGGGTGCGGAAAAAGTTCCAGTAAGTATAATTTAAAAAAATTATCTGTATGGTGTTTCCTTTCAATATATAGTGTGTTTTTAGTATTCTTTTGTATTCCTTCATATTCTTTTAGTATTTTTTATTATTATTTTGTTTTAAATTAAAGTGTAATTTGTTTCTCATCTTGTACAGGAACTTTTGCTGTTTTTGCTGTTTATATTTTTGTACGGGAACTTTTTCTGCACCCTGTATATTTTATGAACGAGCTTTTGTTAAGAAAAAAAGATGCTTGAGATTGTTTATATTAGAGAAACAGCATAAAAGGGGAAGACTAAAGCCTGATGATAATGATAATGATGATCATCATCATCATCATCATCATTATCATCATCATCATCATCATTATTATCAACATCATCATCATCATTATCATCATCATGTTGATCATAAAGATGTTTATGTATAAATATACATGCATATATATCAGGGATGCAGAGTCCCAAAAAATACTCCGGATTTGAAAGTCACAAAAAGATTACTTTATCCTAGTTTTTGGTATCCAGGAGCTCTAAAAATATAAATAAGTTTATGGACTACTAACAGCAAAAAAAATTAAGACTTTTAGGGTTAGAGGAACAATAGTTTTTTAAGCCCGGAGTCCTTAGGTATAATGGCGGCAAGAACTCCGGGCTTAAAAACAATAAGTCATTAAATCTCATGAATTTTTTTTATTATAGCAGATAATAAGTCAACAAACATGTTTAGAGCTCCTGGACACTACAGACTCGGAAAAAGTAGAGATATAAAGCCGGAGTACTTTTGGGACTCCGCATCCCTGATATATATATATATATATATATACAATGTAACATAAATTTTAAATTAAAAAAAAAAATTTAGGATTTATAAATAATTATGCAGCCCCAGTCAAAACCTGGCCCCGAACCTGGCTATATTTTATCAAACCCAGCCCAGGTCAAATTTCAACCCCAGTCGTTTACTACTTGCCATATTTGCCAAACACATTTACATTCTTGTATGTTAAAGTTGATCATTAAAAAAAACTCCTACTTTAAAAAAAATTGTTGCGCAAGACATTTTTGTTTGTTTTTTAACGCAATATTAAAAACTTTTTACGCATTTATTTACTGTTTGTCTAGCTTGTTAATTTAACTTTATAGTGCTAACTTAAAAACAAGTTTTTTATTTTACAAATTATTACAAATTTAATTATTATTACAAACTTTTATTTATTACTATATATTATTTATTATTTATATATTATTTATTATTTATACAGCGGTGGCCAAAAATTAAAGACCACTCATTTTTTAATTGGTTTCTTAATCTTCAAATTAAAATTAAGAAGATTCTAATTGACATAATAAATTTTTTTTTTAATACCTTGTTATATAAATCATACGGATTAAAGTGGTATAATTTTTTTAATCTAATTCTAATTAATTAGCGTTTAACTTATTAAAAAACTGATGAGTACTTATAAATCTTCTTTAAATAAATTGGACAAAATTTAACGACCAAATCTTTAATTTGCACTTATTAAAAATAATAATCTATTATTTTTTAAACTGTCTTATTAAATTGCTTATTATGTTGGCTATAAAATAAAATTTCAAAACCTGAGTTTCGATATCAAATAAACATTTATTTTTTGAATTGCAATAAGGATATAAAAATATTGCAAAAATGCATGCAAAGATCGAAGAAAAAGACAGATACGCCGCTCTTGTATTAAAAGAAGAAGGCTATAGCATCAGGCAAATAGCAGAAAAGCTAGGAAGGTCTCACTCTTGCATTATTAACATAATTCAACGATACAAAGAGACCGGGTCAATTAATGATCGTCATAGGAATGAACATCACCGTGATGTTCGCTCGTTAGTGAGATTAATGAAAGAAAACAGACAAGCATCATCTACAGACTTGTCTACGAAATGGACACTGTCAAATGGTCTGAAAGCAAGCCCTAGAACTGTGCGAAGGGTCCTCCACAATTTAAATTATTTATGGCGTGCTGCTGCAAAAAAACCATGCCTAAATAAAAAACAAAAATTTGACAGGAAAGAGTGGTGCAAACTACATAAAAATTGGTGGAGCCATGTGGTCTTTAGTGATGAAATGAACGTTGATGTAGACAACAGAAAAGGTCACGTAATGTAACGTAGACTTCCAAGCAAACAGTTCGATGAATCATGCATTTTGAAACGAACAAAACAAGGTAGTGGTTCAATAGGCATTTGGGCCTGTATGAGTGCCTGTGGAGTTGGCATTTTTCATTTATTGGATGGTAGACTCAACAAAGAAAGGTACATCGAAATTTTGGAAAACTCGCTTATTCCTAGCATTGATTTATGGCAGTTGCAAGATGGATTTATTTTCCAGCAAGATATTGCGCCGTGTCATAAAGCGCATGTTATTAGCGATTGGTTCAATTCTAATAAAATTGAAGCGCTTCCATGGCACTTTAATAACTTAAAAAATATACCTGGAACCCGAAAACTGATCAGAATAAGAATAATGAAGTTGTGTTTTAGTGTGCAATTTTTTTTTTAATCTGATTCCCTTCTAACAAGGCTGCAAGCAACCACTATTAAGTTGCGAGTTACTAGGAAAAAAAAGAATAGGTTTAAAGAACAAGGAAATAGTGGACGTAAGACTTGAAAAGTTGTAGGCTGTATGAGTCATGCAAACATGAAGATGAGAGAATATTTTAAAGGGTTGAAGTGCAGGGAAAAAAAACAAGGCAAATAAAAGTTTTAAAAGCATACAGGGACAGATACAGTAAAAGAGTGAGAT
The DNA here is from genome assembly GCF_038396675.1 of Hydra vulgaris. Taxonomy (NCBI): domain Eukaryota; kingdom Metazoa; phylum Cnidaria; class Hydrozoa; order Anthoathecata; family Hydridae; genus Hydra; species Hydra vulgaris. The sequence goes on from NC_088927.1 coordinate 27,725,719, forward strand.
TTTGTTGAATGACAAGTCAAGCGAGAATTAATTTTAGTTGTTGAAACTAGAGATAATTGCTCCTTTGATCAGCAACCATGATAGTATTGGTAGAAAAAAGAAAAAGATTTTTACGACAACAGCAGAGAGCTTGGCAAATAAAGTAGGTCCAACTACATTTAAATTGCGTTTTAGACCATGTCTAGAAGAGAAAGAGCACCATTAGAAGAATCAATCCTAATAGGGATTTGTGGAGGTAGAGAATGGAATTATAAGTAAAAAAATGGAGAGCACAATAAAGAGAAGTAATCTTAGCAGTTGCTAATTTAGCAATCTATTGTATATATATAATTCAGTAAAAGGTTGCCATTTATAAATATACGAATGTCGACAGTATTGTGATAGTTGTTTATAGTAAATAACTGCGATTATCACATAGTAAATAACTGTGATTATCACATATTCACAAGCCACTGCAAGCCCTAATCTGTTATAGAAAAGAGATCAGATTCATGATTCACTGTTCTAAGCAATTAAAAAAAAAAGATTTTTTGTCAAGACAGGAGTATAAAGTTGAGTTAACAGCAAATAGAGCCACTTTAAATGTAAGATTGTCAGGAACATCATTAATGCACAAAAGAAACAAAACAATACCACAGATAGAACCTTAAGGTACCCCAGTTACTTTAAATGAAGAAAAGCGTTGGCCTTCAAGGATGACTTTATTAAAGTGGTTAGAAAGAAATGATTTGATTGTCTCAGAAACTTTTCCAGATACTTTATTGCTTTTAACATATCTAAAGCTTTTGAAAAAGTTAGGCATGCTGGTCTTCTCTATAACCTTGCTATATATTTAACCATATAAACCATGGAATAGAGGCTTGACTTGAAACCAACAAGAAGAAATTATAGGATTACAAGCAATAAACTATGCAGTTGTCTCAGTCCCATTAATTAATCTAAACTCATAACGTAGGGCTTCCAAGCCCTCCCGGGAAGCGCATGCAATCACACATCTTGTTTGTCCACATTTGAAGTAATTTTAATCCTAAAAAAAGCAAACAAAATTGTAAAAATTAGAAAATTTAATTATTAAAAAAATGAAATTAATTTTTTTTTATATATATATTTAAATATTTATACAACTTTTGTATTCTTCTTTTTAGAATGGTTGTTGTTTTTAATACCGAATATGATACAAGTTGATAAAAAAAAAATATATATATATATATATATATATATATATATATATATATATATATATATATATATATATATATATATTATATTTTATTTAAAATAATTTTTATTTAAAGTTGCATATCAAAACTTTCAATTTAACAACAATTGAAAGTTTTGATATGCAACTTATTCACAATTTTTATCAGTTAATATTATTCAGAAACTATTTGCTATGTACGCTAGAACTATGAGAAACTTTGTTAATTTTCTTTTCTTACCTTTGTTCGTTTTGAATTCTTTTCGCTTTTATATTTGTTTTTGATATATTTTCTGTTTTTTCTCAATAATAGGAAAATAGGAAAATAAACTGCTATTGATTTGTATAACATATTATTTGATTAATAAATTTTGTAATGACAAAATAAATTAAATAAAAGAATAACATGGTTTCTTTTATAAATGTATTTACCGCATTTGATGCATGTCTAAAAGTGTTTCTTTTATATTGCCCAATTTCCAATGTTAATACAAATTACTAGTGATAATGAAAATAACGATGGATATTTTATAAAAAATGTTTATAAAAACATAAAAAAAAGTTAAAATTGGCTGCTAAATATTTTGTTAAAAATTTAGTAAATTAACAATGCACTAACCCACAAGCTTTTAGAGCATTATCAATAACAATAGTTCATCAGGAAATAAACTATCAAATTTAAATGCACAATTTGGATAATCCAACAAAAATGCAGACTATTTCAATGGGGATAGTGAAAATAACCAAATATTTATATTTAAGTATAAATACTAATGACTTTTTATTTTTTTACATATAAAACTTGTAAAAAAAATATATTATATATAAATATATATATTTGGTATTAAAAACAACAACTATTCTAAAAAGAAGAATACAAAAGTTGTATATATATTTACAAATAAATAGCAATCAGTTTCTCTCTTTCCTGTGCATTGATAAAAACAGTAATGTTTAGCAAAAACATTTCAAAAACAAATTTAAAAATTTTCAATGTTTCTAGCGCAAATAATAGAGTATTTCCTAAATATACTTACTGAAAAAAGTCGCGAAAAAACTGTATATTAAAAAATGTTTTTATTTTCATTATAAACTCATCCGCATTTTTCCTTGACTTGTATCAACTTTGGAAGATAACAAACGCCCTAAAAATAAGAAAACAAAGACAGTATTATTATAAAATATTTAGGTATATTATTATTTTGGAAAGATTTTTATTTAATATTTAATTTTTTTTAGCTTACTTACTCTACTTTGTATAGTCTTCTTTTCCTGTCTTTAAGTATTGCTGTTTTATTTTCTCTAGTTATAGCTTTATTCTGCTGCAAATTCTTGAAACGCTTACTATATAGAAATGTGGTCAAGTTGTTTAAAAAAATTAGGTTAAGCGTGGACAAACAAGGCATGCAACCGCATGTGCTTCCCGGGAACATCATCCATGCGCAACAGAACTGTTAATGGAATCAGCCTCTCTGAGAGCTACCACAGAGTTTAGGGAACCTTACTACCAGAACCTTTAAACTGAGTTTTAGAGCTGTACGCTCATTAGGACATAACAAAGTTGCATAGCTACTATCAAGGAGGCACAAGCAAAATTCTATGATTAGAGTCAAGAAGATCCAGCATTCATCATTCTAGGCAGAAAATAATGCAAAACAGGTTTATATCTACGACAACCTATTAGATGACCTTTATTTAACCAAGAACCCCATTGCTGAGGAGTTTGAACAGGATGCAGTTAATATCTGCCCAAGATGAGTATTTTTATTGAGACATCTCTAGTGTTGCTTTAATTGTCCCTTAAAAATTATTATTTAAAGTTATTACTTTATTACTAAAAAAATTTACAATCGTTTTTTTAATATACTTTTATTGCTATATTAAACAGATTTTCAAAAATTAAATAAAATAAAAATTTAAAAACAAACAATTAAAACAAACGAAACAATCATAAATTTTGAATTAAATTTTTCAACTTAAGTCAAGAAAACTGTATGAGGTAAAAATAAGGATCTATCAGAAGTACTATAAATGGTAAATAGTACTATAAAATGGTAGATTTATTTTTACTGATAATTAATATCATCTAATATACCTGGATCCTTTTGTGTATCAGTTATTGCTGACTACTATGTCTATTATATTCATATCATAACTATAATATCCTACTATGTCTATAAGATTCATATCATAAACATAATATTCATACTTCAAATAATATCATATTTAAAAAATTATTCTTTGTTGATAATCATAACTTAAAAATCATAAGCCACTTTTTTTCACTTTTTGTTTAAGTTTTTTTTAAAACATAACAAGTAATGCACAAAAAATTGAAGTTCAATTGTGCATTATTAACTTGTTTTTTAAGTCAGTGAAGTGATTTAACGCATTACAAAAACTTATTATAGTAAATGTAAAGGAGTACTGCTTTAATTACACTTTTGTTAAGATATATTTATGAGAAAATTATTTATTTTTTACAAAAAAATGACTTACTGTGTATTATTGGACTTTATGAGGCAAGAGTTTTAATTAAATGATTGCTTTAGCCTAGCTTTAGTCATTGCATTAGATAACTGATCAAAAATTCTATCATTAATCTTTAGGTATGTTTTATGTTAACAAAGACAAATTAGTTCAAATCTGCTCAGAAAACTTACTTTACATCTAAGACATCATTTTCTTGCACAACTTCTATACTTTCTTGAGGTGGAAAATAAAACCCATCATGATATAAAGAAACATTTTCTCCAAAGTTAAAAAATCTCTTTTGAATCAAGTAACATAAATCTGCAACCTTTTGGCACTTTTCTTTATCAACTAAATAACATACTTTCCTTTGATCAACATTGGAAGATAAATCTGTAAATTTTAACTTTATTCTCATGATTCAGTACTGGAAGTATATAAAATAAGTAATTATTATCTAGATAAATACTTCATAACAAATTAATTATAATTTTTAAATTCAATTACACACACACACACACACACACACACACACACACACACACACACAAACACACACACACACACACACACACACACACACACACAGATATATATATATATATATATATATATATATATATATATATATATATATAAATATATATATATATATATATATATATATATAAATATATATATATATATATATATATATATATATATATATATATATATATATATATATATATATATATATTTAAACAACTTTAAAAAGTATTCTACACAATAGAGTGCTCAATGTTCATAAAAGAACAGAGCAATTATATTAGTAGTAGAAAATCACTTAACAAAAAATTTTTCCATTTAACACTGTGTTTCATCATCAAAGATTCATCAGATTTCTGATGAATCTTTGTTGATGAAACACAGTGTTAAATGGAAAAAAATTTTGTTAAGTGATTTTCTACTACTAATATATATATATATATATATATATATATATATATATATATATATATATATATATATATATATATATATATATATATATATATATATATATATATATATACATACATATATATTTATATATATATATATATTTAAATATATATATATATATATATATATATATATGTATATATATATATATATATGTATATATATATATATATATGTATATATATATATATATATATTTAAATATACATATATATATATGTATATATATATATATATATATATATATATATATATATATATATATATATATATAATACTTTTTTATGCTTTTAAATGAAAAATACTTTATAAAAATTATTTTTTATAACTTTTTTTAACAGACATAATAAGATAATCTTAAATAAATATTTTTAGCATTTTAAAAACAAAAATAATAACAATCTTCTGTATAACAAAAAAACCAAAACAAACATAATAGCCTCAGAAATAAATATTAGTATATTAAAAATAACAATACTATATTTATTATCAAATTTGAAAGCCATTGCACAGATCATTTAGAAGAGTTTTATCTGATAAACAAAACTCAAATTTTCTTTAAAGATTTTCCTTTTCAACAAAAGTTATCGGGCATCAAATACCATCATTCCTCTCGTTCTTTTCTTGTACATTATACGATACCCACACTCACGACATCGAATTGGATCACGTGCTTTTATAGTATTTTCAGAATGACACTCGCCACATGTATAAACCATATCCTTAACAATTGAGGCACCTTGTTGTAAAGCATCCATAATTATGTAATTAAGATTTACCTGTTAAAAAAAATTACACTAAGCAAATTTTAAATCAATCAATAAGAATCTGATATTAAGATAAAAAAATTATTGAAAAAAAAAAGTTATATAATTTAATATTTTTACAGGTTGCTATTCAAATTTGATTTATCATTTTGATTGATTAATAATCAAATATCATTTAAAATAAAAATTATTATTTTAATTTGTTTGGTTATTTTTCTTCTTTAAATACATAAAACCAACTTGAGAGTTTTTCAAATTGTTGACTAAATGTTGTTTCAAACTTATGTAAGATTTAATGAACACTTTGTCAAGTCCAAACAAGGCATTATAAGGTTTTTAAAAACGACATTTACTTTTTTATGTGATTAAATTAAATCACTAAAAACTTATCAGTTTTAACTAATTTTTACACCCATTTAACATGTTTAACTTTATGCACTCAAATAAACAAATGAACTGAAAAAGTACTCAGTTAACTTTTTCCATTTAGCTTTTAAATAACTTTTTAAAAATTATTTAAAAAGTTTTTTTTAAATAACTTTTTTTTGTTATATTTTTGCTGATTTAGGTTACACAAGAGCAACTTTTTATAAGTACAAAACTTTTCATATAAAAGCTAAAAATAAAATAATAATTTTTGGTTTAAAATTCCCATTTTCAATGCATTATATTTTCTTGAATTAGAAAACTAATATTTTTATGTCTTGTAAATGTAAGTTAAACAATACATATAAAAATTATAACCGTATAGTTATTTTTATTAATAGATTGTTAGCCAATTTATAGTGTTTAATGAAAAGCAAAAGTATTTTACTTCAATATAATGAAAATGTAAAACGAACGGTCAAATAAAAATGGAAAACGTTGATATACTCAAATTATTTGCAAAATTTATTATCTCTATTTAATTTAGGCATTTACAAGCTAAAACTAAAACCTATTTATTTATATTTCTAAAAAATTTTAAGTTAATAAAACCTATTTTTTTGTCTGAATTTTTTTATCTATTTTAAAACCTATTTTTTTTTTATCTTTTTAAAATTTTAGATGTTTCTAAAAAATTTTAATGATATAAGTAGGATCACAAATTTGTAAATTGAAAAAAAAAAAAATCATCTATTGAAACCACGCTTTCACTGCACCCTCGTGAACATATTTTTTTAACGAATTTTGTAGCAAGCCGGAATCTGCCATTTAAACTTTGTTGGTTTTATAACATGTTTAAATTAGCTTCATATCAGGTTTTTTTAATATTTTAAAAAAGTTCGCAGTCCGAATTGCTGCGCGATTATTTCGCGTACGACGACGGTTGCAGAAAATGGTTTGGTTCTTCTATACTCATTTAAAATTTGGTCAAATAGGCAAAACAGACAATTTTTTTTTTAATTGACCATTCGGTATTTTGAACGCTTGCGATTCTCAAATAATTAATCAAAAAAGTACGAAACAATTGTCTGTATTTCAAAAAACTAGAAATATTATCAAAAATATAAAACAAAACAACATACAAATATTCAATTGACTAAAATATGGTAATGTGCTGACAAAATTTTGACTAAGTAAAATCATCGATAAAATGATAAAATAAATTTGGCTTCCATACATAGACCAAACTCTAAAAAGCAAACTGGAAGACTTTAGGACTTTTTGTTCCTAGACTCCAATTATCGCAATCTTTTGCAAAGCATCCTTATGCGGTAGAGTGGTAGAGCGCTCTCTTAGAAAGAGGGGGTTGTAACCACAATAAAGTAGCCTCATCGACTGTAGTGGCCAACTGGGTTGACTATGCGTCAATAAGCGGAAATATGATTTTACTAACACTTCTTGAAATATTTTCTTATTTTAACTTAATATTTACTAACACTTCTTGAAATATTTTCTAATTTTAACTTAATATTATAAATATTTTGCTTTTATAAAAGGGGAAATTACAGGGTTAAAAATAGATGTTTTTGATAAATTTTTCTATAGCTTATAATAAAAATCAAACTTCTGCATCATACTCATGTTTTTCCAACTAAACAATATATCAAATTCATTAAAAATCAAGAAAAGTCTAAAAAAGTTTTTCTGTAATACTTTTTCTTGTTTAGCTGAGTCCGCAATCATTAATGGATTAAATCATGTTATTACAGAAGTAACCAGTTTTTTATTTGATTGAAGTTTTACCCAATAAATAGCTACAGATCTGTAGTAAGATATCTCAATTCTGGCGTACTACAGATCTGGTATACAAGTCTGTTATACTAGAGATCTGAAGTAATATACCTCAATTTATTTTTACGGGTTTGATTTGAATACAGAATCGACATATAATTTTCTCATAATATCTTTGTTATTTATTGTAATAAATAATAAAATAATATAATAAATAAATATGTTTTTATGTTCAATAAAGAAAACTATCTGTATATAACTTCTTCATACATGTAAACTCAATTAATCCGTAAGAGAAAAAAAAATCCGGTTTTCCAAATATTTGAAATTTTTTCAATATGCACAAAAATGATTATTTGATGCCCTTTATAAAGATAAATTCAATGTAAACGTAACAATAATTTTATAAAAATATTATTAAAAAACATTCAATGCTTCTCGGATTAATATTTTATCTATTTAACATATTTTATTTTTCAGTGTTAGTGCGACGCTTAGTGCGGTCTTTAGCAGGTAAATAACATAAAAAAGAAAAAAAGGAGAAAAAATTTAGAAGGTGGCTATTTCAGGCACTGAAATAATGGCTACTATTTTGTAGGCCAGATGTTATTGAGAACAGTAAACAAAAAGAAACAAACTGGTGACTATATTGCGTTGATAAGTGACAAAAAAATTTATACCAACTATGTATATTGCGTATAAAGTTGCATTATTTTAATATGACTAAGTAGTAAATTAATCAAAAAAAGATTTCACAGATGCTTATTATATTTAAGTGTAATAATATTACACTTGAACATAATAATTTTTTGTAGTTATTAAGGTGCTCTAAGAAGACCTGTTTGTCTAATTACAGAGCACCGCAAAGTGCTCTATAATTAGATCATTTAATTATTTAAAAAGTTTTTTTTAAATAAGAAACAAATCTCCATCAAATATTACACAAGTGTTTTCAAATCTTTGATCTTTAATTTATTTTTAATAAATATATAATAATTAACACCAACTGCCCCCAATTTACATAAACACACTAAAAAAAAATAAAGTTATATGTTTTTACCTTAAGGGTAATTACATACCCTACTTCTTAATGGTAGAAAAATATATCTTTAACGTTAATAATTATACCAAAATGCAAAAGGGTCATTTTGTACCTTAAAAGCAGAGGCGATTTCATGGTGGGGATAGGCGTGGGGGTGGGGGATGTGTTCCAACACTCCAAAGAAGAATAATTTGAAATTATATTCGGTTTTTTGACAAGTATAGTCAGCTAGTCAGATATTTGACACAATTCAGTCGGATATAGTTTAGTTCAGGGGACCTTTTTCTTTCCATAGGATCCGAACGGTATTTTTAGCCCCGCCCCCCCTTCCCCTCCTACACTTTTTTTGATTATAGTATCGCCTCTGCTTCAGAGTATCATGTTCTATCTTAAAGGATATAGTCTTCTTTCATAGGGGTAGGATATGTGGTATACCTTTAAGGTTGTTTGTACCTCTTTTTTTTTAGTGTGTGGGTATTCATAAAAATTTTATCTTAAAAAGCAATCGAATAATAAAAGTTATGACGTCATGTGTCTTTGATTACTTTTTTTGCGATAAACAATTCGAGTTTTCATTATTCAGAAGTTTGTAGTTATCGACCCACCCTTACTCGAAACTTTCGCTCAATCACGCTGAGGTTTGAGAAAATGTTGCAGAATGTAGACATTGCTTTATCAATGTAATAATAATAAAATGTTGTGAAAAACAAATTACTTTTGATCCTATCGGATTATTTAACTATGGAAACTTTATCGAAAACAAATGTCAACCTGAAAGACTCAGAAATTTCAACATCAGAACAAGGTATTTTGAATTACAGGCATTTGTAGGTATTGCTGCTAGCTATTTGTTATGAAATATATATATATATATATATATATATATATATATATATATATATATATATATATATATATATATATATATATATATATATATATATATATATCAAAGTTGTGAAATGATCATAATATTGCTCAATGATGCTCTGCATTAATATTCTTTTATCATGTTAAAATTTACAATAAAAGTATTGCTATTTGACAGTCAAAAGTTACATGTGGCAATATAAAGTGTACCACTGTTTAAAGCTGAATTTTTAAAAAGTGTATGTAAGTATATGGAACTTTTGATATTTGTAGCCCATTTTATTGGACTTATAAAAAGAACTTATTAAAGTTATATATGAGAAATTGCAAAATTGGAAATTATGCAATTTCTCAGAATAAGTAAATCATAATGATAAATTTATTATGTTTTACTTTAACATATAAAAATTTTAATAATTGAATTGAAATTAAATTAAAGCATTTTGAGCTTTTATTTAATTTTAATTCAATAGAAATAGAAATAACTTCAAACTCTTGTTGACAACAATTAGAAATAATTTAAAATTTTAAAAAGAGTGAAAAATATTCATTTTAATAGTGTTTGTATTTTTAATATTGTAAGTTGCATCTGTTTGATTTAAGTTATACTATTGAGTGGAAATTGAGTGTATTGACCAGGGTTGGGGTCTATTAAGTTTTGATCAAATACAAACACAAATACGTTAATTCTAGATTTCCAAATACAAATTCAAATACAGATATATTCAATCAGTATTTTCCAAATATATATACAAATATTTGTAATTTAGATTTAAATTTTTTGAAGGCAAGACTGATAAAATGGTGTACTATATAAAAGAATTAAAACAAGTCTTCTAATAAATACCTCCTAATAACAAATTTTTAATTTACTCAAGTGTAAAAAAAAAAAAAAAAAACATCTTGCTACTTCTCGAAAAAACACTAGTTAACCTAGTTTACGGAGGTGCAAATACATTTCAATCAAATATAAATATAGGTTCAAGAAATTTTTTTATCAAATAAAATACAAATACTCCAAATTAACCTATTTTTACCAAATACAATTGTGTATTTGACCCCAGCCCTGGTATTGACATTGGTTTTATTGTGCATCATTTTAATCTAAGCAGAATCTCTTCATTTTTATAAAAGTAATGCTAGTTATTTTATCCAACTATTTTTTTGTTTGTTATTTTATAGATTTGCTTCTTGCTGCTGAAATCGGTCAAGCATTGTTAGAAAGAAATAAAGAACTAGAGATGCTTTTAAAAAACACTCAAGAGTATGCTGAGGAACAAGAAGAGAAAGCTAAAGTAAAATTTAAACTTTATTTGAATGTATTTTTAAAAATTTAAATTTGATTTTTAAAATTTTTTTTTTTTTTTTTTTTTTTTTTTTTTTTTTAGTTTTATTACAATCAGGTTGAAAGTTTAAGAGAAGAAAAAGTTTTATGTACTCAGTTTTATGAGCAACTTGAAGCAGCAAATCAAAGGCTTGCTGACAAATATAAACAATATAAGAATAATTGTAAATTGTTAACAGGTAATGAATAAACTAATGGAGAATAAAGTTTATCTATATACATTTATCACAATAGACGAGGCACTATTATCATGTTAATGTTTTTTAATGTTCAAGCTACATGAAATATTGTTTGTTTTAATAATTTTTATGATTTGCAAGAAAAAATTTAATATCGCTATTTATTGCATAATAAAAAAATTTATTTTTCCATTTATCTTTGTTTTATTAATAATATGTTAAAAGGCTAATAATTTTAGTCAATACTTGATAAATCTCTATCTCTTTTAAGATAAAAACTTGTAGACCTAATAATCTGCATAATACCTTTGGCAAGTGTTTTAAGTGTTTGTGCTTGTTAAAATTTTTTCTGTGCTAAACTTATTTATTATGTTATTATTATTAGTCAAATATGTTTATTATATATATATATATATATATATATATATATATATATATATATATATATATATATATATATATATATATATATGTTTTTCATAACAATGATTCTTATTTACTATTTAGGTAAAAATGATTATCTATGGGAGCACATACATTTATTAGAGAAAAAAAATGAAGAGTTGCGTGTTGAATTAAATAATCTAAACACTGAAGCTAATACAAATGAAAACAATGTTGGAAAACCTATTAAAGAGAATAGCCAAACAGCAGATGTTATTTCAATAGAAAATGAAAGTATTGACAGCATACTGCTACAAGATGAAGAAAAACAGTTTGACGATATAAAAAAATTAGAAAAACAAGTAGACCAGTTAAATTTGTATATATCTGAGCTGAAAGTACAATTAAATATCATAAGACTTCAAAAGGAGGAAGTTGAGCTCAATTTGGAGAGTATTTTACATGAGAATGACATTCTTCAAAAAAAAGTAACTTCATTAAATCAGGAAGTTCGTGAGTGGGAAACATTTGTACATCGAGAAGAGAATTACAAACTTATTGCGAAAGCATTTTCCCCAAAGCATTTTATTGAGCTTGATGACAATAAAGATGCATGCAAAAAAATTTTCATGGTCAAAGCAAAATCTTGTGAGTTTCTTAATAAAAGCAAACAGTGTCCTAATGAAAGAGAATCAAACAATACATTGTTTTCTCAAAATAGCAGTTCTTTCTTAAGAGAACTAGATACGGACTACGCGGACTTAGTAAGACGCTATGAAGAATTGCTAGAAAAGTTTCATAACAAAGAAAAATTGAATGAAAATCCTGAAAAAGTTAGAAAAGTTCAACGTGCAATACAAACTCTTTCTTTTGATTTTACATCAAAAATATCTCCTATGACTCCTTTGAAAAATTTGTTTGCTACTCCCAATGAATCTTTAAATACTAATTTAGAATTAATTGAAAATAATGATCATTCTGAATCATTAACAGTATTTCCTGATACTTCTATGAACAATCATTTAGATTACAAAAAGATTTTTTCTGAAATCTTTATTAAATTAAATGAATCAAAAAGAATTTGATACAAAATATTTAGCATAATCACCCAAATGCTGTTTAAATATTTGTCATTCACACAATTCAACGTCTCTTTTTTCAATATACAATATAATAACTAACTGTTATTTTAGTTTCATATTGCAGTAAATTTTAATTAACAAACTATTTATTTAAAAGAATCTTTAAAATATTTTTTTAGATTTTATTTATAACAAATTTTTTTTCCTTATACGCAAAGAATTTTACTTTTAGAAGTTTAACGTTTAAATTAAATTTTTTTATTAATATTTTTTATACTATTTATTTATCTGCATTTCTTTTGTTACTATCTTAACAAAACTTTAGATAGGTGGAATTTTGCTCTTGTAAAAATTTATAAATTCAATAAACATTGTAAAATAGAAGGAAATAATTTGTGTGCCATTTATACGTTTTCTTCCATATTACTTATTACTTGCTTGGACTCTAAGTTTCGATGCTGCATCAGATTGATTTTTTAACTTTATAAAAAAAGTTATGAGACGATTACAATTCTATACCAGTGTCTAGTCTGTTTTTCTGCCTTTTAGCGTATACCGTGTATAAATATCTATATCAAGTCTAATTTTGACATTCTAATATAGATTACATATTGGGGGAGATAAGTTGCTGCAAAGAACAATAATGTATTTAAATATAATAAATAAGTAATTACAAAAAGTTCAACAAAAAAAATAGGCGTTGTTTTTTATTATTGTATTTTATTAGTTAAAGCAAACTAGTTTTTTTGTATCAAGTTTGTGATAAGTACTTAGCTACGTCAGTGGGTGCGAAAACACCTCAGTTCGCCTTTTGCAGTTTTTTCTTTGAGTTATTTGATATTAAAGGAATTTTTGAAACAAGTCGGCCGATTTTAATTTATTTTGCAAATATTTTTTAGCAATTTATAAAAATGCAAGAACTTTATAAAAATTGGTTTTGTAAAATAATATCCAACTACATACATATAATTCCATTGTTTATACATCCACCCGGTACACTGATGTCTCTTTTTTCTTAAAAAAGAGTATTTTATTTTAGAATTAAGAATCTCAAAATTAAATTTTGTCAGCAAAGGTGTAAAATAATGAATGATTTCAAGCTTAAACTATGTTTTTCTGATTCAAGACAAATGTATTTACTGATCAAGCTTAACAAATGACCGGTTGAAAACTTTAATAATTTTTGTACCACTTAAATCTTATTTATATTTTAAATGTAATTTTCAAGTCGAAAATTATTTTTGGGTCTAACCTCCCAATTGCATACAGGTTTAGCATATACCATATTGATATATGCGGCCGTGACGCAGTGGTTAGAACGCCTGCTTTATAAGCAGGAGATCCAGGTTCCAAACGAGCTCTGGACATATTTTCGCGTCACGGTAAGGAAGGAGGCGTAAACTTCCTGGTTCACTTCCGCGGTGCTCTGTGACGAGACCATTAGGTCTTCTTGGAGCACCTAAAAAAAAAAAAAAAGGTTACAATTTGGAGACCAAACAGGTTGCCTCTAAGATCATAACCATGATTCTTGGCTGTCTCTTACATTAACTGTAATTGCTCCAGTTTAATAAGCGTTAGAGTGCAATAAATTTTAAAACCGGAAATTTGATCGGAAAACATTATTTTAAAATGTGAATGACAAAATAATAACTACTTCAATAACCTTTTAGAAGGGTTGTTCATTTTTCATCAATTTTTTCTTTTTGATTTTTGGGAAATTTAAAAATTTCAGGATATAATTTTAATTTTTTAAAAAAATAATTTTTTCATCTCGCGCAAGTAGACGACATTTTTTATAAATTTTAAACTTTTTACAGATTGCCAAATATCTGGAGAACTGAGTGTAATATACAAATGTGTATGACATATTTTAAATTTGACCAAGTATAGATGATGTTTAGAAAAAGTCAAGCTACTAGCTCTATTGCTAGGTCAATCAATCAATCACTAAAACCATACAGATTTTGGCGCAACATGATACAATAGTCATAGCAACCTAAAATTTTGTATGCAAACTCCTAAAGGATATAGATGTCAGATTTAAAATATTCGTTTCTGTATCTTGTGGCAAAGACCTTCCCCCGCTCCCCCTCCTTCCCCAAGTGGGTCGGGCCTCTCCACTCAGTAATAATTCTAAATAGTAGCAATGACGTATTTACCGGAACTTTTATCATTAGCTTCCTTGCCATCTCATCCTTCGTATCATTGGAGACAGACTCCTCGGAGTTGACAAGGGCAAAAATTACGGTTGTGGGATCCAAATACCAACTGTGGTTTTACCAGCTGCGGAAGACCACTACTGCTGCGGTTTCATTTTCCTCCAGGTTGGCCAATTGCTAAATGAAGTGCTGATCCTGAAAAGGTAGATATTTTGTTAATCAAATATTATTTATGAAAATTAATAAATTGTATTGTAATAATAATTCATTGTATATTTTTATACTATTAATGTTAAAATTATACAATTATACAAATTTGTAATATAGTTATATTTCCATTTTAAAAAGCCTAAACTATTAAAAAACTGTTGAATAATATGTATTAAAACATTTTTTTCTGTAACAACCTGAACTGCTAAGATGTCTAATTTCTCAACAGTCAGAAATAAAATTTGCTATCCTCTCCACCTCTAATATCCTCTCCTTATTCGGATCCAGGAGCTCCTTGGTCTGATTGAAAAAAAGAATGATCTTTAGGTAATAAATACCATTTGCCATCAAACGGACATGGCGAAGTGCACCAGACTTACAAATATCCAGAAGAAATTCCTGGAGCAACAAGTAGATGATCAGTTCCCCTTGCTCTTAAAATAATGCAAATTCTGTAAATTGCCTTATCATCATGAGCCTTTATCAGAAAAAGTATATCCTTATACTTATCAGATGGAAGCCTATTCTTGTCTGCTTTGATAGCTTTTATCAGACTCTTCTTTGTATCACTCAGCCAAAACAGTTCTAATCATAAAATACCATTTTAAAACTTACCAAGAAAATTAAATCCTAACTTTTTAAAATATTCAAACATTTTCAGATAACAAAAATTTGTAATTATTTTAAAAAATATTTTTTTTTTAAAGATTGATAAATAACCTCTCACTGATCTCACAAACTGCAGACGTAATTGAGCATACCCTCCCTGACTCTTATGCTGGTCTTTTTAGGGTTCAAGAATCTGTCAATATATTTTGATATATTCCTTTGAAGGGTAACAGTTTCAATCATGGGAAAACCTGATCTTAGCCATGGAAACCATAGTGAGCCTAGAATACATTCCTCACTGCAAGGAGAATCCACAGAGGTACACTGCGCACTAAAACAAAGATAATTTTTTCTTAATAATCTTTCCCCAGTTGCATACCAAAAATAAAATTGCCTTTACAACTTTTGAATGAATTATATTTAAGGAAAATCTTTGCAATATTTTCTTACTATGAAAAAAAAAGTTTAAAAAGTATACTATATTTGTGTTATGTCCTTTATAAAAAGTTAACTGAAGCTGTTACTTAAAGGACAGGAAACAAGTCACTTTGTCTCCAAAGTTAGCCCGAAGGAATATTTATTTTCGGGAGGGATAGTGAAGAATTTTTTGGTATTAGTTTGTTATTTAGGTAAGGTATTAGTGTAAGTTATTAGTGTCTGGTCTACTGTGTCAAACGTCTTTTTAAGATCAATAAAGAATTCTAGTACAAATTTAACGTCATTAAAGAAAGTGCTAATGTTACTAATGAGATCAATAATTTTAATAGATGTCTCAATAACTTTGCGATAAATTTGATAGATATCTCAATAATTTTGCAATAAATTTACTATATAATTTGAAAACTTTGCAAGATGGCTCTTAATCAAAAAAATCTCTGGATATTACAAAGAAAATCTCATGTACTTGTTTCCTGAAAGAGTTTTTCAAATCCAAGTCTATTAGAAAATGACTAAATATAAGGAATGCGTAAAAACATTTTCATCATTTTAAACAATATTAAATAGGATTGGTGCCACTATGGTTTCAAGGGAACCACATTTATGATATCTCGATAAAACATTGACTTATCAAGATAACGTGATAAGCCAATGTTTTATTATCATAATACCTTGATGTTGGCTTAGTTGGAGAAAAATCTTTGCTCATATTTAGTTTGTTAAACTTCACTAAACTAAATGATAAACTTTGGTTAAACAACCTGGCACCAATTTAAGACTTTCTTCAAAATTGTCATTAGCCATTCAATAATAAATCATATACCCAAGAATAAAAATGATAGATCGTATACTCAGGAATGTTAGAAACGGGCTTCGGGATATCAAAGAAAAAGAACTAGTTATTCAGATTACTTTTTATTTATAAAAACAGTAACAAATTATAATTATGAAAATCTTAAGAAAGTATAAATTGGGAAAAAATCTATGAAAAACAATGTTATACAATGTTTTGTATTACATTTAAACAATTTGTGTCATTTTTGATCTTTACCCGTTTTTATTCTTTTCAACATATTAAAAGGTCTTTCTGCTTAGGTAACTATTTGTGCAACCTTAATGATATAATAATGTTTGGAAAAAGCTTCTGATATAGCTAGCTAAGAATATAGTAATGTTTGGAAATAATTTTGGAAATAACTTTCTTTACCACCGAAGTCTCTGTAAGCTATTACTAAATCGTTGTATAATTTTTATATAGTACCAAAAAAATTTAATAAAATTTAAATAATAACATGCACAAGACAAAAATACTGCCAATGGATTTGCAGAATGAGTATCATTACATAATCCACTTATGTTGGGTCCATTATTATACCCTTGTGCATGTCAGCCACTTTATAGGCGTATTGTTATTTTGTAGCGTTTCAAAAATTAAATGTTTAATGTCTTTTCCAGCCTTCCTATTACAATTAACAAATACAAAAAACCTCTCCATAATTTCGAGTTTGTTCAAATTAACAGAGATGTAAAATTAATGTAGTTTGTTCTTTATGAGCAGAACCGCGTGTTGTGTTTTAATAGGAGATAAAAAGTTGTATGTAAGAAATTACAAGTTTTAACAACCCTAGAAAAAAGTGTTTGAATCGCCAATAAAACGGATAACACTCCTAGAGCCCATTCCACGCTGAGCAAAAAATTTTCGTCTTTTTGATAATTTTTTTATTTCAGTCTCTCATTTTGTATTTATTTTAATAAAAAGCAATAAATTATGGTATGCTTATTAATATAATTTTTTATATTTTACCACTAGATATAACAAGATTTTTGATTTCTGGTTTTTCATTGTCAGGTATTCTATCATATTACTTTTTATGCTCTCTATCAGGTTGCCAACCAAATTATGTAGCAAAAGTTGATTAAAAAACTTAAATTTATAGAATAAAAGAAAAGGAAAACAAAACAAAGTTTTGTTTACTTATTTTTTCAACGAAAGTTTTATAAAAATATAGAGAATACGAAAACAAAAACTTTAAAAAAAATATAAAGGAATGACATCTTCTACGTCCTTTAATGTTAAGTTTGGTTTTGAAACTCCGATATAAATGTTTGTATAGTATGAAGACAAAGAAAGTTACAAAATATTCTCAGATCGCACTTCTAGAATAGGAATTCCAACAAATGTTTCATTTCTTGCTCCCGAAGAGTCCGCGTCAATGTGTTCAAAATCACAGTTGTCATTGTTCTTGATTTTTGAATAAATTGAAAAAAAGCCCCAAAGTTTCTAGTGATCACCCATCTATAAAATCTTTCCTTTATTGTTGTTCATTTTGTTTCTCGCATCCGGATTTATAGCAATAACTTATATTTGTAAAAATAAATGTGGGAAAGGTGTCTATGATAACATACTTAACTTTGATGCCTAAAAAATCAATACGCTGAAGATCTAAAACAAAGAATTTGCTACAGATGAGTTCCCTATAACATATAGAAGAATAACAACCCTCAGAGGTTTTAAGATTTTTTTTTTTATATAGAAGTTATTCTTATTTAAAAAAATAATTACAAGAATGAAATTATGGGTAGTCAACTGTTTCTATAATTGCATACTTTAAACAAGTAAGCCATCAGTAGGTTACACAAGCAGTGCAAGTTTTACAAACATGGCGTTAGTAAAAAAGACAAAAAGTGCTTATTTTTTGTTATTTTTGTTAACAATAACACAGTATATCATTGAAAAATCTATAAACATATCATATTTATTTTTTTTATTTATGCCTGCACATTAAAAATGACATCAAAAAGTTGTATTTTTGGCATCAAATCCAAAAATTTAGAGGAAAATTGTGAATAAAGTTCTATACAAAACAGGCACGTATTAGATTTAAAATTAATTTTTTTTTATTTGCAATGATTACTTCAATGTAGTCTTTTTTTTTCAAGTAACATCTTTTTTTTTAGTTTTTTTAACAGTTTTTTCCCTTTCATCTATATTCATTCTTTTTTTCTTTTTCCATCTTATTATTTACTGTTAATTTGTCTTTTAATTTTTAGATATTCGGAGTAGTACTCAGATGTCCAGTTTTTCTCCGTTTTCTTGCTCCTTAAATTCAATTTTTTTTTAAGAATTGGCAACTTTAGAAAGAAAAAGAAACTTTTGTATATTATAAGTATACCATTAGTATTATTAATACTTAAGTTTATACTATTTATATTTATGTTATATTATAAGTACTTACGTATAAGTATTATTTGTACTTCATATTAGTATACTAGGGGTTGTCCACTCAAAAAAGTTGATTTCAACAATGTTACTTATTTTATTAAACTGAACTACTTGAAAAAAGGAAACAGAAAAAGATGTTTTTATCCATTTTATTTTTATTTGGATAAGGTTGAGGTTAATAAGGTTTCCAGAGATTCTTCCTGTAAAAATATTAAATATTGAGGTATTTTTATAGGAAGGGTCTCCGGAAGGTTGACAAGTCGCTTACTAGGGAAGGGGAGGAGGTAAAAATTGCCAAAAAGTTGTTGATATAATTAATGTATTTTAAATATTACACTTTTTTTTATATATTTATTACAACAATTTATTATCAAATTACTTATTTTGATATATAATATTTACTTTTATTATTATTATTGTTTTTTTAATTTACATTTCTCTTAACTTTGATTATTTTTTTAACTTATTTAGTTTGATTTTATAACTTTCTTCAATATTTTTGTTTTTGTTATAGTTTACTGTTTGTTTGGCTGTTGCATTATTGTTTAACTACCATTGTTATTATTATTTATTATAATTGTTGTTTTCGATGTTGTAATCGGTTGTTCCTAATAATCTATTCATACGCATTATTTTATTTTTAATAAAATAGCTATTTACTTCCTACTTATTGTTTCTTGCATTCTTTTGTGTAAAAAATTAATTAGTCAAAGTTAAAATAATGATAAAGATAAAATAAACGATAAAGTTCTTAAAACTGATGATTTATTTATCTCGTGTTTTTGATTCTGAGAAAGAAATTTCTACTTCATTAGACATAGTTTGTAAATGTTATGACATTAGCGAATTATGTACACTTAATTTTAATAAAATAAGCGCTCTCTCTTTTTTTCATCTAAACATATCATCGTTACAAAAGCACTTTAGTGATTTAAACACAATATTAATTTATTTTGATTTTTCCATTATTGGTATAACTGAAACAAGGTTAAAAAAAGGAACATCCTCAATTCATCCGATTCTCATTGATAATTACAACATTGAGCACACACCAACGGAATCCTCTTGTGGTGATACATTATTATATTTATCAAAAAAAAACTAATTTACACACGAAGAGATGATTTAATGATTTACACACCTTATTGTTTAGAATCAATATTTGTTGAAATTATTTTTTTTACAAAGTCTAATATTATTTTTGGTTGCATTTATAGACACCCTTGCATGGATATTAATATTTTTAATAATATCATATCTGTCTTAGTTCAAAAAATATCTGCTGAAAATAAACCTGTTTTCTTACTTGGTGATTATAATATTGACCTGATGCAATTAAATAATGACATTGCAACGTCTGATTTTTTAAACTTAATTACTTTTTATATTATTTGTCCTTTTATTACTTTGCCGACTAGAATTACTGATCACTCTGCTACAGTTATTGATAATATTTTTTCTAGTTTAATAGCTAATGAAATTGTTTCAGGAAATTTGACAACTTCTGTTTCTGATCACTTACCTCAATTTTGTATCTGTCCCAACTTCAATAAACTATTTATACCACGCAGACATATTTCCTTATATTTTGAAATTATTTCGCGTTATTCCAATACTTAAAAATGGCTCTAAATTTTCATCCACTAACTAAAGACCTATTTCTCTTTTATCTAACATTAGTAAGCTTCTTGAGAAACTTATGTATTCTAGAGTGTACTCTTTTCTGAACTCATTTAATTGTTTAAATGATTTTCAACTTGGTTTTTGATCAAAACATTCTACTTACTATGCATTAATAAGTATAACGGAAAAAATTACGAAAGCTACTGATACTGGTCATTTCGTTTGTGGTGTTTTTATCGATTTACAAAAAGCTTTCGATACCGTTGACCATAGTATTATGATTTCTAATTAAATCATTATGGAATTCGCGGTATTGTAAATGACTGGTTTCGATCTTATCTTTTAGATAGAAAACAATTTGTGAGTATTAATGGTTTCAATTCTAGTAATAAATCAGTTTTGTGTGTTGTTCCTTAAGGTTCTGTTCTAGGTCCACTTTTATTTTTAATCTACGTTAACGACCTAATCAACCTAATCTGTTTGATGATAATACAAATCTCGTACAAATCAACAAATCATATCATTATTTATGTAAAAATATTAATTTGGATCTAAAAGGTATAGTTCACTGGTTAAATGCTAACCTAATATGCCTCAACCTAATATGCCTCAACACCGAAATGCTAACCTAATATGCCTCAACACCGAAATGCTAACCTAATATGCCTCAACACCGAAAAAACTGAACTAATTTTTTTTCATCTTTGAGAAAAAACTATTTCTTTAAAAAAGTTGAAACCAAAATCAAAATTAATAATAAACGGCTATATCCTTCAAGAGTTATTAAATATCTTGGTGTATTAATTGATTGCAATCTTTCATGGAACTTTCATATTTATGTACTAAACAAGAATCTCAAGCAAACGGTATGCTTTCGATTATTCGTCATTATGTCGATAAAATTACACTAAAGAATATTTAATATGCATTATTCTCATCTCATCTTAGATATTGTTGTCAAGTTTGCGATCAAGTTGGAAACTATCGCATTAACAAGTTGCTATTGTCTCAGCGTCAATCTATTAGGATAATAAATTCTCAACCAATTAAATCAGATACATCAAAGTCCTTTTAAAAACTTTTCATTTCAACATTTCCAGCGCTAGTAATGTATGCTAATCTTCTTTTTGTTTTTGACTCATTAAATAAAAACTTATTATCTCCTATCACAAACTTGTTCACAGAAAGTAGTCTATTAGATTCCTACTCAACTAGAAATATAAACAATGGAAAACTAAATGTACCATCTTTTAAAACCCAATAGTATGGTAAAAATTCTATTGTTTATCAGTGCGTCTGTAAATGGAACTGGAGCCTCGCATGCATTTTGAATAAGTCCAAAAAGCTATATTCTAAAATACCTTTACTCCATCTTAAACAATATCAATTTAACAAATTTCTGAAAAACTTTTTATTCGAACTTTTAGACATTATATTCTTACGATTAAAATATTCTTTTAATTTTCTTTTCGTTATTACTACAATAATCATCAGTACTTTTTGTTTATTTTTTTCTTATATTTATTTTAAAACTTGCAAATTATGATTTCTACAAGTTTGTTTTAATGTATGTTTAATGGGCTTTAATCTATGTGTTTACGGTCCATATGTTTCAATGTATGTCTTTGCTTATTGCTATTTATATTATGTTTAAAAATAGGTGTCACTCAAACATAAATCTGATCAAAGGAGTGACACCAATTTTTAAACATAATAAACTATCCTAAATAAATCAACTTATTATAAATAACTTTACGCTCATAACTACCGTTATAATATTAGTTATTATTATTATTTTTTCATTGTTACTATTATAAACATACTTATTATTACTATTACTATAATTTGTATTAACTTTTTATTTATCGTATATGATTATAATATATTCTTATTATTACTATTATTATTGATGTTATTATTATTATCAAAACTATTGTAAAAATGATTTACGAAAACTATAAAGCTTGTTGCTGTACCTTCGTATACTTTAATAATAGAAATTCTAAGTAATACTAAATAAAAGTATATTATTATATTCTCAGTTTAAAAAATTAGTTTTTAAATATTTTAATTTAAAAAAACAAAAATTACATTTTTGCAAAAATTATTTGTAGTATTTAAAACTCTTATGTTACATAAAAATGGTCCACAAAGTGAAATAAAAATATTTTCCAAAATAAGTTTGAGAAAATTGTTGTCAAAACCATTTAGCTTATGGATCATCTATAAATTACGCAAAGCTGAGCTTAACTATTAAAGAAAACAATTATGATCAAAAATCTTCCCTCGCAGTCTTTAATAAATCGAAATTCAAAATAGCACTTTAAGTTGAATGAAAATTGCTGTGCAAAAGAGCAAATGTTCTCCTACTTCTATTTTTTAAATATTTTTTGCGTTGCATAATTTTTGGACAATACCTTATCGTGAGCAAAATGGTCCTTGAAATTTTCAAGACATGCCACATGCATCTGTTTTTCTTTTTTTTTTTCTTTTTTATTGTCTTTTGTAGTTATTATGGTGCTCCCATAGGTTCTTATGATTTTATCATAAAACACCGCGGAAGAACATTTAATTAGAAATTTATGCCTCTTTCCTCACCAATGTCGTTTATTGGGCTATAGCTTGCATCGAACCTCGTACCTCTATTTTACCTCTATATTGATACGCAACTTTTTTATTTTATATTCTAAGTTCTGAACTCACAGCGCCACGGCTGCGTAAGGCCGTACTGTTGCTGATAGAGAGGTTTAAGTTTTGTTTTATAACGTTGTTAAGGCGAATTAATAAAACTTAAAACAAAATTTTTTGTAAAAATCTCATCTTTGACAATCTGTAACTTTTTATAAGGTTTTAAATAAAATAAAATAAATAAAAATTATTATTGCTTAATACACCTTATTCTGCTTGTGTTTCTTGTTTTTTATTACATTTTATAACATTTCGTCAATATTTCATAAAACTTACAAACTAAAATATAATTATATAAACAATTAGGATTTTTAACATATATAAAAAAGAACGCGGAGACTTGTACAAGACCGTAAGGTCTTCCCATGGAGAACTGCTGTAAAAAGTTAACGTTTTGCAATAATAAAAGAATATCAAGATTTAAACTAATAAATAAAAAATTTACTTAACATTTCTTAAAGATAATATAGGCAGATAAAATAATAGCAATATAGGCTTGTAGATCGTAAATAATTGAATTACAAATCACACAAACCGATCATTAAATATCATACACAACAAATCATATAAACCGGTATAAATAATAGATAAAAAGAATTTCAGAAAGATTTAAAAATACATTTGTATATTGTCAATTTCATAAACTACAAAAAATAAAAGCACCTTAATGGTGCTTTTATTTGAATATAATTTATTTAGAGCGCTTTTGTTTAGTATAAAGCAATT
Source organism: Hydra vulgaris (assembly GCF_038396675.1). Classification (NCBI taxonomy): domain Eukaryota; kingdom Metazoa; phylum Cnidaria; class Hydrozoa; order Anthoathecata; family Hydridae; genus Hydra; species Hydra vulgaris. The sequence continues at coordinate 27,749,875 of NC_088927.1, forward strand.
AAATAAAAAACTTTACCGCACAAGATAGTAATGTGAATTTCCCATGTAAGGTTTTTGACGATATGAATACCTATATATCTTATCATTACTGGTCTTTTAACAATTGCATCATCAATAAAAAAAAATTACGTTATTAGGCAGCAGGTGTTTTTTATAGTAAGGATCGAAAGTTTTCCGTTTAGTTTTATCAATATTTAATGACAATTTTATGCATAGCTGTTTATATTGGACCCATAAGTGTGAAGCAGTAAATCACCTTCTTTTGGTTTACGCTCACTCCCACTAGGCACAGCAATGTGACAAAAACGTGTATTTCACGTTACTTTTGGCACGTGACATTTAATTAACTTTTTGGTCCCCATGATATGACCAAAAGACTTATTAGATTAGTTCTTGACATAAATATTTTATATTTGTAATAAATGCTGTATTTTTGTTCAAATATCAAAATATGTAAAAGGCTCAAAGGCATTGATCTGCTTCAAACTTACGAAAAGCAGGCTTCAAATTTTATTTCACGAATCAGTCGATATTTTCTAATAGCTAGCGACACCAAATTTAGCTATAAAGAAACGAACAAAATTTTTGATAAAAATTATGAATATTAAATGATTATTTAAAACACAACTCTTTAACACAAGTCTTACTTGGTGAGTCGCAAATACTTTAGCAAGTTGATTTTCTAGTGCTGCTATTTGTTTGCTTTGATCTAAACCATCATTAAATAATTTTAATAAAACAATTCTACATACAATAAAAAATATAAATAAATGAAAAATGCCTCCTAATTTTTCATTCATCGAATTTGTTGTATCTGTATTTTTTCAAATAAAACGAATAAATTTTCGGCTGAAAAAAAAAAAATAATAATAATAATAAAAAAAATATACTCTAATTGCTAAAAGATATATTGGGATTTGGAAACAATAAATAACAAAAAAGTCGACAATAAGAATAAAAAAAAAAGGAAAAGAGAAACCAAAGATTCAAGTTAAAAAAAAAATGCATATAAATTTCATATATACATCTCAAAAGTAAATAACTGATGTGTGTGGTGGTGTGATTAATATTACAGACATGCATACCTGGAATCTGAAATTTGTTTCCTTTGTTTTCCATCTTCTTATATTTGCATATTTTTGATGCATTAACTCACTCGGTGAAAACTGCTCACTAAGTTGCTTTAAATAGCTGACCTACAAAGATAGCCACCAAGTTTCTTTAAACGACTAACCTATAAAGTTTTGAACTACATTAACTGACATTTTAGAATGCTCACAAAAATTAAATATAATATTGAAGCTTTAGTTTTATCGTTGCTTTTTTAACTTTAAGCTTTGAAAGTTTGTTCTGTTTTTTTAATCTTTTTTTATTTTATTAATTTTTTTTTTTTTTTTTTTTTTTTTTTGTTCTTTATTACAATATTTAATACAATATTTACAAATATATCAATAAGAAAAATCATATGCAAAGAAATCATTAAAAAAATAATAATAATAATAAAGAATAAAGGTTAAGAACGCGGATACTCAATGAAGACCATACAGGGCTTGTCACCGAGAACAGCTGTTAAAGAACTTTGAACTTAATTTAGATTTTAGAAAAAAAAAAAATAAATACAAATTTTAAACTTTTCTTTAGTTATGGTCTTTATGGCTTGAATTAAAATACCAATTCTTCTGAACCGCATGACTCAAGCAAAAACAATAATATCATAATATTCTTGATAAACAAATACGTCTTGCATCTTACTCGCATCTATACGATCACTGATTCTTGTAGCTCAAATGTATTTTACAATTACACTAATCTTAATTGCTAATAATTAAACGAAATTAATTAATAAATAAACGAAAATAATAAGAATATGATTGCACTAGGTACATCTAAATGCATTTTAAGGTTGTCCAAAAGATTGTGTAGAAGAATTTATCAAATGTTGGTGCGTTTACGTTTACGCTTCCACCGACAAAAATGCTAGACCGCTGTTAAAAGATGGTTAACTTCCAAAAGTATCATACATACAATATTTGCAGATACATCCATTCACATACATCAGTTTTTTTATTTTTATTTTTTTATTTTTTTTCGTTTTTATCTTTTTATATATTTTTTTATTACAAAATTAAATTCAATATTAAAAGTATATACCGTTCGTAATACAAATTATTTACAAATATTACGAATTAAAATAAAAATTAAAGTAAACAAGTAAATAATAAATGACTACTGTACAAATAATGTCAGTGCAACTTTTAACAAAATTCAAATAATGGTGTTTAAATATAGTTTCTCACATAAACTTTAAATCAATATTGTATAAAAGTAAAATATAAATGAGTGATGACAAAACTGGGTATAATTAAAAGAATATAAATATATTTTCAATTGAGAAAATTACTTTTTTTAGTTTTCTTTTGAACATATAATAATTCCATTCATGACAAAAATCAAAGTTTTTTAAAATCATCTGGTTCCATAAAAAAGCTCCACGAAAAGAATTGCAAAATTTACCAAAGTTTGTTTGAAATTTTGGTTGTTTAATAAAATTATCATTTCTTAAAGAATATTTATTTTTTTCTTTTAAAGAATATAAATCAAAAAAGGAAGCTGGAGATGAGTTGGTTTTACATTTAAACATAAAACAAAGAACATTATAAACATTTACCTGATATTAAAAACATTCATGTTAAATAAGAGTGGCCTTGAGTGAGTAAAACGATTTTTGAAATTCATAAGACGTGCAATATGCTTCTGCTGACAATAAAGTGGCTTTAATTTACTTTTATGGGTACTACCCCATGCAATATTGGTATAATTAATACGACAGTGTATAAAAGAGTAATATAGTTGAGTTAATGAATGTTTGTTTAAAACGCTTCTTGCTTTATATAAAACTCCAATGCTTTTCGCAATTTTATTGCATAAATGTCCGATGTGATTCTTCCATGATAGATTTTCATCTACAATGATACCTAGAAAATTTGTGAAAATTACTCTTTTTATTTGAATATTATTAATATGAAGAAAAGGCATATTACTTGGAAGTAAATGTTTTTTAAATCGTGGAAGATAGAAAATCCATTAAGTTTTATCAATATTGAGTGAAAGTTTATTTGACTTAAACCAGTCAGATATTTTTGTTAGTTTAATGTTCATATCATAAAAAAGTTTATTGATGTTATTGTTAGATAGGAATAGGTTTGTATCGTCAGCAAACATTATAGTTGTTAATTTTGAGGCTTCATGGAGATCGTTAACATAAATTAGAAATAATTAGGGCCCTAGTATAGAACTCTGTGGAACTCCACAGGTTATATTTAGATGATCTATATTTAGATAATCTTGTGAAGTAGATCCGTTGACATAGACAAATTGTTTGCGATGTTTTAAAAAGCTTTTTAGTAGTTTTAGAGCATTACCGGTGATACCATAACGCCTAAAGACGCCTAAAGTAAACTCTGACTTTTCGAATGAACCAGTTATTTTACGAGTAAGATGAATTATTGCATGTTCAGTAGAGTTATTTCTTTTAAAACCGTATTGATTTATGTAAAGTATATTATTAACAGTAAGATGATTAAATATTTGGTTGAACAAAACTCTTTCTAAAACTTTTGAAAAAACAGAGAGGATAGATATTGGTTGATAATTACTGAGATTTGATAGTTCACCTTAATGAAACCATCTTTACTTTATTTGATATGGCGGCAAAACTTAATTACAAAAAAAAATAAAAAAGTACTGTTAACGTCATCCAGGTCATATTTTAACGTTATCCAGGTCATATTTTAACGTTACCCAGGTCATATTTTAACGTTATCCAGGTCATATTTTAACGTTATCCAGGTCATATTTTAACGTTATCCAGGTCATATTTTAAAATGTGGATAATATGTAGCGTAAAATATCCGTTATAAATTGTATAAATCCGTATAAATGTTTTTCATTCCGACATTATTTTGCGTTAAGCTAAGTAGTTTGTTTGAAACTTTCTTTATTCATTGTATAGGTAAAGACCAAAAAGGCCCGTAACAAAGCTACTGCATAGGCATGTAGCCCCTTATAGTATGAACATGAAAAATATGATTTTATCGCTTTATGACTTTCTTTGGTCCAGTAATTAATCAACTTTCATATTTCTGCTCAAGGTAGGGTTTCCATATTACCGGTCTTCTGAAGAGTTCTCCGGATTTTAAGACAAAAAATAAAGGTTCTGGGGATTTCAAAAAAAAATCTCTTCTATATTTGGAGGTTTCTTTAAAAATTATAGAACTGAGAATGTAAAAATTATTAAATGTAAGATGATTTTAGTCGCTTTACCTATATATTGAGCGTGCTAAAACAACACGCGTTCTCCTACATAATATTTAAAATGCGCGCGTATCCAAGCTTGTGAAATCAAAAGTCACGAACATTTAACATTAAAGTGATAAAGCATTTTGGTGGCTTCTAAAAAAGAGATTATTCCTCGAGTTTAAAGTTTAAAGTTGAAAAAAAGTAAAAGAATAGCTGCATCTTCAATAATGCCCTCCGGTTAAATGTTTTCTAATTTTAAGAAAGGGAGAAATAATTGTGAAACCGAATGCAAAAATTGTTCTGCTGGAGCATATACTTTATTTCTCACAGAAATTAACAAAATTTCTTATGTTAATCTTACTTATCTAATGCATCTCACAATGATAAATAGTTCAAAGTTTATGCAAGTCGCGTAACCTACAAGTAGTCGCAATACCAAGAGTTACAAGCTTTCAGTTGAATGAAACTAAACAATATCCCTACATAGGGTCAGGTTAAATTTTTAATATGTAAAAAAATAGAACGCAGAGACTCGGAGAAGACCGTATGGTCTTGCTGTCCAGAACCGCTGTAAAATGACGTGTTAAATAATAACATGCTAAATATTTCACTTAATAAAAAAGTTAGCGTTTTGCAATAATAAAAAGAATAACAAGATTTAAATCAACAAATGAAATATTTACATAAAAATTTTTTCTTTCTTATTTTTTCAAAAAATAATTTCTTAAAAATTATGTAAACAGATAATATAATAGCAATATAAGTTTGCAGATCGTAAATAATTGATTTAACAAATCATACAAACCGATCATTAAAAATCCTTCATTACAAATCATATAAACCGATTTTTATCTGTTGCAAATAATATATAATAAGACCAATAAAAATCGTACAAACCGATATAAATAATAGATAAAAAAAATTTCAAAAAATTTTCAAAATACATTTGCATATCGTCAGTTTTATAAACTGACGATATGCAAATGTATTTTGAAATAAATTTATTTTGACATTTTTTTCAAAAGATATGCAAAAAATGTTATTTAAGACAAACCTGTTTCAAAGATACGGTCCACGAAATTATATGCAAAATTGAGAATGATTAATTTTCGAAAATGGTTGGATCAAAAAAATTTTTTTTTTTTTTATATGGTATTTATTTTTTTTGTTTTGTTACAAATAAACTATGAAAAAGAGACGGAGATAATTTCGTTTTACATTTGTACATAAAGCAAAGAATATAACGTTAAGTTGATATATATTTAAGAAATCCATTTTGCTTGGGAGAGGCTTCGAATGAGTTTGTTGATCATACGAATTAACGAAACACGTTCTTATAACGATGAAGAGGCTCTAGCTTACTTTTGTTTGTTTAGATACTAATGTTGTCGACTCAATAAGTATAAGAAACAAAAAACAATAGGCTGGTAGTTGTAATTCATTTTTTCTTTCTATTTCCTTAAGGAATATTCTATTGTTTTATAATGTCTTTGTAATGGTTAGCATGATTCCAGGCACCAAGCAAAGTCTTCAATTAAAAATAGAATCTAAGAACTTGACAGGTCTGGAAATTCAAGCTAAATATAGTATTCAATAATATACTGCATTTATATTATTTTAAATTGAAATAAAATCTAGGTATATTACAACTAAAATAATTTTTAAAAGTTTTCCGTCAACAGTAAGATTTTTGGTGTTTTCTCTTTAGACGATATATTCGTCTATCTTGCAGACCAAATATTTTACGGAAATATCTCGATTATTCTTTTTTTATTTTCATTTTTATTTTTTTCTGAGATACTCCCAACCAGGCTGCAAGCAACCACTATTAAGTTGGGAATTACCAGAGAAAAAGAATAGAGCAAGGAATCGGTTGACAAAAAGACTTAAAAAGTTGAACTTTGTAGGTTGTAGGTTTAAATTAATAACCGAATGACAGCTATTTCTTTAAAAGAATTTTAACTATAATTAATAAGCTATGTTTGCATGGTTTTTATTGCAATGAATAAATGAGTAATATAATTGAACTAAGGCGCGTTTATTATATATGTATAAAACACTAGAATACAAAGTTTATCGCACGTGTTAGCAATGTGAATTTCCCATGTAAGACTTTTGACGATGTTTACAACTAAATATCTTGCCACTACAGCACTTTTAATGGTTACATCATCAACAAAAAATAAAAGCACCTTAATGGTGCTTTTATTTGGAAAAAGTTCTAAATAAAATTTATTTAGAACGCTTCTTGTTTAGTATAAAACACTTAAATAAAAAACTTTACTACACAAGCAGACTAAAGCATACTAAAAATAGAAGAGGTCTTAATGTAGTTCTTTGTGAAGCTTCACATGTAATGTTTTATACTTTTGATCCTTTGAGTAGATCATAAATATTAGAATTAGAAGAGATCTTAATAAAGTTCCTTGTGTGCTTCACATGTTATGCTTCATACATATCAGACGATACGTACTTATCCGCATAAACAAATTGCTTTCGATTATTTAGGTAACATTTTAGCCAAATTATTATGTTATCTATATTTTCCACATCTGATGCGAGAGAGCTAATTTATAAGCATGTAGATTTCTTAGCTTCTTGCGTTTTATCTGATATGGTAGAATTTTTTTTAAATGTGTTGATTTTTTATGTTCTTGTACCTAATCTGATGTGAGAGAGCTTATACCAAAATGTGCTGATTTCTCAAGTTCTTGTGTTTTTTCAATGCTATAAACTTTCTCAACTTGCTTTGTTTTTAATGAAGGTGTAAACGCCTCAGTTCTATTTTTATTGTATAGATAAATTGTAGTTTTGGCAAAAGTATGCACTGCATTTGTTTAAATATTTAAACATGGATTTTTTAAAAGCTGGTCGTACCGCGTCCCCTGAAGTGCCATGCTCAACTTGTTCCTCCCACCTTGTTCGTCGTGATTCGTGTTTCGGGGTTAAAGAGTTGAGTGAGGGTTGTAACCATAATAAATAGTCTTCTCAGCTATAGTGGTCCTCTCGAAATTAGACAGATAAATAAAATTAAAAAAAAGCATTACAAAAAAAAAAAAAAAAAATTAAAGACTGAAAAAGCAGTAACTCTAAAGTTCTCACTAGAAATGCCGAAGGATAAAAGTTCAAAAGATTTATCTTTTACGCAAAACGAAACTTAAAAATTAAAAAAACACTTACAGTCATAAAGAATTACAAAATCAAGAAATTTAAAAACTAAACTAAATTAAAATACAAAAATTAAAATAAAAAAAATTGCAAAAATTATCAAATCAATTTATATTCTTTTTTACGTATTCTTATATATTATTTTTATATTAATATTGGTGCTATAAGTTTAAATAATTTTTTGTTTTAGAAAGTTAAATATTATTTTAAACAATAATAATATTTATTTAAGAAAACTCACATTTTAATCAAAAAGAGTAATCACAAAATGTTTTTTAGTATTTGGCTAAGCCACCATTTGCATTATAACTGCATGTATTCTTTTTGGCATACTTTGGATTCAATTCTTTACATTTGCTTTTAATTCCTAATCAATATGCCAGACATTATTTAGTGTCTCTATGCAGGGCCGGCACGAATAGGTGTTACGTGGGGGGTTGCCATAACAAAGTTTTTACTGACTAAAAAAAAAAATATCCTCGTTTTTTGAAATTTGCCGATTGCCTAGCCGCCAAGTCGACATTTGCCAACTGACTTGTCTATAAGAATCAAATTTGCCAACTAAATGAACAAAAAATTCATTGATGGAGGGAGGAAGGAGGAAGAGGGGGGAGGAGTGAGTCTCACACTCACCTGCACCCTCTCCTTCGCGCTTTATCTCTATGAGACATTTAGTTTGTTGGTTGTAATTTCGTATCAAATTTTCCGTTTATATTGTTTCCAAGCATTCTCGATTGGGTTTAAGTTGGGTTTAAGAAATAACAGGCCTTCGCAAAACAGTAACAATTTTTGACTATCTTGTCAGACTATCTTTTGAAATATCTTGTCACTGATTTAGCTTTACGACACGGAGCAGAATCATTCATAAAAATCATTTGGATGGATCAGGAAACCATTCATGCAACTGAGGAATTAATTTGGTAACAAATACTTTTTTAAATTTATCCTAGTTCATCTTACCTTCAACAATATAAAGAAAGGCCACAGCACTTACCACTTATAACTAACGATACCATCATCTTTAGAGGGGGTTTTACCGTCTCTATAACACAGTCTGGGTTATATTTTCTTTTTACCTGCATCTAACAAAAGAAGACATCTATTATTATTTTGAATTGGGCCTCATCTGAATAAATACATAAAAATAACAATAGAATAAATAAAAATAGCAATGTGAAAACTCATATAAATGTCTTAAACAATGATGCGGTTGCAATAAAAATTAAATAAGTATTTACTTACATTTTCCCAATCTACAGCATACATATGTAGTTATTATTAAACCCAAATGAGACGTTTTAATTTCATTTACTGGAATAAGATTAGTGGATTAGGTGGAATAATAAGATTGTGGGTCTGCAACATTAAAACCCCAGTTCTGCTATTAGATTTCTTGTAGTTCTGTTAGGATTCTTGATACCGGCCTCTTGTATGATTTTATTAATTCCTTTTATATCTTTTCTTCGGTTTCCAATACAAATATTACAAATTGTCCATTTGTAATATTTGTAATTACAAATTACCAATCATCAAAAGTAACACATTGATGCGTGGTCTCCACTCATTGTTCACATCTGGCTTTTCATACGGGTATTTTTTATTAAGTTTTATTTTATTCTGCTTACTGTCATCATTAAACTCATATGAAATTTTTTTTGGGAGTGATTTGAATTTTTTAATAAAACAGTTATTTATGAATTTTTTTGCACCCAAGTTCAAACATTTTTATGCATCCAAGTTCAAATACTTTTAGTTTGAAATACTAACTAATGTAAAAAAATTGGTCAGAGTAACGAAAACCCTAAAGAGTTGACAAAAATGTGCATATATTACAAGCTTCATTGCGCAGATAATAATTTTGCGTAGAATATGTGAAAGGGCGCATTTTGCAGGTTTTTGCATATTGTAGCTTATCAATGCTAACAATTGCAATTCTTTATAGGTGTTACGAATTCAAATGTTTTGTGTCAGCACCAATGGCTTTGACATTTAAATTTTTTCACCAAATAATAACTTTACTGGTAAATCTGGCATTGTCGTTAACATCACTATGAATCATGTCAGGATGTTGCAAAAGAGAAGCTTTAGTTTTTTTTGCGAAAATACTCTTAAAACTGTTAAGACACATTGTTGGCAAAAATTGAACAAATAAATTCGTTTTAATTAATATTTAAAATTTTTCAAGTAATTTGAGTGAGTGTTGAAATAGACGGAAGTTGATAATCATTATCTAGCAATTATATAATGTCCTTGATGTTGAAAAATATGCAAAAGAGTGTATAACTTTTTCAGGTGTATAAAGTTTATTTCCAATTGGTTTTGGTCTCATTACTGAAAAATGTTTGCACAATTATTTCTTTTTTATTGTTTATCTTTAATGAGCTTAAAAAACCAAGTATCTCATCAAACTTAGATGAGGTGTCAACAGTTATGATTCGATTCACTATTAAGCTAGAAATTAAGTATAAAAAAAGTATTTAAGTATAAAAAAATGTATTCCCTTAAAAAATTGCGAAGATTGTATAACAACATAGCCATCAGCCATAAGCAATATAACTGAATATTGGTGATCACTGCTAAAAATAAAAATATTTTTGATGTCACAAAAAATAGCTTTATCCTTTTTAAGAAACGTGTCTAACTCATCATATAACGTACTTCTAATGCCACTTAAAGTTCTTTTGGTAGTTCTTTCAGTTGGATTAGCTGTAAGAGTCTGAGATAAAGGTACTCCCAGCCAAACAGAAGGAGCATTTTATGGTCAACGCTTTTCTCCACGCTCAATAGCTGTATCAAAATTTAGAGGCCAGTGTAACTCACAGATAACAGTATACTTGGTGACAACCAAATAAAAGTTTGGAATAACTTTTATCCATTTCTTACGCTCAAAGTTATCACTTGTAAATCGATACTTTGATAGAAGAATAGGCTTGTAGTAGAGAATACTATGATTCTAATAGAAGTTTTAAATAGTTTGCGGTTATGAAAATTTTATTTTTAAAGTAGAATTTTTTCAAAAAATTCAACACAACACCTTAACAATATAACATTTTAGTTCATGATATAGGTCTTCCTAGATTAGTTAATTAGAAGTTAAAATTTATTAAATTATTTCTTACATTTTTTTAAAACAAAAAGCAATAAAACTTTGAATTGTTATTACAAACAATATTGAGATTTCTTAACTAAAATAAAAAATTTACAAAAATAGTCAAAACTAATAACAATAGCATAAAGTTTAAAATAACACTCAGCATTCTGTTTACTTAACCAAGTTGTCAAACTGTTATCAAACTGTTACTTTGCTTTTTTAAACTGTTTTGTGTTACTCTTATTATATATATATATATTTTTATTTTTTTTTTATGCAATAGAGGTACATATGGGGTGTCGTAAACAAATAGTTAGCTGTATCTCTAATGTTTACTACAAAGAAAGTTAGTGGTGCATGACCAACTAATGCAGTTTTGTTTTCATTGTTTCTGTCTTCAATAGCACTCTCGGACAAATCTACAGGAGCCTTGAACCTACAGGAATCAAGTTAAACAACTAAAACGAACTTTTAATTTAAATATTTAAAATTTAATTTTAACTTTTAATAAAAATCGATAAAAAAAAATATCAATAACAAGGTATATATGTAACACATACATATATATCATGTATGTTTAACAGAATCTACAGGAGCCTTGAACCTACAGGAGGATACTTAATATAACTTATAAAAGAAGCACCCTAATTATCATTTTATGCACAGATTGTGACATTGGTATTGTTTTTTTACAATATATTATTTGTAATAAGTGCAAATAGATGTTTTGATTTCTGATTGAAAATCTATATATCCGATTTTGTGGTCGTGCGGTTCATATTAATGAGTAAGTCCCGAAACATCTTATGCATTCTGATTTAGGTGCTCTCCGTGGTACACTATAAATAATAAAAAAAACATTTAAACATATATAGACCCAACGAAAATTTTCTTTTCTTCAAAAAAATAAATAATAATAAATCAAAAAGGTCCTCTATTTCTTAAATATTTTGGGACTTTCAGATTCTGGGGGAGGGGGTGGATACATACCCATATATCACTGACGGATCCCCACTGGATCCGTCAGATTTATATATATATATATATATATATATATATATATATATATATATATATATATATATATATATATATATATATATATATATATGTATATATACATATATAAATACATATTATACTCACAAAAAAACATATTATACTCACAAGACATTTTTGCTGTGTTGATTTTTAGCCAAAAAATGTTTGTAATTAGTAAGAAATTCTTTTTACTTATTCCGCAAATTTTTATTAAATTAAAAGCCAGACTTTCAATAAAGTTAAAACTCTTGGTGCAACCAATATAAAGTGATAGAAACATTTAATATTTACACACAAAAACAATGAACTAAGCATTTTTTTTTTCTTTTTTTAGTTTTTAATTTACAAAATATATTATTTATTTGATAATATGTAAATAAAATTGAAAAAATTTGGAAATATTTTTATGTAATATAAAGATTTAGTAAAAACCCGGGTTTTTTTACTCCTCACAAGTATAAGGCAAATTAAAAAAAAATGAAAATAAACATTTTTTTATTACTACTAACTCGTTTCGGTTAAAAATTATTTAAAATAATATAATTGAAAAATCTTTTCAGAAAAATAATTACGGGAAGGTAGCATAAGTTGAGCAGGTTCCTAAGATGGTATAACCTCTTTTACGGGTAGACTACTGATTTTTTTTTGCAAAATTTTTTCGGTTAAGTATATTTATGCAAGTTCAACGGTGTTATTTATTTTCTTTTCTTGCTTGTATAGTTAATATCCTTTCATTGTTTTATTGTTAAAAATTTACCATCCCAGTATTAATTTTTTTTATTCAATATTTTGTAATTACATCAGAACGAAACAAGACCAGCAAAAGTTTGTTCCTCAATTTTTTTATGCTTATCTGCAACTAATTCCATGGGTTGTATGAGATAATAAATAAGCTGTTGTCATACTATTTAAATTATAAAGTTGCTTAAGATGATACGTTTTGAGACGCTCAAGATGAGATGCGGCATTTTATTAAGAAAAGCGTGTTTTTTTAAAGTTATTCGCAGCGGAGCATTATTTTAGTATTTCAAGACCGAAAGTTTTTCAAAAAATAGCAAAACTTTTTTAGAAATAAGAAAGGTTAATTAAATTAAAGAAAAATTAATGTTTTCTATATGGTTTTTATGTATTACTTTTTATTTTTTTTTTGATTATTTTAATAAGAAATGAAAAAAACCACTTACAAATGCTTTAATGTAACAATTATAAGTTACGACGCACAGTGGGGCAAAATGGCTTCAAAACTGGACATTTGACCAAAATGAAAAAAGGCTTTATAAAACATTTTTTGGTGGTAATGTATAAAAGAGTCTCTGGTTCATCTTATCCATGTGTTTTTTTTGGGTAGAACTAACCTTTAACCCTGTAGAACCCATAATCTAGCTCAATTTTTTTGCTTAAAAAATGTCACGCCTGCGTGAATTATTAGTATTACTATTTTTTTTTTATACATGTATATTTTACCACTACAAAGTATTTACAAGTAACCAATCACAGATTGGCGGTAAAGATATACAAATATAAATCATAAATATAAAGTTCGAAATATACGAAGTAAATAAAACTATAGTTGCATACAACTCCGAGACATGATTAAAATAAATACTAATTACAACAATATAATAACGTGTACGTAAAAATATCCCGAGAAATATATCTCTATATTATTCCAATTAAAATAAAATAAATAGTAAATAAAAATAAACCTGCTGATTTTTTGGAGGAGTGTTTAGATGTTTCACTATAAGTTTATTTACCGCATTTCAAAATAATGTTAGTGTATAAATATGATAAAAACTAAATTTGTGTAAGATTGATAAAAAGAATTACTTACTTGTAGTTATAGGAAGCTCGCAGAAGACTTAAGTCATCGAGTACCTTTTTTCAGAGACGTGTAATACGTGTAATTCTAAAAATCAGTTGCATACATGGTATATATGTATGTGTTACATATATACCTTGTTATTGATATTTTTTTTAATCGATTTTTATTAAAAGTTGTATATATAATCGAGTTTTATTAAAATTAAATTTTAAATATTTAAATTAAAAGTTTGTTTTAGTTGTTTAACTTGATTATTGTAGTTTTTAGCTTTATTTACAGAGAGTGCTCGTTGTTCAAGTTTAATAGTGGTTCGTTTCTGGAAACTAATTTGTTAAATAAATAGGGACCACGATATGAAATTGAGAATTTTGAGAGTTTTGTTGTTTCAAAAGTTATCTTAAAGTTACCTGTTGCTCTTGTATTGTATTTAATTAAATTGTTTTTAAAAAAGTTTGTTGTTAAATGTTCTGGAACCACAGTTAGTTTATATTTAAACATGAAAAGTATATTTTGAAAAATATTTATTTGAAATATATTTAGTACGTTCATTTGTTCCAGTAAGGGCTGAGCATGAGTAAATTTGTATTTGTTGTATACTAGTCTTGAAGCGTGTTTTTAACGTAAGTAAAGTGGTTCTAATTTAGATTTGTGGGTACTGCCACATGCTATATTGGCATACATGAGATAGCTATGTATGAATGAAAAGTAGATAAGCTTTAGACTTTTTAAAGTTAAGTTTGCATCGTCGTCAAACATAGTGTTAAAGATACTAGAGGCGTTTGGAAGATATAAACAATATAAATAAGAAACAAAAGAGGAGCAAGAATGGAACCTTGTGATACACCACATTTTGTTTTTAGTAAATTTGAGTAGCTTTTTCTAACTATAATAACACACTGTTGTCTGTTATTATGGTAGCTTTTAAACCAATTTAAAGCTTGATTTTTTATACCGTAGTTTTTTCATTTTTGTTGTTAATAATTCTCATGGTTGACGGTGTCAAATGCCTTTGACAAATCAATAAAGATCCCTAATGTGAATTTTTTTAATTTTTTTAAATGATCTACTTATTCTATTTGAGAGGTTAAGGATTGCATGCTCAGTTGAGTGTAGCTTTTGAAAACCATATTGACCTTTATTGATAATTTTGTTTGTTCTTAAATATACCTTCAATTTATTATAGATTATTCGTCCTAGAAGTTTTGAGTATACCGAAAGGATTGAGATTAGCTTATAACTGTTTAAAGAATTGGTTTCTCTTGATTTATAGATTAGTATAATTTTAGAGATTTTTAGTTTATCAGGTACAATACCTGTTGTAACTGATGAATTAAATACTTGGTAAATTGGATTACGTATTTCCTCAAAAACATCTGACACTACTTTGCATGAGATATCATCGATTCCTGGGGACTTAATGTTAAGTGATTTAATAGCTATTTCAAGTTTGTCTTGATTTATTTCATTGAAATTTAAAGAGCAGTGTGAGCCTGTTAAGTAACTTTTAAATGGATCATTTGGGCATTAAATTTTTGATGCAAGATCAGCACTAATGTTGGCAAAGTAGTTGATAAATTCATTGGAAATATATTGCTTGTTGTTTGGTTCACTTTCATTAATCATTACTCAAGAAGGCATTTTGTTAAAATTAGATTTACTTTTACCAATTATTTCCTTCATAATGTCCGATGTCTTTTTTAAGTCTCCATTAAATTTTTCTATTTGATTAGAGTAATATAAAATGTCATGTTTTTTTTTTTTCAAATAGATTTTTGTATTGCTTGTAGAGGGATAGGCTCGCTTCGCTTCTATTTTTTAAGTATTTTATGTAAAGTTTTTTTTTTTTTTTTGAGCATTTTCTTATTTCTTTTGTTATCCATGGACAATTTAAATATTTTGCTTTTATTTCTTTTTCTTGAACTGGAAAATTTTTATTATATTGTAGGATAAATAAATTTATAAAGTGTGCTCAGAGTTTGTGTTTCCTAGGTTACATTCTTGGTAGACCTTTTGCCAATTTGTTGCCGATAGCAAGTCCTTAATTTTTTGAGTTGACGTTTCATCGATAATTATTTTATAACATAAGATTTTTGAATTATTAGTTTTTGTGGAATTTTGTGATAAAGAGAAGTATATTGGAAAGTGATCTAAAATATCTGTTTTCATTATTCCTGATTTTAGGGAAGGAACTTGTATTGAGTTTGGTAATATATTGTCAATAGCAGTAATAGATTTGGAAGTTACCCTGGTAGGTTTGTTGAGAATGGGGAAGATATTATGTTGAAACATATCGTTAAAGAAATTTTTAGTAATTGCAGCTTGTTGTACATTAAAATATTTATGTTTATATCTCCAATAATGAATAACTTTTTCTGTTCTCTATTTTTTGTAGTTATATGTTTCATATAATTCGAAAATTTACAAGTATCACCATCAGGTGGTCTGTAGCACGTAGAAACTAGAAAGTTCTTTGAGGCAGTGATAATAATTTCCATTGTGAGGACCTCACTATCGTTAAGAGAGTTTGAAAGATCATTTCTTATCTTAATGTTTAGATCATTCCGTTTTTATATTCCGTATCATTTAGATCATTCCGTATATAACCGTATCGTTTTGATCATTCCGTATATATTCACAATTCCTCCTCCTCTTTTGCTAACTGATCTTTCTTTAGAAAATATTTTATAGTTTGGAATTTGGAGGTCAGAGTTTGTTTCTGCAGCTTCGTCAGAGCACCAAGTCTCTGTAAGGCAGATCATACTGAAAGTATGTTTGCATTCATGGAGAAAGTTTTTTAATTTGTCTATATTAATAAGTAAACTTCTGACGTTTATGTGTATTACCGTAAAGTTATTTATAAGTTTCAAATTTAAAATTTTGTATATCAAAATATGCAGAATCGGAGTATTTTTCGTTTAAAAAGCTAAAGTCGATGAATGAAAAAAAATGATGAATGAAAAAAAAAATGAATAAATGAAAAAAATGAAAATGAATGAGTCGATGAATGAAAAAAAAAAGCTAAAGTCGAAAAATGATGATTGTGTGGTAAATATTTATTAGCAATTTTAAAGATATTCAAACGCTAAGTCTGTTGTTTCATTAGCCATAATGATTTTTAATAAAATAAAAATTTGTTAGAAAATGCGCTCGCTTAAAACAGCTGTTTATTTTTTAAAATCTCTGTAATAAATTTTATCAAATTTAATAATGGCGTACATACCAGTTTTACGAAGTCGTTTAACTTCCTCCAAAGTTTATTTTGATGTTCCATTGTTTCTTTCGCGTAGTCTTCGTTTATATATAGTCCAGTCTCTCTTATTTTTTTTGCGTTGTTAAGAACTTTGGCTTTATCTAAATAATTCAGCAGTTTGAAGATTATTGTTCTTGGTAACTTATCATTTCTTGCATTTCCAATACGATGGGCTCTTTCGATTTCAATTTCGTCAGATATGTTAAGTTTATTTTTAATTATTTCTTTTACCGAGTTTCTACAATCATCCCAACTTTCACGTTCTTTTCCCTTTACACCATCGATCCTTAATTGTTTCTGCGTGAGCGGTTCCACTGTTTTTTTTTACAAGGTAATTTATATCATACCCCAAATTTGTTGTAATTTTTTTCATTTTTTTATTTATATTTTGTTTTTGAAAGTTCAAGCTCTCTTTAATTTCGTTAATTTCTCTTTCGATGATGGCATCTTTTGAATTGCTTTCTTTTGCTTCATATTCAAGTTTGTCGAGTCGTTCTGCGAGAATTTTCAAGTTTCCACTTATTATTAATATAAAGTTTTATTCCTGTTCTTTTAATAATTTGCTTATTTCTGATAGTATGAAATTTTTTTGTTCTTCAAGCTTCGTTGTTATTAACTTTTCGATGTTTTTTAACGTTACTTTGTTTTTATAGTGTTAAAGCTTAAGTTTGTTATCGCTATCTTTGCTAATGAAAAAAATTATTTTAAAGTTCTGTAAATATACATTATTAGGTCTTTAAAAAAGTACATTTAAAATATTTATTTTTATTTATTTTTTAAAAAAATGCACTTTTTGTTAACGTCCTCACTTAGATACAGTTTCCATTTTTGCTTATGAAACCGTTTATGATTACAGATTATAAGGCTTTTTTTTTTTCGCACTTATTGAGCTCTTTTGTGTGTCAATTACATCAGTAGAAACAAGGTAATCAAACCAGGTCATGAACACTTAAACTAATGACGTTCTTGTTCTTTTTTTGTAATATTATGTAATATTAAGCGTATGATTTTTTTTTTGTTTGTTAAACATTTTTTATACCTAAGTAAGTTTTTGTTTCTAATGCCATAATGTTCAAGTTTATTTCACAGTACTTTATGGTTTACTTTATCAAAAGCTTTTAACAATTCAATAAAAAACTATTCGTTTTTTATTCGTTTTTTATTCGTTTTTTAGAGCGTCAGGTAGGTCGCTGACAAGCTTGACTTCTGCGTCTTCAGTTAAATGTATTTTTTTGAAACATAACTGAACTCTGTACCACATTTCGTTCTTTGTTCAAAGAGATTGCTCAATAATCAGAGAAATTGCTCAATAATCACAGAGATTGTACAACGCTCAATAAGGTTAAGATTATTACATAATGATTTTTTCTGGATATTTGTCTGACTTTAGGTAAATACTAAACTAACACTCATACTTTTTAAGTTCTTTTTATATTTCCTTCTCCTTAGTTTATATGCCTATTTTTCAAAATCGATACATTTTTTTAACCTTGACTTTGTTGGGAAAAGCAGGTGATTAAAGGCACAATTGTTTCCTACATTTGAGGAGCCCAGAAGCCAATCAAATGAAAAACTATCTTGTTTCTCTAAAATACACAAGTATTGGCTAATAAGATATTTGTAGTATATGCAAATGTAGTTTAAGATGAGTCATCTCTACTTAAATAACAGTGGTTTTTAGAACAATCGTTATTTTTTATCTACAAACTTACGTTAAAGTCAAGTATTGTTCTAAACAAGTTTAAAATTGCCTGGATTACAATTACAATTTTTAAGGGCGGAGATGATTCCATTATTTTTATTATAAAAGTACTTTCAGATATTTGTTATAAGAGGAAAACCATTCTAGATCGATTAAGAAAAAAACTTAACGTTATTTTAATATTTGAATTAAAATTATAAATGCTTCTTTTTATTATCATCATTTTTTTTTAAATAATTATTTTTTTTTAAATACAACTTAAATAAAGTTTAACAAAATTTGATAAAAATTAAAAAAAAAAAGTAATGATAAAATAAGTTCAACTTTCCATTTTTAACTTTAATCAAATCTATAAAAATAAAGTTATATAACGTTTCTGCAGCGCACTGTGGGCCAAAATTGGCTAAATATGGCAAAAATATTTATGGGTAAACTAGTGGTTATTTTAGGGGTTGTCAAGGGTGGTCATGGGGTGTCTCGATGGTTTTAAAATTAGATAGGACATGTTGTATATTTAAATATAAGTAACTGCGGTCAGGGAGTTCAAATCTGGACATATTTGATTTTTAGATGTGGTTATGACTGCTCAAATGATCATTTTAGTGGTGATCAAGGGTGCTCCTGAGATGTCCCGATGCTTTTCAATTAGATAGGACATTTTATGTCTAAATATAGGTTATTCTCGTCAGGAAATTTGAAAATGGGCATATTTGGTCTTCAGGAGTGATCATGTCCGCTCAGGTGATCATTTTAGGGGTGGTCAAGGGTGGTCCTGGAATATGCAGATGGTTTATTAATTATTTGGTACATATTGTATGCCTAAATATAGGTTTTGATAATCGTACAGGTAGGTGTGGTCATAAGTTTTCTAGGCATTTTTGTGATTTTAATTTATTTTATGCACTTAATTTCCTTGATATTGTGAATATAAACAAATAACGTTCAATAAAATTGAACTTTTTTAAGCATATTTTTATATATATATAAGAATCTAGGTGATGACATACATCAAACATTATTTCATCAAGAGCCTCTTGGCTTCCTCAGATTGATTAAAGTCTTTAACTTTTTCCTGATTCCTCCTTATTCTGGACACCTTAGTAACGTAGTGGCAAAGCATTTTCATCATAAGTTCATAGTTTGTTTTAGGCCTGGAGAATTTTATTTTGTAGTGATCTCTGTTGTTTTAGTCTAAAACACTAATATTAGGGTGTACAAAATGTCTCTTTTTCACAATTAATTTGCTGCTTTTTCATTTTATGGGCGTTATTTAAATGAACAAAAAACATTTGGCACATTTAAAGTAAATTTTCTTAACGAAAATAGCGTTTTAGAAAAGTTATTTAGACGACATTAGAACTAAAAGTACTTTATAATGTAGTTTTCTCGCTTCCAGCACAACGAGGAAGTAAAAATATTTTTTCTCTCTCGTGAACAAACTAGTTTCTCTTTACAAATCTAAACTCTTCTTTTTACATAAATAAAAACTTTTTGCATACATAAATACAAATAATAAGTATTCTTTTCAGTGACGGATCCAGCATTTTTTCAATAATTAAAATGATCTAGTATCCATTGCATCAATTTTTCTATCCAATTCACGAAACGCTACAACATTAAGGTTTATTTCAAGTGGTTTATGCCAAACATGCTTATGTTTAACTCTAGATCATTTTGTTTTGATTTCGAGTTCTTTTTAGCAATATTAGTAGATAAATAAATCAAGAATTCCACTTTAACAACCATTGCAACAAGTTTTTAGTCAAATACCTAGGCTTACATTTTTTTTGAAGAACTAAAATGGAAACTTACAAAATCTTCACATTCTAGACATTTATAAAGCATAACTATGTTTTAAGGTAAAATAAATCTCATACTAAAGTTACAATTTTCGTTTATATTTTAAAGATCCTATGCAACTTTTTTGTTCGACAACTTAATGAAATGCCTGGAGTTTTTTAATTGAACTTCTTTAAAAATGTAAACTCTTTTAATGAAAGGGTGCACATTTTTAAAGAAGCCACTCAAATAAAAAACTGTTTCTAAGTAAAAAAAAACTGTTTCTATGTAAAAAATTGTTACAAGAAGGTACTAATTTTTAAAAGGTATAGAGTCATAAATAACCTAAACAAGAACATAAAGTAATACAAATAGCTGTCTTTTGTACAATGAACGCGCATTAATCAAGTCAATAAACAAGAAACAATAGCTGAATAACAGTACTATGTTTTATACAATAAATATGGTGGTTTTTATTGCAATTTGTTGTATAAGTTCATTGCAAAAATGCATAACAAAGGAAAAATTAAAGCGTTGCTATAGATAAAATTGATACTGAATCATTTCCCTTATAGATGAAGCTTGCAATAAGTTATTTTTAAACGTAGAACCTGTATATTCTTTATATGCTTTCTAATCGAGCTGTTATTTATCTTTTTGACTTTAAATAACACCTTAACAAACTAAATGAATACAAGTTAAATGCACTTAGTTTTTTATGTAATATCTTTAGAAATATGATATTAAACTATTAAAATATTATAAAACAACATTATCATTAGTATGAAAATATTTGTAATAATAATACAATTATTATCATATTTTTAGTAATGCAGGTGGTTAAGATAATAATAATATTTAGTGCAATTAATAAACACCTTAGCTGGTACCCATAACTTTAATGCGGTAGTAGTGCAGTGGTAGAGCGCTCGCTTCATAAGCGAGAGGCTCCGATTTCAATTCGCACCACATCCCTGGTAGAACCGCGCTCAACTTGTTTCTCCGTGCAGCGGCCTTGTTCGTCAAGGTTCGTGTTTCGGAGTTATGGAGTTGAGAGAGGGTTATAACCACAATTAAGTAGCCTCCTCGTCTGTATTGGCCTTCTCAGCCTTGGGGAGGTAAATTAACATTAAAGAAAGAAAACTACATTAATTTTATGATAATCTTTCTCCTTTTTTGTATAATACAAATATGATTGCTAACTGAAAATATATATTTGATAATCTAAAGTCAAAACATTATAAATTATTCATAAATTATAAGGAAAACCATTCATAATACAATGATAGCCATGCATGAAGTGTTTTGGGGATTGTTACATACAGTATTTTGTATGATGTTTCAATGTAAAAATAACCAAAAACTTCTAAAAGTTCTATTTATTAAACTAACTGAAAAAGAGTCGATAAATATCGGAGATAAAAATAATTTGAACTAAAAAAAAAATTCTCTGTAACTACTGTTATAATTGTTATTATCTTTTAATCAATAACATAATAAATAAAAGGGAATTGCCTACAAACTTTCTGGGAGTGCTTTTAGATGAAAAATTGTCATGGAAATTTTATATTAAATATATTGAAGGTAAAAAAATATTTCCATTTTATATCGAACAAAACCTTATGTTAATAATGAGTCTTTAAAAAATCGTTATCTTTCGTTTGTACACAGTTATCTTTCATACTGTAACGTTGCCTGGGGTAGCACTAATCACTCTAAACTAAAGAATATTTATAACAAACAAAAACATGCTTGCAGGATAATATTTGGGGCAACCAGAAATGCACAATGTGAAGCTCTCTTACGACAGCTTGGAGCTTTAAATATTTATAAGCCTAATATTAATCAAGTTTTACTATTTATGTTTAAAGCAACACGTGGGTTATCTCTAGTAACATTTCAATCCTATTTTAATGAAATCTCTCATAAATATCCAACCAAATTTTCAGAGAATAACTTTGTCGTTCCAATAATACATCTTAAATTAAATTCGTAGCAAATTCAATATCGGAAACCTTTTGTTTGGAAAATTTTTTATCCAATTCTTAATGAAAAACAAAACTTCGTTTTAAATTGCACTTTGGAAAATTTAAAGGCGAATTTAAAACGGCATTTGCTAAATATGGACTTTGATATATTAGATTTCAAATATCATTTTTAATATTTTTTTTACAATTTAAAAAGATTTGAATTAAATCACTTAAAATAATCAGTTAACCTTTGCATTTTATTTAGCTTTTGTTACTAATGGTTTACAAACCATTAGTAACAAACGATATAACGTTTTTGTTGATATTTATTAATCAGCCCAAATTTTTATTTTTATTGCATTATTTTTAATATAAAGAACTCTTGTTTATATGTTATGCATTTTTATACAAAATGATTTTTTGTGGATTGATAACTTTCATGATTTTCTCTTGTTTGCACTTTTTTATTTTTTAAATCATTTCGCTGAATATTGTAAGCAAAAAATTATTTTATTGCTGAAATTCTATGCATTTATACTGTTTTATTTATCATTTACGTATGTAAATTTTCATTACGTATGTAAATTTTAAACACATTTTAGAGCACTAATTAATAACAATTAAAAAATATATATATAAAATTAAAAAATTATAATTATATTTAACATTATTTATCACATTTAATATATTCAACATTACAAAATAATAATATATTTTGTTATTTCAATCATCATGTAGTTCAAAACTTATTCTTATACACATTTATTTTATATTTTTCACCCAAAAACTAATTTTAATATGACGTTACAAATGACGTCAAATTCGACTATAATGTAAAGTTAAAACACATCAGCTTATCCACTCGAAATACAATAATCGCGATAAAGTTGTTTTAAAATGAGTTTTGAACATATTTTTTGATTTTTTAAAGGAAAGTATGATTTTGTAAAGAAGAAGCTCTTTATCATTGTAAAAATGTTACATTTTTTTTCAAAAAATTTAACATTTTCGGAAAAATAAGAAGTTCATCAAATAAGTTTATTTGATGAACTTCTTACTTTTCCGAAAATGTTGAACTGTGAAACTTTCAAAATTTGTTGGAATAGAATATAAAAAGTTTGTTGACAGTTCAATTGCGATTATTTGAACGATAGTTTTTATTCGTATGTCGCATGTCTGGAAACTTCGGTACAAATGTCCGGAAACTCCAGGTAAAAATTTTAGAAATAATTTTATATTACTTGTTGAAATATGTTGAATCTCTGTTTCGACTTTTACTGCGCATATTTCATAAAAACTATGTATGATTTAAAATATATACACATCTTTTTTTAATTATATTGTTAAACAAAAATTTCCATAAAGTAAATGTTTAAACTTTTTTTTTAAATGCTCTTATTTATTTACAGTTTATTAATAACAGAAAAATAAATTATTATATGTTAACCTTTTACATGTCTATCTTTAATATCATTTTTTTTTAGATTTAAAAGAGGACTGTGGGCAAAGCCCCATCAACCAGTCGGGCGTTGAACTAATCCACTACTTTATTTAATATCTGAAAAAAGGTATTTTTTTCAGATATTAAATAAAGTAGTGGATTAAAGGCAAAACTTATTACGGACATTTTACGCATTTTAAAAATATGACCAGGATAAATTTAACAGTAGGGGAGAGTGGGGCACCATGATACATGGGGCACCATGAAACATTGTAATTGTGGAAGCATCTTTAAAGTTGTGACGACCACTTTCATAAAGTGAAACAGTTACTACTAAACCAATGTTTAAAAAAAAAATTATATTATTTGACATCGTTAGGCCTCCGAGGGATCGAACTTTGTATTTTTTTGATGGCAAAGTAATTTATTAGTTTTTAAAGGTCATAAGTTCTAATGTACCTTATTCAATGTGTCTATCAGTAAGTAACATTATTTTGTAAACTACAGTCCATAAGCTTTTTACTTTATTAAATAAAATCATTGTAAAAAGAAGTTGATACTAAAATAAAGCAATCGTTTTCTATTAGCAAGTATGGGGTAACTTTATACAGCATTTGTGGGGGGCCCTAAAACTGTAGAATGGTACTATATTGTGTCATAAACAATTATAAAATTCATTTCGTTTAACATTTATAGTCAATTTTAAAAAGATTTATGTAAATATAACGCAAGGAGACCCCATTTTGATGCAAAGCCATTATTTATTGACGCTTAAGAATGACATTTAAAAAGATATATTATCTGGTCCTCTGAAATGTGATTTGGATCATTGGATGCATTATTTGGGTTATAATTATTAATTTGTTTATATTTCAAAAAAAATTCTGCCATTTCTCTATGTTTTATACTTTTTTAATGATACTCACAGTGTGTTTCAAGGTACCTTATGGGTGGGGTACCTTGAAACAAACTTCTAATTTTACTTTAATTAGTCTCACAAGTTTAACCTGTTATATTTTGATAATTAATATAACTTAATTTGTAGGTACAAATGTATTCTATAAACTAAACCTAAAAAAAAAGCCTATTAAAAAAATTATTACGAAGCAAAAACCAAAAGTGTGTCATGGTGCCCCACTCTCCCCTATTTTTTTTTTTTTTTAGTCAAATTTTGCCACTATATCAAATAAAATAAAGATGGCTTCAGTTAAAAAATAAAACGAAGTTTCAAAGTTTAAAGTTAAAAAAGCAACAAATAGCTAATAAAACTGAAGCTTCAATATTATGAGAGCCAAAATATTCAATCAAGCCAACTTTAAAAAACCACTTTGCAATGCCATGTGTACATATAACACGCAAGAGAAAATGGTAAATAAAAATTTCTAATGTGGTTAAGCTCATTATTTTATACAATTTTTTGTAACTTATTGACAACAAATAAAGGATAGGTTGGAGTTGTGCACCAGGCCTTTTATGACACATTACGGGTCCGGAAATTCTAGTCTTAATATTATTAGTCCAATTTAATGTTTAATGCGCTTAGTTACAGTTTAATGTGCTAAGCCACAATGGTTATAACGAATGTAATTGACTAAAATAGAATCAGTTAATTTATAATTGGCTATATATTATATATATGGCTATATATAACTTGTATTTGGCTATATATTATCACAATAGTGATAACATTTTTCTATATACTTTATCCTTTATTTATATAAAATTTATCTAAATACTAAAATTTATCACTATAGCATGATATATTTTAATTAAGTTTATTAAAATATTGAGTATTATATCTTATATAAAGGGCTACATGCCTATGCTGCAGCTATGTTGCGGGCCAAGGGCTATGGGGTAGCTAGACAGTACCTATATAACAGGTAATGAAGTAGCCTTATGTTTAATAGCTATGTATTGGGTGGGTAGCGCATGGGCTATGTAGTACCAATGAAATCAACATTTCTGGTTGGTTTTTATGGATCAACCAGCCTTTAATATGAAACCGTTTAATTATAATTATTTGATAGCTGAAGCCAGCAGTATTAGTGTTTAATCTATAACAGCCACATGGACTGGATATTCATTAAACCCAAATATGTTTTCAGTGCATTATATAGATTGTTTACAGCAACTTTCCATTATATATTTGCAACAACAACATTTCATTTGGTATGATAGTCATTTTTTGGCGGTGGTGGCTGAAGTTGTAGAAGCATGTATAAAATGTTCATTACATAGGCAATAACGGGTGATGCGGAAGTTATCGGACAAAATAAAAACGTCAATAACTAATTTATAAATAAAAAAACAAACAACTATTATATTTTTTTTAAATAAAGCATTTATCTTTTAATAAAAATATATTATTTTTTATATGAAAAAACACCACCATCTGCAATTGATCTCAATTTTGCTCTGACGCCTTTCATATGCGACTGTAAAAAGTTTAAATCAATTTCTTGTAGTTTTAGTTTAATGCGATCAATCAAAACTTGCTCTGTTGAAGCTTGCCAATCTCCCTCGTAAACCTTCTGTGCCAAATGTCCCCAAAAATTTTCAATTGGTCGTGCTTGAGGCACATTTGGGGGATTGGATTCTTTATCAACGTAATAGACATATTGGTCCATTCAATTTAGAGAATCTTTAGAATAATGAGAACTTGCTAAATCTGGCCAAAATAAGTAGTTAAAGTCCCCATGATAATTGTGAATAAATGGAAGAAGTCATTTTTCTAAACATTCATTAATATAGATTGATGAATTGATCGCTACAGCCTTGGAAGTGCGAAACAATGGCTCAGACACACCACGGTCAGATATGGCTATCCACATTAATAATTCTTTTGGAAATTTCTGTTTTTCTATAAAACGAACACTTTCTGGGCATGTCTTTTTGTTGTTTAAGTAGTATCCAGAATTTCCAGGCATGTTGTCCCCTGCAAAACAATAGTATTTTTTGTCATCGATGACTAGAAGCGATTTTGTGTTATAGAGTTGGTTAATTAGTTTCCTGCTTCTTTTCTTGGCCTTTATTTGTTGTTCTATAGTGCATTTTAGAATCTTTTCACGTTTTCTATATTTAGTATTCATTTTTTTTTTAACTGACGACCAATTGTCGATTGATTTACATCGAATTTAATACCTATTTTTTCTGACTGACCCTTTTTCGGTTTTTGACAAGTCTCGTTAATTCGGCTTTCTTTTCTCTATTCCAGGATGTCGGATGACCAGAGTGCTTTCTATCAGAAAACGATTGAACAGTCTCAAGTCTTTTTAGGTTATCATATATTGTACTTCGAGCAAATCCTTCCTTTTCAAAATGATTTACGATTTTTTTTTTTTTTTATATTAGGTTTATTTACAAAAAACATTTTTAGTCGCTTTCGAAAAGATTCTCGTTCAGCTGCATTACCCTCACTTTAAATAATTGTGTTTCCAATAATAAAGTTTATATTTTATAGAACGTTTATGCCTACGCATATACCACAAAAACTAATTATTATGCTCAAATAATGAAATTAGGATTTGTCCGATAACTTCCGCATCACCCGTTAGTTACAAAAGTTTGTATTAACTGAAAAATTAGAGTACATACAGGAGAGTTTTCACAATGGCTATTAAAATACAGCAGTGAATATGGTCAATATGGAAGATTCTTTTAAAGAGTGTACTAAAACCACATTAGTGCAACTATAGAGAAACGGCTTCAATGTTAATGAGATATTTGAAGATGACAAACGAGATAGTTATGCTAAACAAGTTATTTTGATACTCGCTAATGTGGATTCACTTTCAATCAATGAGCAAATGCTCGAATATTTACCGGGAGGTCAATGCATTTTTAAGTGCTGAATAAATTGAGATGGACAACCCTAACAAAAGATACAACATTCCTCTTCAGTGTTTGAACAACTTTGTTCCTACAGTTATGCTACTTCATTATTTAAAATTTAAAATTGTTGTGCAATCATGTTATTTAAAAATTTATTAAAATATGCAATGCAATGGTACTCGAATGAAAGTTTGTACTCTTCAAAATAACTTTATT
The DNA here is from genome assembly GCF_038396675.1 of Hydra vulgaris. NCBI lineage: Eukaryota > Metazoa > Cnidaria > Hydrozoa > Anthoathecata > Hydridae > Hydra > Hydra vulgaris. The sequence continues at coordinate 27,777,491 of NC_088927.1, forward strand.
GATACTGAGGTTTTAACAGTAATATGATAAACGATAAACGGGTATTTTTTTATCGATTTCCGTTGACTGTATTAGGTTCTAACTTTTTTGTTTTTGTGAAAAGTTGTCAGGTAAAACGTTTAATGGACTCAGTGTATATAAAAAAAATCGCGTTTCTCTCATCGTCATCTATATGTTGCGTGTTTAAGAACAAGTGCATTTGAAAGTTTGTCTTTCAAAATTGATTGGGGAGACCGGAGAGACTTCGGACACGGGGAGAGAATAGACACTTAGAAATACCCTGTTAAAATTAATACAATTTTTTTCTTTCATTTATTTAGCCGTACAAATATTTACAGGTTCCGTGTTTTATAATATATATAAAAATAGCAAGGACGAGAAGAAGACAGGTTTGTCTATGATGTCTATGGTCGATATGTTGGTAGACATACGCTCTTAGCTTTAAAATTGTTAGGTGACAGTTTCTCGCTAAAAGCAGATTTTAGAGTGAAAAAACGATTTTAGTGTTTTTTGATGTAAAATTTTTAATTCCAAGTGAATCATTCAGATCCTAGTTATGAACTCTGCCAGAGTTGATAAAATATTTTTAGAACAATTGATTACCTGCGAACGTTTGGGAATGTAAGTATTTGTGATCTATAAATGAGTATGTAGTGATTCCCTGAATTTTTAATACATCTCATATGGGAAGACTTCGGACACTTCGGACTTTTTTTCTTTTTTTTTCTTTTATTTAACAATATTTTTTGGTAAAAATGTCGTTGGTACATAATATATGAAGAACACGGAAACTCGAAGAGGATCGTAAGATCCTGTCACCGAGAACCGTTTAACAATACAAAAGTAATTAACCAATTATTTCAAAAAAATGTAAAATGAAAAGTAAATACTGATTAAGAAAACCTTCTTACAAATAAAATAAGGTATCTCAATTATAAAACACCGTTTAACAAAACAATAAAAAAAAAAACACTTTAAATTACATTAAGAGAACACTTATAAAAGAGAAACGAGATCAGAAGATCTCGAAAATATAATCTATCGAGAAAATAACTTTTTTCAGTTTGTTTTTGAAAGTAGAAAAAATCCAACTTTGGGAAAAAACAAAATTTTTTAAAACTATTTGGTTCCACGAAAAAGCTCCGCGATAAGATATAAGAGACCTTCCAAAATTTGTATGCGAATAATGTTGATAAATAAAATTGTACTTTCTTTGATCATATTTGTTTTGGGGCTTTATTGCATATAAATGAAAAGATATAGGAGTTAAGTTCATATTACATTTAAATATAAAGCAAAGAATGTTAAAAACATTTACTTGGTATATATTAAAAATACTCATTTTGAATAAAAGTGGTTTTGCACGAGTAAAACGATCTTTAAAGTTTATTAGTCGTGCTTAATGCTTCTGTTGCTGATAAAGAGGATCTAATTGACTTTTTTTAGCACTGCTCTATGCGATATTTCAATAATATAGATGGCATTGAATAAGTGAGTAATAAAGTTGAAAATAATCCGTGTCTATTTAAAACTTCTCGCTTTATATAATACTCCAATATTTTTTGAAACTTTGTTGCGCAAGTTTTCAATATGATTTTTCCACGTAAGGTTTTCATCAATAAGAACACCAAGAAAAAGTATAACTTTTGATTGTTTTATTTGAATATTATCTATATATATTGTTTGGAAAAAGATGTTTTTTGGATTTTGGATGAAATAGAGTCCATTTAGTTTTTTCTAAGTTAATTGATAACTTATTTGACTTCAACCATTTTGAAATTTTAATTAGCTTTATGTCATTAAATAGTGTTATGATATTATTGCTAGACAGATAAAAAGTTTGCGTCATCAGTAAACATTACTGTTTTTAAATTTGAGTTTTACACAGTGGGTCAGGTAGTGGCAAAACCTAAAAAATAAATATTTATTATATTCAAAACGATATATTAAAACGTATTTGTAATATTCTAATTTAAAGTTTTGAAAATTGTTTTGAGTATAATAGTATCTTTTAAAGTCACAAAAATTAGTTGCGGTTTCATGTATAATGTAAAACTTTTTTTTTTTTAAAAAGCGTAAAGTTTTTTTTTTTTTTTATACGTAGCTATAATAAGTAGTAAGTTTTAAAATTTTATAAGCTTACGGAATTAGCTTATATATTTAAAATATTTAACCATAAAGCTTTTCGAAAAAAAATCTAAAGTAAAGATCAGTTTTTATAATACACTTATCTGGCTTTAAATTGGGCATTTTCAATTTAAGAACTCGAGAGAGACTTAATAACTTTTCCTTTAAATATGAAATGTGGAGGAAAAGAGTTACCTATTGCATTTACACAAGCTATTACTCTGATTGTTTTCGGTTACCTTATTGACGACATTGTAGACACTTAACTCTTTTTTTAAGCAACTATTTTTCAAGGACCGTAATGAAACTGCGTCCCGGTCTCACCCATGTTGTAAATATTTTGCGGTTTCTGAAGTAGGTTGTTTTCCGTTAAAACATTTTCAAGATTGTAAAAATATTTCGACACTTTACAAAAATTTATACACTGATGTCTAATAGCTGCTGTACCTTCTTTTCTGTAGAAGTTCCGTTTTTGAATGCTTTTAACGTTTTAAAATAAAATTTTCAGCATATTTTAGAAATTGCAATCGACCAAATCCGATTCCTAAAGCTGCACTATTATTTATAAAATCAATTAATTTTTTTCTTCTTCTTTATCTAAAAGAGTTGGATGTCCAGGTTTGGTCCCGTTTCCGTTACTTCAGAAAATCAAAATTGTAACGAACATCATAAAATGTCAAAAACTTTACCAGTTGCTCGCTGTGAAACTCTATTTTTAACAGCTTCAATCACTATCATCGATTCATCATTTCATAAACAGTGTTTTCTGCGGTTCCCAGTTGGCAAATTTAGTTTTAAATGCGCATTAGAAACTCGTTAAACTTCGTATCGTTGTGGTATGTATGTTAGCCATTTTATCGTATCGAACACACATTAGAAATACGCATTAGATGCGTATAAAGACAATTATACAATAAGACGCCTAGTGAGTATCAAACTCGCATTTGAAACTCTTGTAAACACGTATAAAACACGATAACCAGAGAATATTCAATACGATATTTTCCTGGTATTACATGCGCATTTAAAACTTCCCAGAATACGCGTTATTTATCGTGTCGAACGCGCAATAAAAATAGACATCAGATGCGTATAAAGACAGGTATACAATACAACACCTAATGAGTATCAAACTCGCATTTAAATACGTATAAAACACGATAACCAGAGAATATTCAATCCAATTTTATTAGCTATTATGAATTCATAACATAATGATAATGACAGCAGTAAGCAACCAGTAATATGGGTTATGAGTTATTAAATCATTAATAACAATAAAAACGCATTAATAACTTGATATATTATCTAAAAAAATTAAATACAAATTTATCTATAAATATTTTAACTTTGACTCCCTATCATCAACGCCATTGCTTATAGTTAACGACATAAAGACCGCATTAACATCAGTTGAGTTCTTTTTAAAATCTGTCACAACAGGGGTACCAGAAAAGGAAATTCAAGTAAAGCCTGCAAATACCTAAAAAAAGAAGCGAAAAAAAAATTGCAATTTTTAATTACAAAAGTACTATTTGCATTTTATTGTTAGTAGAATTAGGATAGTAATAACAGAAAATGTATATTCTGTGTTTACAGAATAATTAAAAAAGATTGTAAAAAGGCTAGACAATACAATGTAGTAACACTGGCAAATAACACCACAACTTAATAAGATATTTTATTACCTTAAATACTTGGACTATAAAGATTTTATTTATTACAATATTTGAACAATCGAGGGACAATTATTGTTAAACAGTTTAAACAGTTATACCATAAAATAGCAAATAACTCAAAAATTATTTCTTTTAAATGGTCATTATCAATTGTGGTATTAAGAAATACGTAAGAGCTCAGCAATTACATAAGTTTTATTGAATCTCCCGCTCATCTAAGAGAGAGAGAGGGAGAGAAAGAAAGTGGTTCTGAAGCAGATGTTAACAAAAGTAAAAAAAACACGGAATAAATAGTAGTAACTGGTTTTATTATGTTACCAGTAAACAAAATTATTTTTACCTTCATTAAAAGCTAATTTCCAGCATTTCTTAATTAAGCTCCAGCTTCTCTCTATCTGTTGAATAATGAGTAATAGAGTAAATTTCATATCATACTAAATTAAAACCATGTTTCAACAGTAAGCTAACTAATCAAGAGATGACAAACTAAAAAAAAAAAAAAAAAAAGCATACATATAATATTAATTATAAAAAAAATTAAAATTATTTAAATTTAAAAAAGTTAATTGATACTATAAATAGTTAAACTCATACTTTGCTTTGTTCTAAAGTTTCTAAAGTAAAATCAAATTAACAGACATTAACACTGCTTGACACTGAATGCTGTCAAGTTTTTTGCTCGCCGAGCAGCGTTTCTTACATTTCAACAACGATTAATTTCATCCAGCCTAGATTTATTTTTTTCATTTGACAACTATTTTCAATAGTTGCCTATTAGCATTTACATTAACAACTTCGTTGAGCCTAATACTATCTATTAAGCCACTGTTTAAACATACTTTTTTTTCCAAATCATATTGGCTCACTTTGGGATTAATGTAAGCCATAAATATAAACATAAATCCGAAAAAATTATTCAATTTGGAGCTATAATCATTTTGGGAAATCATTTTAAAGTTTTTAGCTATTGGTGTGTTTTTTTCAAATATTTAAAAGAATTTAATATTTTGAAAAACCTAATTTGTCAAAAATATCTGCGACGGAAACTTTTTACATGTCACGCCTCGTTTTCACAATGTTTTATGAAATCTCATTGGCTAATGCCATGTGAAAACGAGGCAGGGTTTGAAAAAGTTTCCGTCGCAGATATTTATGAAATATAATATCGTTTTTTATGAACCGATTTTCAAGTTTTCAAGTCGATTGAAACTAAAGTTTCTTTAAAACTATCGATGTTGGAAAATTATTGAGGCTAGAGTCTAAAAAATGGGTGTATGACACTCCTCCCCGAACAATGAACTTATTAAAGCTAGTGAGGTTTTAATTATAATATTATTCGGCAATGATCAGAGATGAAGTACCTATTTTTTTTTGTTTTTAAGTTAGCTAAAGTCACTACCCCACACCCTTATTTACTATCTGTTTGTGCTAGCTCTGGTTAGGTCTTTTGAGTTTACATAGGTATTTATATATAACACCCTTGCTTCAACGTTTTTATAGACCATTAACAATAAAAGTAACACCAAGCTTGAAGTTATAATACATTTTAGGAATGCCTTTTCATAAAAGAGAACGTTAAACTCACATTTATATACATTAAATACAATATATTACATTTGTAACAAGTTTGTAAAATTACTCTGAGATAATTACACGATATTTTGACTTTTTCATGTTTCTCTTGTTTTCGGCTCTGCTTTGGTTTTTAGCGAGAATGAAGTTATGTCTCTTTACCCGCCCATAAACCTTTTTAGAAGCTTCAGATGTGAGTTTTACAGCTCTTTCCACCGACTGAGAATTGTTTGACAAATCAGTTAGAGAAAGTTTATTGCCGGTTTGAATAGCTTGTAGTAATTCATTTGAAGATACAAAAGTTGACGTAGGAGGTTCAATTTGTATTGAAGAAACCTCAATTAAGTCGGTCCAAACATCAGCATTGAAGTTCAAGGTCATAACTGTCTTAGCTTTGATTTTAGGCTTGAAATCTGGATTTGTTTTCCTGGATAATCTAATCTTCAAGATTTGATTAAGAGCACGGTCTCTTACAACTTTTTCATCGTCTAGCAGCATAGCATAAAGAAAGTTTTCTTGACAGCAGCAGTAGGAGTTACCCTGAAGATTTTTCAATACAATAATTTGAATTCTGCTATCCTGTTTCTTGACTAATTGAACTGTTTTATGGAGAAGCCTTGGTGCATCTTTGTAATGCGCTAAACTTTTAACGGCAAACCACATTGGACAGTAACCTTGTATTATGTACTTCGTTATGCAGTTTAAATCATATGTAGGTATCTCGGTTCTTGTATAAACCATCATAATTCTCAAAGCAAGAGTTAACCAGCGTGCATGACAGACTGGACCAGGTTTCCTGTTAGCATACTTGACAGAAATGGAACCTTTAGCTATTCCAGTGCAATACTCATAAAGTTTACGCTGGTCCGTACTCAGATCGCCAACAATGTTGGGCTTTACATATAGCTCTATCTCGAAATCAATAGGAACAAACTGAACCAATGGTTTTTCATGCATGAATGTATCAGACGCTTGTTCACCAATAGGGCCCTTATACTTTTTAGGATCATTAGTTTTTCCATCTATTTCAGATATAACATGACGAAGAGGTAGCTCACCCTGGTGAAGTAAACAACCAACTAAATGAATGCTACGATTCAAAAGCTTTTCTAATTTGACAACTAAACCATTATCTACGCCAGTGTTAGAACTTGTATTGTCAAGAACAATCGCTTCCAAGCTTTTAATACTATCATATTCAGAAAGCACATTTAGCGTTGCTGAAGCCATAGTACTACCTTTACCATTTTCTATTATAGTATGAGTTAGATAATTTCCAGAGAAAGGGTCATTTTCACAAGTAAAAGTGAGGTGATGTTCATCTTTGGTAGTTCGATAAAAGAAAGGGTCCCCATTACTCTTGTATTTCATCACATAAACTAATGAATTTTTGACTTTCTTGCTATCAACACCAATTACTTTTGTTTGTGAAACTTCTTGATGATGCTTTGTGTCAATTGAATTAGCCACTCGTACCTTTTCACAAAAAATCTGTCTAATTAGCTCTCTAGTGGCCTCTTTTTCCTGTCTAATATACATTTTGGCAACCCTAGTTGCCTCCACTTGGTCCATGTTACCTAACTGCCAACTTCCTTTTGGTCCTATCTTGCATCTTTGATCCTTTAAATATTCTCTTTCCAAAACGGGGACCTAAAATAAGTCAAGTATTTTAAAATTTAAAAGTATTAAAACTTAAAGCGAATAAAATGAATCAAATTTCATGATCACTAATCATTTGACCATAACTTCGTAAATAAGCAGTAAATGCTAAAATGACTTGCGGCTCTTTTTTATCCAACCCTACATATTTATCAATTCTAACAGTAAATGTTGATAAAAATTGCATGATATACCTTTCTGCTTTCCTCACAGAGACAAACTATGTGTTTCATTGTGCAGTCGCTTTTCCGACAGCCGATTTGTCTAAATGTGTATTACTTTACTATAAAATCAAGACAATATAGAAATTATTTATTATATAGGCTCACATTCTTTAGTTTATGGATAAAGACTTTACCTTAATACCTTTGTAGAAGGCGAGGGGAATAGGATTGTAAATTTTCATCAACCCTCATAAAATCTTTTTAACTTAACATTAAACAAATTGTACTAAAAAATGTTTACAAATATATATTTACCTATCTTTACAGTCATCATTAATTGGGAGATCGCACCGGCAAGCAGACAAATCAAACAACGTTTCCAGTTTCTTTTTTAGCCAGCTTATACTGGACTTATGGTTTTTAGATTGAATTGGTTCTGCAGATAACACTTTTTTAAATGTTCTGGATATTTTATTTTTTAATGGTTTATCTTTTATCAGAGGTAGATTTGGATTAACTCTATACCAAAGTTTTTGCAAGTCACTATTGACTTTTGTCACGATTGATACAGAGTCAATTTTCTGTCCATTAAATAATTCTTTCTCAATCTTGTAACCGTATTGAATGAGCTGTTTGTAAGTTGGTAGATCACTCACGGGTAAATTAGAAGCTTTTCCAGCAAATCTTCCACTATTAATACGAGTTTTGTTTAAAACCTTCGCAGGTCTTCCAAGTTTTTTTGAGCTCATGCTGATACGACAATATGAATTTATTATAAGTAAAAAATAAAGCAAGAAATTATTCTTCGATTACAATTAATATATTTTAAAATATTTGTTTAATAACAATTAGTTTATGTTTTAGTTTGGTAAATAGTTTTTTTATAGAACGCAAACCTCCGCATTTGCTGTATATTTCCAATGTATCTACGTTTAAAAAATCAAAAACGCATGAAAGTTTATTTTTATTTACGGACCTTAAGTGACGACATGTGGAATTTCCAAGATTTTTTATTGTATTTCCCAAAAAGATTAAAAGTTTTTTGACTTTTTTTTTTGTGGCAAACGAATAATATATCCATAATACATAAATCCAACACGGAGCCAAGTGTTATCATATACATGACAGTGGCTTAATGGATAAGTTAATACAAAGAAAAACATCATATGAATCGAAAATCAATATATCTAATAGATTAGTATACTCAATATATCTAATAATTAGTCCCACGTACGACTGGTTGATGGAGCTTTGCCCACAGTCCTATTTTAAATCTAAAAATTTAAAATAAAGATAGACATGTAAAAGTTTAACTTATAATTTATTTTTCTGTTATTAATAAACTGTAAATAAATAAACTCATTTTTAAGAAAGTTTAAACAGTTACTTTATGGAAATTTTTGTTTAAATATATAATTAAAAAAAGATGTATTAAATATTTTAAATTATAAATATATACCCTTATAGTATTATAAAATATGCACAGTAAAAGTCGAAAAGATTCAACATATTTCAAGAAGTAATATTAAATTATTTCTAAAATTTTTACATGGAGTTTCCGGACATTTGTACCGAAGTTTCAGAACATGCGACATACAAATAAAAACTATTGTTTTCATAATCGCAATTGAACTGTCAACAAACTTTTTATATTATATTCCAAAAAATTTTGAAAGTTTCACAGTTCAGCATTTTCGGAAAAACAAGAAGTTCATCAAATGAACTTATTTGATGAACTTCTTATTTTTCCAAAAATGTTAAATTTTTTGATAAAAAATGTAACATGTTTGGAAAAATAAGGAGCTTCTTCTTTCCAAAATCATATTTGATTTTAAATAATCAAAAAATATATTCTAAACTCACTTTAAACCAACTTCATCGCGATTATTGTACTTCGAGTGATAAACAATTATCGCGATTATCGTATTTCGAGTGATGTGTTTTAACATTACATTATAATCGAATTTGACGTCATTAGCAACGTCATATTAAAATTAGTTTTTGGGTAAAAAATATAAAATAAATGCATGCAAGAATAAGTTTTGAATTACATGAAGATTGAAATAACAAAATATATCTATTATTAGTTTGTAATATTGAATATATTAAATATGATAAATATAGTTAAACATAGTAAATATATTAAATAATGTTAAATATACACAATTATTTTTTAATATTCTAACAATTATAACAGTAATTAATGAAAATCATTTTTTTAGTTTTTAGTTGTTTGATAAATTTAACGATAAATTTTATTTACTTGACTAGATTATTTTTTAATCGAGAAGAAAACATTGTAATAGCAGAGCAATAGCTAATCGTAAAAGCTAAAAGTAGAGCTAAAGTATTTACAATACTTTTGCTCTTCGAAACAGATTCTTACAAGTAGTCCAGATATCAGTAGTAAAAGCAGAGCCATCAAGGTCAATCTTCTCTTTATCAATAATTTTATTCACATGACCACTGATGAATTTATATAATTTAGGAATCCTTAGAAAGTAATTTTCTTAAAACAGGGTTATACTTCCCCTTCGTTGATTGTTTCATTATTTCATGAAAATATATTCTATCCACTATCCTAAAAGGTAAATGATCGTGGACGATCCATTTAGTCAATGACGTAACTATATTCACATTTTCAATATGGTCTTTGGGCCATGGATTAACAACACGAGAAGTTTAAGACGCTTTATCAGTTCTCAATTTACTAGATGATGTTAAAAATTGAGGGTATGACTCAGGAGTGGCAACAAGACAAGTTCGTTAGGGAGTACGGGTGAAATCTGTTTATGAACAGTTTTTATCATCAATAACTAGATGCTTTTTCGCAATCTGTTGTTTTGCAATTTATTGTTTTGCAATCTGTTATTTTGCAATCTGTTGGGCATAATCAAGTTTCTTATATTCCAAAAAAATTTGGCGGTACTGCCATTTTAGATGATTTCTAAGACCTAAAGTACCAGCTTTAGAAACAAGTTCCTTTTCGCACACATTACACTTTGCATGAGTAGTATCAGTCATTTTAAAGAATTTCCATATACAAGAATTTCTGGGCGTTTTATGAAGAAAGGCAGCTTGCACCTGAAAAAAATATTTAAATGTTTAATCTAAATTAACAATTGTAAATGAAAAGGAATTTCCTTTATAATATTATTATAAACATATAAAGTTTGTTAGGAAATAAACAGATAAAATTATTACTATAAACAGATAAAGTTTGTTAGGTAAGAAATACCGCCTCCGAAAATCGGCAAGGTTAATAGCTATTTAACTGACTTTAGCGTATTGTTTCATGGGCGTCCAGACATCCGTAAGACGTCTGACGGATGTCTGGACGTCATAACACGCACTTTACTTACTTCAAAAATTTCAAATTAATATTTGAAGTTTTTGAAGTAAGTGCGTGGTTAAATAGACGAAAGTTGATAATCATTTATTAAGCAATTATATAAAGTCATTAATGTTGAAAAAATTGCTAATGAGTGCATAACTATTTGAGGTGTATTAAGTTTCTCTTTAAATCTCCAATGGTCTCGTTATTGAAATATGATTACTCAAATATAATTACTTGTTTTTTTTTGTTGTCACAAAAGTACCCTTTTAAAAAACGTGTCTAGCTCATCATATAACGTACTTCTAATGCCACTTAAAGATCTTTTGGTAGTTCTTTCAGCTGGGTTAGCAGTTAGAACCTGAGATAAAGCAAAACAGAAACAGAATTTTATGGTCAACTTTTTTCTCCACGCACTATAGCTTTATCAAAATTTTGAGGGCAGTGTAACTCACAGATAACAGTATACTTGATAACAACTAACTTGTAGTAGAGAATGCTATGATTCTAATAAATGTTTTAAATAAGCTGTGGTTGTCAAAAATACTATTTTCATTTTTCCATAATTTAATAAATTTTAACTTGTAATTGACTAATCTAGGAAGACCTATATCATGAACTAAAACGTTATACTGATAACCGGATGTGTGTTGAATGTTTTGAAAACTGCTATTTTTAAAATAGCATTTTTTCAAAAGATTCAACGCAAAACAGCTTATTAGTATAACATATGATATGATGATATATAACGCAGAACAGCTTATTAGTATAACATATGATATGATGAACTATTCCTAGATTAGATAATTACAAGTTAAAGTTTATTAAATTATTTCTTAAACTTTTTTCAGAAACATAAAACAATAAAACTTTGAACTGTTATTATAAACAACATTGAGATTTCTTAACTAAAATAGAAAGTTCACAAAAAATAGTCAAAACTAATAACAATAGCATAAATTCAAAATATCACTCAGCATTCTGTTTATTTTACCTAATTTTCAAACTGTAATCAGAAAAACGTCACTATACTTTTTTAAACTGTTTTGCCTTACTCTTTTTTATCCATTTTGTTTTTTTTTATGCAGTAGAGGTACATGTGAGACGTCATAAACAAATAGTTAGCTGTATCTCTTGTGTTTTCTACAAAGAAAGATAGTGGTGCATGACCAATTATTGCAGTTTTGTTTACCTTGTTCGTGGCTTCAATAGCGCTCTCGGACTAGGAGCCTAGGAACTAGGGTGATACTTGAAATATCTAATAAAAAAAGCACCATAAATTATAATTTCAAAAAATATTATTAGTAATGGTTGCAAATAGATGTTCTGATTTCTGATTGAAAATCTATATAGCTGATCTTGTAGTCATGCGGTTCATATTAATGGATAAGTCCTGAAACAACTTATGCATTCTGATTTAGGTGCTCTCCGTGGTACACTATAAATAATAAAAAAATACATTATACAGACCCAACAAAAATTTTTTTCAAAATATAAAATATCAAAAATCAAAGAGGTTCTCTATTTTTTGTACTATTATTTGATAATATGCAAATAAGATTAAAGAAATTTAGAAATTATCTTATGTAATATAAAGATTTAGTGAAAACCTGGGTTTTTTTACCCTTGATAATCACGGTGTTAATATTTGGCCAAAAATCTTTCAGTGCAAACTGTTCGTGCGACTATTAAATCTAAATGTCCTTCAGACTGGAATATTTTTACGTTTGGTTCAGTCTACTCTAAAATCTGCAGTTAAGTAACCAAGGTTCATGGCTTAATTAGTCAAAAGTTGAATGTTGAAATGTAAGTTATATTTTTTGTTCATGAAAGAATACATTCACTTTTACACATGAAGTAAAAGATTAGTATGAGTTTATCTCTGATATTTTTATGAGACTTTTTGACTAGTTTTCATAATATTGGCAGCCATTTTTAAAATGTGTTTTTATTATTTAAGGTATGTGACATAAAATTTTTAAATAATTAAATACTAGAATGTAGAAAAAAGGTAAATCTGAAAAATTATAGTAACTTTAGTAAAATTACAAAAATCTGATACTAACCTGTCAATTTTTTTAAAGTATTAGGTTATACTGTTTTACCATTTATCATTTAAAGAAATGTAGTTCAATCATAGTAATATTGGGTGATACAACCCTACAATGATTCTTAAATAAAGTTTCTCAATTTTTCAGTTTTGTAAGTTGTCTTAAATTTTCAAAAAAAATTTCATCTTTTTTTGTGAAAAAATTTTATAAATTTTTGATAATATTTTGAAAGTTATCAAGATGCTCGAGTCAATTAAACAAAAAATACGCTTAAAATACGCCCCCATCAACCCCTTGATGAGGATAACCATTTTGATTTTTAAATTACGGTATTTTAAATAAGAACAAAATTTTCAGACAAACTTAAAAAGTTTTTTTTTCAAACTTGGTTCTCAAAAAGTATGACTTTATATAATTTAGGGTAACCTAAGGGTTAACTGCAAATTTAGGGTAAACTGCAAAACGAGACACCGGGGCAAAGTGAGACATTTAGGTTTTCTAGCTTTGTACAGAATTTTTTTGAAATGATACAGTAATTTTGTTTTATTATGTTAAAAATTTCATATTTTTTTAATGTTTTAAAGTAGTTTCCATCAGTTTTTTCCTATAATAGAAAATTGACAAAGTAAAGTGGGTTTAAAGCTCACGAGTTGCGTTACTTTGATTAAAAAATCAAAATTAATTTTTTTTCTTTTGTGGAAAAAATCCGCGTACACAACCATTTTTTACCACAGAACAAAAATAATATTGAGTTTGTAATCATTTATTTGTTATCTTTCAAATGCCATTCTTCTTTTTATGCCAGATTATTTTGTTTTAAAGATATTTAAGAAATATATAATTTCACACTTACGGGGAAAGTGCGACAACACTAGTTACTGAAAAATATCGTCAAAGTAAACGTTTAGGATAGCAAGCTTATAAACTTGCTATCCAAAACGTTTTATGAAAGAATTTTATGTAAAAGTAAAACATAATTTTATCAGAAACTTTCAAAGAATATAACTTTGTTGTCATTTAGTGACCAAAAATTTTTAAATGAGAAACTACAAGAGAAAGACTAATCAAGCTAACTGGAAGGAAGATGACATGAAAAATGCTATTACAGCAGTAAAGTTGAAGCAGATGTCTTTAAAAAAGCTTGTAGAAACTTTAGTGCGCTTAAAGATTCACTACATTGGCGTGTTAAAAAGGCTTCACTTGAAAGTAGTTTACATACAAATTTCCTGGGAAGATTTGAAAAAGTGTTTTCTGAGAACCAAGAACAAGATCTAAATTAGTATATTAAGGATATGGACAATTCATTTTATGGTCTCTCAATGATGGATATTAGATTGGTAGTATTTGAGTTCTGCAAAAAAAAAAAAAAATTCCAAATCCTTCTAACAGAGATAGTAAATTAGCAGGAGCAGGCTTTCTGCAAGGCTTTTTAAAATGCCACCATGATTTGTCACTTAAAAAACTAAAAGCAATTTCTATAAACAGAGAATTTGGTTTGAACGAAGATAATATTAAAATCTATTTTAGTAATTTAAAGAATTTGTTAGATAAATATCACTTTGAGCCACATCAAATTTTTAATTGTGATGAGTCAGGGTTTGTCATGCGTTCATAAGCTATTAAAAGTTATCTCATCTACAGGAAAAAGGTGCGTTTCATCAGTGATAAGTGGGGAAAAGGAGTAACAACAACAATTTTATGTGCATGTAATTCAGATGGTCATTATGTACCACCGATGATGATATTAAAGCGCAAAAAAAAGAAAAAGAAATTATTACTCACAGATAATGCTCCAGTTGGAACTATTCAAGAATTTTCAAAAAATGGCTGGGTTAATACTGATTTATTTCTTGAATATATACAATATTTTGTTTAACATGTACGATGTACCTTGATCACAAAGTTTTACTTATATTTGACAGTCATCGTTCTCATACCAAAAGGTTAAAACTTATAGACTACACTCTTGTCTAATACCTTCAGGTTGAACCATAAGAGGATGCCTTGCAAAATAAGAATCAATGCGATAACGTGTTGATAAAAAATCAAGAGGATTATTGCATAGTTCCGATTTGGGTTGCATTTCTTGTAAAATTTGGTCAATACCAGCTAATAATAATACCAGCTAATAATAAACTTTTATTAAATTCAATCCATCATTAAATCCATCATTAAATCCATTTGTTAAAACCATCAATACCAGCTAATAATAAACTTTTATTAAATTCTTCTTTAAAATAACATGAGAGTGATCCAGCCATATTATTATATGACTGGACAATTGTCGGTATGATACCATAAGGTTTGCTACTATTCGCACGAAGTTGTGTTACAAGTGATGCTCCTTCAGCTTTAACATCCTGCAAAAAATCTAAATTATTTACAGACGAAACAATATCTAGATTAGAAGATGAATCTTGTATATGATTAATAGAAGGAGAGTAATTATCACATACAAATAAACTTTCAAGTGTTATTAACGCAGCTGCTTCACTAACTCTCACTGTATTTATTTGGTGATACGAATTTAAATGTCTAATAAAATTAAACAAAACTGAAAACGAACTTTTGCACTTATCCTGACGACAACATATTGGTATAGATAATTGTTGGTTGTCTTTATGTCGTTGCAAATGAACCCTTAACTCAGAAATATTATTATAATCATTATTGCAAAGATAACATATAAACATTCTTAACATATGCAAATTTCTTTAAAATAACTATTACTTTTGTAAACTCTATAAATGCTTGAAATGGCGGCTTAAATTATACCACGCGTCTCTTGCACATTATTTACTCCACATTAAAGAGCAATGTTTTAGTTTTTATAGAATTTACACTCGACTAGCTTTTTATGAAATAATAACTCCACAAAATTGTGCAAATTACGGCCTCTACACTTAGTGTGGAATTTTATGTCGACACTTTCCACGAGAGTGTATGCTCGTGACAATGGATTGTTTTTTGCTATCGCTAACACCACACACGATTCATAAACTTCAACGATTGGACCGTGAATTTTTTAAGTCTTTGAAAACCTTTTTTAATCAAGCATGTATGAGATGAATGCGAAACGTTAAAATTTACGGCAGCCAGAGTTGACTACATTAGAATTAATGTGTCAAGATAAGTTAAAGCCTTTTGAAAACTTTTCAGACACCACTGTTACTTCATCAAGTTCTTTTGAAAACTACTTCAAATTCTGAAACTTTATCATGCAAAGAGAAAATTAGCTGAAAAATCTCAGATTTTTACTAGTTTACCTTATAGGGAAAAAAATTTTACTTTAAAAGAACAATAAAAAAAAAACAATAAGAAAAATAAATTACTGGAAAAGAACAATGACAATAAATTAGACAAAAAAATATAAAAAAGAACAAAAAGAAAAGAAAATTAAAGAAATGCTTGATTGAAAAAGATGTAAACAATGAAGAGGAATAGTTTTGTCCTGTTAGTCAAGGGAAATGGCGCAATGGTACCCAAATTTACTGGATAGGTTGTTGCGTATGTACTGTTTGGGTATACGAAGATTGCACGTTAAACGATGTTTGTTTTTTACGTGAATAGATTTTATTCAAATTTTTGACTAACATATATTTGCATATAACAACAACAACAAAAACAACGAAACAACAAGATATTTCAATTTCTTAATTTCTTATTAAGTTGTGGTGTTATTACGTTGTATTGTCTATCCTTTTTATAATCCTTTCTTTTTAAATTATTCTGGAGACACATAGTAATGTGTGCTCACAAATATCTTATGTCATGCGCTATTGTTACTGTGTTTTGTGTTGATAGAACTAGGCTATTATAGCTGTTTTTTTTGTTCTTTATATTTTCTGTAAAATTATTATCCTAATTCTACTAACAATAAAATGCAATTAATACTTTTGAAATTAAAAGTTGTAATTTTTTATTCATTTCCTTTTTTAGGTATTTGCAGGCTTTACTTGGCTTTCCTTTACTGGTACCTACTGTGTTAAGACAGATTTATAAAAAACTCAACTGATGTTATTGCAGTTTTTATGTCGTTAACTATAAGCAACGGTATTGCTGATAAGGAGTCAAATTTAAAACGTTGTTTATAGATAAATTTCTATTTAATTTTGTGAATAATATATCCAGTTATTAATGCGTTTTTATTGTTATAAATGATTTAATTACTAATAACCCGTATTACGGGTTACTTATTGCTCGTCGGTTTTATAATTGCTACAGAAACGCTTAATGTTTAACGTCGTTTTATTAGTAACTAGGCTTTGAAAGAGCGCGTTCTCAAAATGCACGCGATCATTAGAGAAAGATCTGTTAAGCGAGTTAAAACTTTTTTCCTTTTGGAATTTAATTATTAGTTTAGAAATATTACAAAAAGAATCATATTAAGATAAATAATCATCGTTAGATCATATTATAATTGAAGTAAGTATATAAAATAGTTATATATGCATTTTCATTACAGATAAAATAAATATTAAAATAAATATTTCTTTTTCGCAAAATTTACAATATATTTACAATAATATATTATTATAAATAATAATAATAGCAATAATTATAATAATAAATAATAACAATAATAATAATAATAATAATTGAAAGCATACCATTAGCTCGATTAAATATTTTACGGAGTGCAGTATGGGAACATGGGGCAAGATGACGAACGTTTTGAAAAACGCCTGTATCTTAGTCAATATCTGTCTCAATATTCAAAGCACGATTTAAAAGTGATAAAAAATCATTCCGCGTGACTGATGTATCAAAAAACCAATCTAAAAGTAGAAAATAGCTGAGGAAAAACTCATTAAACGATGTTAACTCAAATCGTCATCTTGCCCCGCATATGGGGCAAGATGACGATTTGAGTAAACAAAGTTTAAAACTTTAAGAAAAGAAAACTCTATGAAGCTATAAACGCCTCAAAAACCATCATCACAAATTCTTTTTTATTAAAAAAGTAATAACTTTTAAAACTAATAAATTATACATTTATATCGATCAATGCAAAAAAAACAGTAACAACCTAGTAATCAGTTTGTAGCAAACTCCAACGCAACAAAATAAAGCTATTGTCAAACAAATATTGTATTTCGTAATAAAATAATGACTGAACAATGCAAGAATAGCAAACAGTACAAGTAAACTTCCGTTTAATATAGATTACGTACAAGCCATCTTGCCCCAGTCATCTTGCCCCAGGCTAATACAACCTTTAAAATGAATCAGAATCAGTACATAATCAAATTATCATAGCCTAATACTTCTTGTATGGCTTCCAGTTTAATCAAATTAAATAGAAATTTCTCGCTTACCTTTAGCTGGTGATGTAGCGATGAAATAAATCAACTAAAACGAGGATAAAAAGTTTTTTTCTCAATGTCGGAGAAACTTTTTTAATACTTAACTTTCGTCACAAAAATAATATTTAAAAAGAAACCATTAATAAATCTAGTAAAATTAATCTACTTCCCTTTCAGCTAAAGTCAACTGTTATATTTAGTTTTGCTTAAGAGATAACTGTAGATCGTCATCTTGCCCCATTTGTCATCTTACCCCATGTTCCCCTATATGAAAATTCCATGAGAGTTTCAAATTTATAAAATTACCAAGATATTTAACAACGTGTGTTGGATATAAACGTCTCTTTTTAATTTTAATTTTAATTACATGATTGTTGTATAAAATTTTTTGTCTTGGAGATGAAAAAAAATTAGTTCAATTTTTTCCAAGTTCAGAGAAATTAGGTTTCCGTTTAGCCGATAAACTAAACTTTTTAGGTCTAAGTTTATATTCTTACTCAAGGAATGATGAGATTTATTAATTTTTAAGATATTAGTATCGTTAACAAACAGATGTACTGATGAGAAGTGGACAGAGTTATTTAGATCATTAATATAAATCAAAAACAATAAAGAGCCAAAAACGGAACCCTGGGGAACACCACAAGCTATATGTCTGTTATTTGATTTGTAACCATTAATGCTAACAAACAGCTTTCGATTTGAAAGATAAGATTGAAACCAGTTACAAGCAACTCCTTGGATTCCGTAATGTTCAAGTTTAGAAATTAAAATGGTATGATTAACGGTATCGAACGCTTTTTGTAAGTCGATAAAAACACCACCTACAAAATAACCAGTATCCAGTTCCTTTTTTATTTTTTTGGTTATACTTATTAAAGCGTGGCAAGTAGAGTGTTTTGATCGAAATGCAAACTGAAAATCATTTAAACAGTTATAGGAATTCAAAAATGCGTATAATCTAGAGTAAATTAGTATTTTAAGGAGCTTGCTAATGTTAGAAAGAATTGAAATTGGTCTATAGTTAGTACATGAGAGCTTTAAGCCATTTTTATATACTGGAATGACACAAGATATTTTCAAAATGTCAGGAAAAATTCCAATTAAGAAAGAGATATTAAATAGCTTAGAGAGAATATAAAAAAATTCAGAACTAAGATCAATAACAATGTTTGTGGGGATGCTGTTTGCAGGACCTATTGATTTTCTTGGTTTTAATTTAGATATAAGTGATAAGACTTTAGAATGGTTTGTTGGAGATACCAGTAAACTATGAAGATTTGGATGTTTAAGATACCTTTTATAGCTAATGTAAGATGAGTTAATTTTTTCACAAAGAACATTTGTGAAAAAGTTGTTGATTTCTTTGCAGATTAGAGTTGGTTTAGTTATGTATGTTTCGTTAACTTGTAAGCAGTTTGGAGGTACATTATTGACATTTTTGACATTTATTAGACTTTTAATGGCTTTTCAGGTCTCACGAAGATTTTTTATATTTTCTATAAGCAATTTTTTTAAATGTATATTTTACTCAGTTTTATTAGATCAATTATGGTATTTTTATAGCGTTTAAAGATAAAGTTTCTAGTTTATCTATATTTGTTGGATCTTTTATCATTAACATTTTCCCTTGAATAAGAATTCGAATTTGAATTGATTTTTTTATTCCTATAGTGATCCATGGCTTGAATTGACACTTGTAGCTCTTAATACTAATTTTTTTGAGTGGCACATGACAATCTAACAACAATGTTGTTTGATAAATAAATCCTTCAAAATTGAAGTTAACATCGTTTTTATTGGTAATGTCATTCCAACTAACTTTTAATAATTCAAATAATTCTTTACTATAATTTTTAAAGTTCCTGCGGTATAAGTTATGATAAATAATTTGTTGAAATTAAAAAAACAAACAAGAAATTGAGGTAGGTGGTAATAGGTTGTTAGATTTCCTGAAACAATTTGGTTAGTTACATTTGATAAAATATTGTCAATGATTGTAACAGAATGGTCAGTAACTCTCGTTGGTAGCGTAATAAATGGGCGAATATTATAAGAAGTAAGTAAGTTTAAAAACTCAGTAGTTGCAAAGTCAGAGTTTGACTGTATCAGATCCATGTTAAAATGACCAAGTAGAAAAACAGATTTATTTTCAGAAGATATTTTCTGGAGAAGGACAGACATTTTATTATTGAATTCGATAGATTCTAAGTAGTTTGGTGTGTATATGATCAAATCATCTGTTCTTTTTTTGATAAATATAACAAGGTTCCACCATAAGATGATTCGGTTGGTGTGTGCTCAAAATTATAATTTGAATAATAATCGGGTGTGTGGAAGGATATTTTTTTTTTAATCTTGTTTCTGTAATTCAAATAATGCTAAACTTAAAACTAAATAATGATAACAATATGTTCAGATCTTCAAAGTGCTGTTGTAAAGAGGATATGTTTAAATGGAAAAAGAAAAAAATTTATTAAGGTCATAATATTGACAATCTACATCAAAAGATGAACAGTTTTCCTCATCAGGGACTGAAGTATGTGATGTAATAAATTTATTAAATTGAGAATAGATTTTATTCAATCCCGATGCTGGAAAGAGTTTAGTTGATAAAGGCAAGTCATCAGTTTTAATAATATTATTTGAAGATAAGAGTAGTTTAAATTCATTATCAGATACATCAGTCAATGGAAAGATACCTTTGGTAGAATTTACACGCAGCCATGTTGAGCGTTTTGAATGTGTTAAATTGTACACATGATTATAAAGATGCTACATTTTTAATGAGTCTAAAACAAACATACATCACATTGAGTTGCACGGCAACCTACTTTAACTTTTTTTGTACATGTAGTCCATACTTCCCTAAAATTAGAGGTCATAGTAATACTAAAGTGAAAGATAAAAGAAGAAAATTTGCAAAATTTAGAAGAAAACTTGAAATTGTTATGTTTTAAATGAAAAGAAAAAAAAATGAAAATAACAATTAAAAACAATGACAATACAATATTATAAATAGTAATTATAATAGCTACAATTGTAATAGTAATAGTAATAATATTTACGGTAAATTAAGCAGTATTAATAAACAAACTAATATGAAGTAATATTTATAATAATAAAACAATAGAATAATAAATAATATTATATCACTAACCAAAAATAAGAATATATAACTGTATAAAAATAAGAATATATAACTATAAATTAAATGAAAATTGTATAAAAATTATACCTAATATTATAAATATATAATTAACAAAAACAGAAACAACATAAAATAAAAATAAATAAAAGTAAAAATAATATCTTAATAACTAAATTAAAGATAATAGTAATATATTTAACAATAATATGTTTATAATAATGTTAAATAGAAATAAATTAAAATAATTAATTAAAATAATTTTCAACAAAGTTAAGTTAAATAAAAAATAATTAAATCAAATTCTTCTCTTTCTTTTTTAATAGATAATTTTTGCTTCTCTTTTTCTTTTTTTACTTTTTTTTTCTTTATGATTTTTATTGATTAATTGAATGGTTCAAACCTTTTTCGAATTCGAGATTCTTTTGTTTATTACTAAACCTTTATTTCTATATTTTTGGTATCTTTATCGAAAGTTGTATTTAAATTGAGTATTAATTTAAAAGTACTATTTCCTTTCCTTTTTTTCTTTCCTTTTTTCGTTTAACTTTTTTTTTTCTTTTTTCTAATTTATTTTCTATTTGTTCATCATATTATTGTTTTACTTTATTCAATTTAGATTAAATATCTTTTTCTTTTTTACTATTTATTTTTACTGATTTGTTAGAAAAACACCAATATGCATATTTTTATTGATATTATTTTTTTTATTCCTGTCATGTTTTTTGATTTAAAAGGAAAATTGTTTCTTTATGCAAGTAGATTTTAAACATGAGACTTTGTGTTCAATATGTAATTTTTCAGTTAATATTGTGTTTTACTTTTTATTGTGTTATTTGTTTTAGATAATATTTGTTTTTTATGCAAGCAAATTTATTACTATACTCAAATATTTTAGGTTGCATTAAAATTGCATTTTGCATTGCATATAAAATGATACCTTTGTGTTTTTATTTGCATTCTCATATTTAATCATATTTAATAAGTTTTTTCTTCAAATGAAATCCGTCTCAGTTTGCCCCAGGTTTTAGCGAAAGTGAGACAAGGTAGTTGTTGCCATTTTGAATTTTATTATGTACCAATACAACAACCTATCACTACAAATATTTAAGAGATCATTAGACACATAATGTGCTAGTGTCCTGCAAAATTTCTTGTTGTGAAACGTGATTCTTCTCAAGTTATGAACATTCTCCCTGAAAGTGTCTCGCATTGCCCCAGGTTTCCCTAGATCCGTTTATTTCATTTTATTTATTTCAATCTTCATTTTAGTTTTTATACCTACTGAAAAGATAACAAAAAAAAAAAAGCCTGAGGTTAAAATAACTAAAAATTTTTAAAAGTTCTATTTGTTAAACCAACTGATAATGAGTTTTTAATTTTTGGCGTTAGCGGTTATTATTATGAACGACGTGTTTTTGCTACTTAAAATTTGACAAAGGAAAATAAGAAAAAAAGAAATCAAAAAATTATATATATTTACAAAAAAAAAATCTTTAAAATTGATAGTGATAAATAAATATTTTTTTAAATAATGGACAAGGTCGCCCAAGAATAGTGGGAGGGGGTCACTGAGTACATTTTACCTAGGTACCCGGACAAAGAGGGCACATGCGACCCTCAATAAAAAATTTCATTAAAATTTAATAATCATAAAGAGTACTACTCCTTGGAGAAATTTAAAACAGAATCTACAAGACACTTATTACAATTAGATTCTTATTACAATTTATTACAACTGACTTCAAATATTCATTATTCGAAATTTAGTTCAAAATAGAAAAGAAAAAACGTTGTTATCATCACTAAATGAATATATCTTATTAAACATTACCATAGAAAATGTGTATGCATTAATATCCATGAATATTACTTTTATTTTAAATCAGTAGAAGTATACTTTTTAGTTATATACAGTAGAAGTAAATTTTTAGTTATTTTAACTTCAGGCTTTTTTTTTTTTTTGTTATCTTTTCAGTAGGTATATAGTTTCACGTTCTTTTAAAGACATTTTCAGCATTTTGCAAAATTTATATGTATTTTAAAACGGATTATGTATATATTTACTTTCATATAAACACATACAATTTGTAAACGGGGCTCGGTGATAAAACAGTTTATGTCTTCTTCTTACTCCGGCCTAAAGTTACAAATGTAGTAATACTACTACTAGTATGTATTTATTATAAATTTATCGAACGGCAAACTTTCAAACAGGCAAATTATCAAACGGCAAAAAAAAAGGAAGATTGTTTGAATAATTTTACGCAAAAAATTTAAGAAGACAAAATAGAAGATTTTTTTTTTCTGTATGATATTTTTTAAGATTTTTAGAATTTTATAACATGAAATGAAATTGAAATTTAGATTAAGTTAAATAAAAATATCACAACTTCTATTTTTTCTGCGTGGAAGGACTGATTGCAATGGCTCCAATTTAAATGTAGTTAAAACTTAAATCACATAACACTTATCCCAACAAAAGGCTGGTTTTAAAACATCAATGTTATGTTACATAAATCAGTTAAGTTACTCTCATTCCAACACTTTTCAAATATTCTTTCTCGATACACTCATTCCAATTAATTTGATATTGTGAAACTGCTTTTAATTCTTTTTCTCTTTAATTCTTTTGAGAATTAAATTCTATATAAAAAATTCATTTCGAATCGGAAAGCAAATGAAAAACTTCCTTATTTTATTTAAAAATAAGTAACACACATCTTAGAGTAAAAACGTCATATTCAGTTTTCGAAAGCATGATTCAGGGTCCCAAGGCAGAAAAAAAGCTATAGAAAAAGTTGTAAAAGAATACAAGAATAAACGTACACTGGAAGAGTGTGGCTTCGATAAAGTTTAAAAAAGTAAGGCACCTAATAACTCTACGTTCGACCAAGTAGTAAAGGTATAGGTTAACAGCTTTATTTTTTCATTTACAATCTTATATTCGTAATTTCATTCCAAAAAAGTAAAAACAATTCTTTTTTAGAGTTGATGAACCCTTGAGTTCAAAAAAAGCGATCTTTCCCTTCAAATTTTTCAACGGTCTCTGAAAAATAAGACAATAATCGGGTGAGCTTGGGACGCATTCTTATTTTATGAAAACCTGCAGATATTCAAAACGTAACATTTTATATCTGCAGATTCTAAAAACATATTATTTAATATCTGCAGATATTAAAAGCATTCCACAATTCTCAAATACTTTTTTTAATTTAAGATCAAGAGGCAATTCAACTGGGTGCTCAAGCAGTCGGAAACGACCCCACTTTGTGGAAGAGGGTTTTATCCAAAATCGAACGCAATTGTCTTACTAAATGGACCACCTAAAAATCCATCATTTTTTCCAAATGATTTAAAAAATAATTAAAAATCAATTAGAAATGGGTAATGGGTAATAAACGTTATTATGCACAACTTCTCAGAAACGCAACAGACACTTTTTTTGACATAAGCGAAATGAAAAAAACTGTTTTACCTACGCGTGGTACTGTTTTTACCATAATAGATAACATTTTTCAAAGAGAAATATTTAAAAAACGGTCGTGTCTTCATATGGGGTTATGCATATGGAGGCACAATCATTCCCCTAACCAACTGGTGTTGGCTATTATTATGGTGGAGTAAGCACATAGACGGGTGGTTTGCTTTTATTATCAATTAAACTTTCCTTAACCTAAATTCAACTGGTTTTTCGACTGTTGTGAACTTTTTTATTTTATGGTTGTTGATTGGCGGAATACAAACATCTCTTGAGATATGTTTGTTTTGGCAATTATTACAAAAAAATTCTTTACCAGCAAAGTTTAGATTAATTTTCATACCATTAATTTCGACATTATGTGGTAAAAGGTTTACTATTGTGTTTAGCTTAACTCTGAATAATCTTCTACCTTCCGCGATAGTCCGGTAAAAGTCGTAAGTAGTATGTTTTATTGAGTAAATTTTTTCTGTCTGAGGAGCAAGTTTTTCGGAAAGTTCAGAATCAGTGACTGTAGGATCACACTTAATTGTTAATAAAAAACCTTTTTTCCTTCGCCTAAAAACAACGGGTTTCTCGCAATCTTGGTTTTCAACCTGCTTCATTGAAAGGTTATTAGCACATTGATTGACTTTAGAACCGCTACCCACCTACCATCTCTGTTTCGCTTCTTTCAATTTTTACTGCTATTTTTTCGCTGAGCTCTTTGGCTATCTCCGAGATGTAGTCTGATTTGCTGACTTTCGAATAATCCAAACGGGTTTGGAAATCAACTACACAATCTCGTAACTTTTCGACTTTACTGATAACATTTGAATAAGGCATAATATAAAAACTAATCGCCAATATTATGCCGAGCCAAAGACAATTATAACTGTTAGTTTATTGCGTTTTTTCCCATATACATATAATACTGATGGTATTGTGGAGCTAATTGCCTTGTGGAGGCCACATTACGAAGGCCCGCAAAGACAAGTTCAGCTCCTTTAGGAGCGTCATTACCTGCTCTCCAGACCAAGAGTAAAGTGAGAACGAAGGTATATTAGAGTGAAAGACAGAAGTAGTCGTGTTAGAATGATAGCATAGCGAAAGCGGACAGGAATTGCACACGATGTTAGAAGATGCAATAGTACTGTTAGTTGTACCGACAAAAACTTGAAGAGTTCACTTGATATGAACTCATCATCAAGTGACTTTGTCGTCATATAATACTGATTGTATGCAATATATTTTAAAGTTACATTGGGCAACGTAACATTCTTACATTCAAAGGAGTAAATACAACTAATTATGGCGCTAATTTACATCATTACCGCTCTATATTTATTACTGATTATGATAAAAAATGTTATCAAAATTCATACAAAAACGCAAACCTGAAAACCAAAAAAAAACCAAAAGAAAACCAAAGAAAGTCCGATTTTGAAAAAGAAGTGCCTAAATACCCGACAAAATTTTCAGATAATAACTACATTGTCCCTAAATATAATTCAAAACAAATTTCATATGCAATTCAATATCGTGGACCTTATTTGTTGTTAAAAGTTTCCTAATATTGCAAATACGAAAAAAGTTATAAAACAACAGTTTAAAAATGAATCGAAACACGTGTTATTACTTATGGATTTTAACATATCCGATTTTAAATGCTTCTTTTAAACTAAAATTCAATAATGTAAAATATGTCTCAGAATTTATCAACTTTTTTTTTATCAACTGGTTATGGTGTTTCCTCTTAAAACTGGTTATGGTGTTTCCTCTTTTATCAACTGGTTATGGTGTTTCCTCTTAAAAGTTATTGTTGAAATTTAATCTGAGTTCTTGAATATTTTTCTTTTTTTTTAACTATTAATGAATTGTTATTTATTTTATTTTTATACAAATTGGATTTAAGATTTGCATAAATATTACGGTTTTTGTAAATTAAGTACTCATTTATTTCATAATTTTTTGTTATTTATTTAAAAATTACTTTATTATAAATTGTTATATATTTTATTTTTTAGATTTTTCAATAAATACTTTGCATAATATACGTATATAGTGTGGCTCTTGTAAATACGTGCTCTTTAATTAATTAATTTATTTTTTTGTTTTTCTTTTTTACTTTACTTTCAGTTTTTCTTGCTTACTTCACTCTTAATATGAATATTGATCTTGAAGTATTTCTTAAACCAATTGTTATTTATTTTTACATTAATAATTTTCAATAAATAGTTTGTAAAGTATAAATATATTATACGGTTATTGTAAATACGTACGATTGGGGTTCGGTGATAAGACAAAATAATGTCATCTACTTGCCTGCCAGTGTTTTTATTTATAAAGTTTTAAATTGTAAAAATTATTAAACGGCGAAATTAACAAACTAACAAAAATATATATATAAAGAAAAGTTTTCCGACTTGATATGGAAATATCAAAATAATATATAAAAAAAGCTTATTTTCACCATCTTTTTTTAAACACTATTTCGTTAATAGTTACACGGAAAACATGAAATTAAACATTAAAAAAACTTTATAGCCCGGTTTTTATTCTGCTAAAGCGCCACTTTTTATGGAGCACTTTTTTTTTTTTTTTTTTTTTTTTATGAAACACGTTTCTTTTTTGATAAGAAACCGTTTGATAAGAAACTAGTACAAAAAGCCTCAAGATCTAAGATATTATTTGTTATAAGTTACTTATTTTATTAAGAACTCGAGTAATATTTCCTTATTTTTCGTTAAAACGTAGCGTTACCTACAACAGAGAATAACATTTTAAATGAGAACTTGATTTGCACGCGCTTTTGAATGAAATTCCTTAAGAGACTTCCTTGGGAAAAATTTTTTATTTATAATCAATCGAATCGAAACATTATTTGAAACTTAGGAAAATTTTAAAAAGTATTTAGTACTAGAATAGGAATGAAGAACCCTTAAAATAAGAAACAAATTTTACTATATATAAAGAGACTAATCAAACAGGGTATTTATCTACAACATCGTTCCAAAAATGAAAAAAGAATGTTCTTTGAAACGTTTTGTCCACGTAAACTCTAATAAATAATTCGGTATCATTTCTTAATTTATTGGCTCATATATAAATTTAAATTTAGGTTTACTTTATAAATATTTAAATTTAGTTTTACATATATAAATTTAAACTTAGCTTTGCCACATTGCCTCGACCTTGTTTGTTATCACATTTGTTGCAAGATCAACAAAATGTAGAATATGGTTTATTGTAACATGTTGAAAATCTTGCGCTGCTAAACCTTGATATGCAGCCAATATATCGCCCTATATTTCAGTTCCGGGATGAATTCATTGGATAATGACGGGTAATAAGGTTGCTGCATCTCGGTGCACTACAGGAATGAGTAACCTTTCTTTAGTTACTATATCGTAGGCACCAAAAATTCATTGATCTTCTACAATTCTACCTCGGTTTTATTTTTTTTTTGGAAAAAAAGACTTGTCGATTTCTACTATTGAATCTGGCCCTCCTAATTGCACACGGTTATTAAGGAAATAAGCAACGGCTCTTGTAATTGATTAAATCCAACTTTGTCTCAACAAAATTGGATCCAATCAACCACAGTTTTACTTAAATCAATACTTTAGAATGTCTTCTACTGATGGGTCACGACTTTTTCAGGCGTTATGAGTCCAAATATAGATAATATCATTTATTTGCCAAAATTGAAGTTTAAGGTCTCTCAAAAAAACTTCCCAAGCGAATGCTAATTTTTTTTGCATTGTTTTATCATACATAGCCAAATCATTTATTGACATTATGACTGATTCACAACTCCAACATATCCTTTATTTGTTTTCAATACCTTAATATCTTAACCTCATTAGAGATCTTTATTTACCATTTTCTTTTGTATTTCTTGAATGTTATATGTGCATATAGCATAACAAAGTAGATATATTAAAAGTTTGCTTAATTAAATGTTTTGGCTACTATAAAATTGAAGCTTCAGTTTCATTGGCTTTTTGTTGCTTTTTTAACTTTGAGCTATGAAATTTCGTTCGTATATATATGTTCGGGTCATATTTTAAACTGCGGGTGTAGCGTAAAATATCCGTTTTAATTTTGCCTTGCATTCGGACATTATTTTGCGTTGAGCTAATTAGTTTGTTTGAAATATTCTTCATCCATTGTATAGGTAAAGACTAAAAAGGTCTGCAACATAGCTACTGCATAGGCATGTATCGCTTTTTTAAATCGCTTTAAAGAATCTCAATTTTCTTTTTTCATGATTTTTTTTGGTCCAGCAATAAATCAACTTTCATATTTGTGTTCTAGGCAAGGTTTCCATATCACTGGTCTTCCGAAGAGATCTCCGGATTTTAAGACAAAAAATAAAGGATCTGGAGGATTTCAAAAAAAACACATAAAATTTCCTCTATTTGGCAATTTCTTTAAAAATTATAGAAATAAGAATGTAAAAATTCTTAAATGTAAAATGTAAACAATACGCGTTCTCCTTCATAATATTTAAAATGCGCGTGTATCCAAGCTTGCGAAACCGAAAGTCACGAATATTTAACATTAGGTTGATAAAGGAAATTGGTGGCTTCTAAAAAAGAGATTATTCCTTGAGTTTAAAGTTTTAAAGTTGAAAAAAAGTAAAAGAATAGCCGCACCTTCAATAATGTCCTCCGAATAAAATGTTTTCTAGTTTTAAGAAAGGGAGAAACGATTGTGATGCCGAATGCAAAAATTGTTCTACTAAAGCACATATTTTATTTCTCACAGAACTAAACAAAATTACTTATGTTAATCTTATTTATCTAATGCATCTCACAATGATAAATAGTTTAAAGGTTATGCAAGTTGCATAACCTAAAAAGTAGTCCCAATGCCAAGAGAAGAGTTGAATAAACAATATCCCTACATAGGATCAGGTTGAAGACTCAATTATTTGTAAATGAAAAAACTCCTTTCAAAGTTAATGAATTATTGTGCCGTAAACAATTTTCTAATTTTATCAAGTTTTTAAAAAGTCACAAAAAAGAAGAGATATTTTGAAGAAAATGTGAATAAATACATACAAAAAAAATTAAGTTACACAATAAGTTAAAACTTTTTAACTACAACTTACTTAACTATACTTGGGCCAAGTATTTTAGTAACCTGCCAGATAAATCCTGCAACTCTGAGTTGTTAAAAATAGTGCAAGTTTTTTATTTCATTCCGAATCACCAAGTCTCTTTAGAGAGATTATTTTCGCTTGTTTTCCAGCCAACATTGACATACGGGTACCGTGCAAGGCCCATACGGGTCGTCAACTGGATCCCGTATGGGTAAACCAACGGTATCCCGCCGGATCTTGGCCGCGGTTTCCATATGGGACCCATACGGGTTTGCCCGCTGGGTATCCCGTATGGGTCCCAGTCATATCCCGTACTTTAAAACCGTAATGGGTCTATTTGGGTTTGCAACTGGAACCCATATGGGA
This sequence comes from Hydra vulgaris, assembly GCF_038396675.1. Lineage (NCBI taxonomy): Eukaryota > Metazoa > Cnidaria > Hydrozoa > Anthoathecata > Hydridae > Hydra > Hydra vulgaris. The sequence continues at coordinate 27,807,467 of NC_088927.1, forward strand.
AACCCATCGGGAACCCGCCGGATCTTGGCCGCGGTTTTCCTCTGGGGCCCATATGGGTATGCCCACCGGGTATCCCGTACGGGTCCCACGAGGTTTACCAATTGCAAATCTTGAAAAACTACGTTTAAATGTTTAAAATTTACAGAAAAAGCAAATTTTTATATAACTTGATTGGTTTATTTCAAAAGAAATAATTAAAATTACAGTCGAAATTAGGCAAACTTTTAAACGATTCGTTGATCGTGTATCACGGTTTTCACGGTTATCTCGCGTTAATCGTGTATCACGGTTTTCGCGTATCAATGTTTTCACGGTTATCTCGCGAATTGGAAGCTTCTCAATTGTTGTTTAAACGACTTCTTTGAAAACCTCTTCACACAATATCTCATTTCAATATGACCTGTATAAAAATTATAGTTAACTGTTAGTCTTAAATTTTATAGGTAACATAAATTATTTTTAATATGTTATAAAACTCTTATGATTTCTCCTAAAACTCTTCAGATAAAAAATATAATTTTCACCATCGAAGGTCAAAAAATATAATCTTTTATTTTATAATCGACATAAATATTTGAGCGTTTTAAAATGTACTTGTAATAAATAAGCACATGCTTGTGATTCATATAATAAATTGATAACGTTCCTTTTGTTACTGTTAAATAAATTGTATAAAACTATTATATAAATATAATTTTATATTTATATTGAATATAATTTGATATATACTGTTTATAACTTTATATATGGGAGAGATATACTTTTGGTTTTTGTTTTGTAACTACTTTTTTAAACACGTTCTTATTTTAGCGATTAGTGCAATTTGTAGGTAAATATTATACCTTCAAAATTAAATACTTAAATTATCAAAATTAAAGAGGTCCAACTTGTAAAAACTTATTGAGTAAAAGTCGAACTTTGTATCAAGGTACCCCATGGGTGGGGTACCTTGATACAGTCTATGGGGCGCCATGAAACAAGATAACAAAAAAATTATAAAATGTAAGAAAACAATACAAAAAAATATATAAAAAAAAGAAACAATATTTTCTAAAGACTTATTATAAATTTTAAAATTAAGAATAGGAATCATGTTCATCACTTAATAAATCACTTTCGGAAACAAAATTCTTATTTTCATTTTTCTGATGAGTTGTTTCTTTATCTTCCTTTTTTTTTTTTAATTCAGTACATTTTTTGTTGGTGCATCTGCTGCTATTATACTGTTAGCTTTCTCACAAGATTTTCTTTTATTTTTTCTTTCAGCGGCCTTCAGAAATCCTTTAAACTGAGAAGGGCTTAAAAAAGTTAACAATTTCAGAATCATTTGCTTGACTTGGAACTGATAAAAGGCTTCTAAAGCTTTCCTGGTGAGAGTAACAAGTTATTGGTATTCAGAGTTTTTCCAGTGTTTGTTTGATACATATTTGGATTGTTTGTATCAGCAACAACACTACATAAAAAATCTGCTTCTGAATATACATTCTTGTCAAAAAGAAATATTCCATTTTTCCTAAACCCACTTTGAATGTTTGTGATAGAAAAACTTTTTTCACATGCGATGCTAACACAAGACGCAATTTCGTAAATAGTGATTATCCAGGAATGATTTAGAACACTCACAATAACACTTCATGATAATTTGGAAGCCAAGATTTTACTGTTTCATTATAATAAACTTTAAATGGAACAAATACAGAAACACCTAGGGGCCGAACTTTGTGACTACTATGTGGTAGTATAGTAAGATTAGTAACACTGTTACATTTAGCACGATCAAGAGCTTTCTTAAATAAGTGGCTCTCGTGATTATCAAATATAAGTAGAGATGGATCTTTCTTTGACTAGAATTTTTTGATATAAAATGTTGAACTACTTCTACAAATAACTCTGTATTCATCCATCCAGTTGGATTTGCAAGACCAAGAAATCCAAATTGTGCATTATTAAGCATATGTTGCTTATAGATCTTCAATTTACAACATGTGTCCATAATACATTTGAGAGTAGGTCACTATTTACTGCTTCAAAAGGTTTTCTTGCTCTTTAGTAAATACTCTTCTTGTAAAAAAATTGGGTTTTATAGTAACCATTTCTCCTTCTTTTATTCCTTTTTTCGTTTTTACATATCTGTATACATAAAGACACACGTTTAGAATTTTCTATTAGTCACAAACTTAAACAAGTTTTATTTACTAAGACAAACACTTATTGGTGCAAAATACATGAGCATAAATTACCGGCAAAATGTGCTGTGATTAAGATCAACTTTTTCTGCAGTATTTAATGAACACCCTCCTGTTAAATGTTAAGTGAACACCTTCCTGTTATAACTAAATCAACAGCAACCTTCATTAAACTTCTCAAGAAGGTTCCTTTACTAGTTTTTCAATAACAAAGAGGCTTTACAATGTATCAAAATTCAATTATGGTCATATCATGATTTAATACCATGCTAAGCTTTAATTTACATCTATAGATTTTATATATTAACTGAAATCAGTATAAAAACATAAAATAAATGAATGTTAATCCGGCGCTACTGCAGTTTCTCCCCCCCTTTTTTTTATTGCTGATTATGATAGAGAATTTTATGCTGATTAAGAATCCTATAAAAACATGGGTTTGAAAATTAACAAAAAGTGCTCTAATTCGCTGTTGAAGTTTAAAAATTTACACTAAAAAACGCTAATATTCGCCATTTTTTTAAAACGTTTTATATCAAAAGTTTACATTTTGAAATCAATCGTTTAGAAAATCTTTTTTTAATTACGCAACCCGGTTTTTATTGTCGTCAAAATTAAATTATATTGAAATTAAATTGTTTTTAATAATAAATTTTAAAAATTTAAAGTTTTTTTAAAAAATTATATTAAAAAAATATTAAAAGTATTAAAAAATATTAAAAGTATTAAAATTTAAAAAATTATATTAAAAAAATATTAAAAGTTTTTAAAAATATATTTTATATATTTTTAATTAATTTTTTAAAAATTAATTTAAGATTTTGCTTTTTAAATGTACATGCATCGACTGACAAATAGGGATTGGCGCAATTAAATGTACATGCATCGACTGAAAAATAGGGATTGGCGCAATTGAATGCACATACATCGACTGACAAATAGGGATTGGCACAACTAAATGCACGTACATCGACTGACAAATAGGGATTGGCGCGATTAAAAGTACATAATTTGAGACAGGGTTAGGGTTTGGGCTAGGGATAAATCAGAAAATGATGCGCTCAGCATTTTTAAACAGTTTTGTTTTACATTTTTGATAGAAACCAGGCTTTTTAAAATTCATCGTTGAAAAGATTTTCATTTATAACAGAGTATGAAAAAATGGCGAATATTAGCGTTTTTTAGTGTAAATTTTTAAACTTCAACAGCGAATTAGAGCACTTTTTGTTAATTTTCAGACCCATGTTTTTATAGGATTCTTAATCAGCATAAAATTCTCTATCATAATCAGCAATAAAAAAAAGGGGGGGGAGAAACTGCAGTAGCGCCTGTTAATCCTTCATCAAAAAAGTGTTCATAAATATCTTGATATAAGTATAACAAAGCAAACTTTTGTTTATATAAACTTGTGTAACTTATGTTTATGTGACAAAATTAATTTTATTACTATATAAGTACATCATCATACTGCATGCATAAATACTGAATAATATAACATCTATTTTTAATGCATAAACTTTATTTAATAGTCAACCAAATTTTTTTACCAAATTAGGTGAAACATTAAAGTATTTAAGTCAATATTTCCCGCCGACAATTAATTATAGTATGCTTGACTATCCAGTAATTTACAAAACGGTACATTTATTTTGTTTCATGCTGCCCCACTAGAAGTGTTTCATGGTATCCCACTAAAATTGTTTCATGGTGCCCCATACATTCTGATAGAATAAGATGACTGATTTTTGTTTTTTAAAAGATAAAATTTATTAAATATCTTTGCCACACTAAAGAGCTCATAAAATACAGTTTACAAAATAGAAACACTTTCTGAAGAATACAGAATAAAACATTGTAAAATGCTACAACTCTAAAAATTTAAAAATTACTTTGCAACGGAAAAAACACAAATTTGAACCTCTTCCGATGTATTGACATACTCTGCTTTGAATTATACGTTGAACAATACATCTATTAGTAACTAATTACAACTCAAAAGGACTTTTCATAATACTTTTATATCAGTGTATAATCGCTTCGTTTCATGGTTTCATGGGTGCCCCACTCTCCTCTATACATATTGTATATAACTTTATATATATATATATATATATATATATATATATATATATATATATATATATATATATATATATATATATATATATATATATCTTATACTGCTGATTTAGGTGAGTAGTGCGACATCATACTGAAAAAACCTGCAGCCGTGGAATAATAACTTTTAAATGTAATCTTTATAATAGAGCGAAACTTTTTTCATTTCACACAAAGGTTTCATCAATTAAGACTCATCACAAACCTTATATAACAGTGCCGTGGCTACTAGATCCAAGCACCCCCTCCTTTCAAAAGGGCCCCAAAATTCTTAAAAATTTTTCTAATAGATAATACTAAATAAAAAAAAACAACCTTACATTTGTAAAAGGGCCCCTAAATTTGCAAATGAGCCCCAGGCACAGCATATATATATATATATATATATATATATATATATATATATATATATATATATATATATATATATATATATATATATATATATATATATTAGGGTTTAAACTAGCCCTATGGAGTCCATCAAATGTGGTATTCCCAAATGCTCATAAAATTTAAAAAAAAAAGTCCATTAGAAAAAAAATGGTGGTGTTGTCGGCCCTGCTTATTAAGTCTTCCTGCATAGCCTATTTCAAGTAGTACATGTGCTTTGTCAAATAAGTTTTTTTTAAATATTGAGAAGCTGTTTGTGTCAGATACTTACAAAATTTTGATCAATGCGAGTATTAGGATAAGTCTTTTAGTTTTTTGTATCAACTGAATTAGGTGATCACATCAACTATTATCTTTTTTTTACTTATCGACATCAACTAAAATCTTTTTTTTTAATGTAATGACATATCTGGAACAATCCGCCAGATAAAGTATTGACTGTAATGTATGACAATTTACAACATTTGGGCCATTTAACCAAAAGTTGATGAGTATTTGCATAACTTTAAGCATACTAGATGCATAAAGTCAAAAGGAAACTTTGTCATAATGTCAAAATTTAATTCTATTTAACACACCATTAAGATGTTTAGAATGCTTTTGATAACAAAAATCTTAATCAGTGCTTAAAATTTATGAAATATGTGGAAGCTACACCACTCTCCTTTCTGAACAAAGCGTTGTGCTCCTAATATACTTAACAAATGCTCTAGCTGGTGCATCACATATGATAACAGCAAGATTGATTTCATACTCAATATTTTAATAGATAAAACCATCTTTGGAAGAATTTTGAACTCTAATAAAATATTATGTAGATAATAAAAAATGTAATTAGGTTATCGGGCAGCTCTTTTTAAACCAATCTTTAAAAATCCAATTTGGTTCGCCCAAAATTGCTAGACCTAGGCCTAGGCTCTGACAGCAGCGTTTATAAAAAGCAAAAAACTTTTGAAAATTTTATTTAAATCTTTTTACATGTATGTTTAAACTTTGTCATTGTTTTATATTTTCATTGAATACTTTCCAACATGTTTTTTTAATATAAAATTTTTATGGAGTATTATTCTTTTTTAGTATCATCTATCAAGCTGATAGATGATACTAAAAAACTGATTGAACTGACTTGATCAGCTTCAGCTTTAATTTGAAGCTAATGATTTTAAAGCTGAAGCTGATATTTCAGCTTCAATCTCTAACTTACAGACAGCATAGTTAATGTGATGTATATACTTTATCATAATACATGTTTTTTTTATACTTGAATACTTCTTTTTTTATTTTATAATACATGTTTTTATAATATTTAATACTTAAGAAAATATTGATTTTTGCTGAATATTCTTTAGATAAAAATAATATTTTCTTACATTACTCTAATCGTGGTAATAAACTAAGGTAATATTTACTCCATTACATTTGTCCCCCAAAGTTCATGCAAATCTATCATATATAAGTCTTTCACTAATTTTAATAAACAAAAGTTATTACCATTATAACTTTTGTTTACTAACCTCTCATTACTAATATTTATCAAAAATACATTCTGGTTGTTGAAGTCACTTTTACTCATATCAGTATGCAAATATTGTTAACAGTCAGAGTGTACCAAGTAGAAATATTCTTAAACATGCTGCAAAATATAAGATAAACATGAGGTACATATTATATAAGACCTACGACCTGGAACTTAATACTTTTATCCCAACAATTTAAAATTAAGTTATGGAAAACAATAACAGTGTTCAACTTACTATAAATCAGTTATAATAAATAAGCATAAAGTCATGATCTATATAATAACTTTTTTTAGTTATCGTTATTTATGTTAAAGTTATCAAATTAAAGTTTTATAATTAAAGTTTGAATGCAAAACTTCATATCAATAAAAATTTTATCAGTATTGTAAACATAAGTTAAGTATTACAATTATTTACAAGTATAAGTATTGTAAGTATAAGTTATTATTAACAATAATAACTTATATATAAATTAATATATAATTATATATATCATTTTATATATAACAACTATTTTTTATATAATACTTTACATATAATATATGAATGATATTATTTATAATAATATATAATTATACAAAATTATATATAAATTCATATATAATAATTATTTCAAATATAATACATTACATATAATATATGAATGATATTATTTATAATAATATATAATTATATATAAATAACTTAAATATAAATAATATAACTTATACATGATATTATGTATATTATGATATTGTTGTTAATATTACAAGCATACAATTTCAAATCAAAGTCAAGAAATATAATTGATTAAAAAATGAGGTAGATGCATAACAATAAAGCCGTTTATTGCATTTTTATATAAATACTTAATATTTATATCTCACGGGGGGTAAACTTCGTTAACATCAGTCATTTTGCTTGCATAAAATAAAGAAAAGCAATAGAAAAGAATGGATCTGTAAAAACGATTTAAAAGCTTTAAATTCCTTAAATATAACCTATTCATCACAACACTCGCCTGTTTGCTTTTTTTAAATGTTTCTGACTAAACCAAAGTTTTGATTAAACTCAAAGCAGTTATAACCGTCACTAGCAGAAACAAAACTTTATATTTTGATCATTTTAAAAATGCAAACAGTGTCTCAATTGAATAGTTACTTCATGTTTTATAGTTACTGGAACATATGTTAAACATATGCGTTAAACTTTGTAAATTTATTTTTAAAAAATATAAAAAGAAATATTTTATAATGGTAATAAACAAAATTTTAAAACAACGTCTTTTTAATGGAGTTTTACAGTGAACAAGTACATCGAAAAAAAATTTTCTCTTTAATTACAATGTAAATATAATACAAAAAATATAATGGATAAAAGCTAAATTTTTAAATTTATTTCACGCACGATACGAATGATAAATGGCAACCATCGACTAGGTTTTGTTATGTTTTTTTTAATTATCACTATATATTAAGCCTTTTGGGAACATTATGGGAAACCCGTCAAATGCCCCAATCATTTGGCTGTGATAAAACCCAATCAGTTTTTAACCATATAGGACCCGTCCGGAAACCAAAACACTAACCCGTTAAAATTCCGTTCCCGTAAGCCCTGACAAAAACCATACGGTACCCGTCTGTCAATGTTGCCTGGAAATACTGTACCTAACTTAACTAAAAATCTAAATTCAGATTCCTGAACTTTGAACAGGATTTTAACAAAGAGTTTAAGGAATTAATTAAACGAATAGTGGAGCAAATAGAAAATAGTACATGTATTGAACAAAATTTATGAGGGCAGAATACTCAATAAACTTTGTAACCAAAGCCTAACGAATATTCAGCATTTGGCTTTGTTTAAACTCAATTTGCGAAGTTAAGCGAACTTTGCCAGTGCTAAGCTACAACCTGACTCAATAACGTCCTAAGAGCGTCGTAACAACGTCACAACAAATTTCTAGCGTTTTAACTTTTTTATGTTATGAGGATAGTAAGCATGTAAAACTGTTATTTAAGCTAGAAAACAAACAAAAAAAATATATACAAATGCATCTTAGCTTTGTACATTTGTTTTATTGAAAAAGAATAAAAATTTTCTGGAGAGTTTTTTTTTGCCTAAAAAAAAAAAAGAAGAATTTTCAAAAAGTTGCTTAAAACTTGCTTTATTTGCTTTATTAATGTTAATAAAACTGTTAATAAACTAAACTAAAAGTAAGAGAACAAAAAAAAAATTAACTAATGATGAAACTGATTAAAATGATATTTAAGTATATGAGGATAAACAAGATCTTTCGATTTATTTAACGGTATTATACATTTAATACAGGGAGCAAGATACGTTTTTTATTATGAAATGTAAAGTTAAGTAATATTAAAAGCGTTTAAAAAAAACTACAATACTAAAAACTATATCTATTAGTATAAAACATAATATAATTGTTTAATATTTTATTATTTTCTGAAGTTAATATTTAAACTATGTTTAACAATAAAACAAATAAACTTACTTACACAAACAAGTTTTAGAGATAATAGAAAACAGTATTTAGTAGTATTAGTTTCATTCCACTATATGAATTATATTATAAAAACAGGTACAGAAAGCTCAATACTTTTTTTTAGATATTAAATAAAGTAGTGGATAAGTCCAACGTCCGACTGGTTGATGGGGCTTTGCCCACAGTACTCTTTTAAATCTAAAAAAAAAATAATATTAAAGACAGACATCTAAAAGGTCAACAAAAAAAGAAGTATGCACATTTTTTATGAAAATTTAAGCATTTAATGAACGGAATATTTGTTTTTGAATAATATAAATAGAAAAATGTATTATGTATTTTAAATTATCTATAATTTACAAAAAAGATGCGCAGTAAAAGTTAAAACAGAAATTCAACAAAATTTATAAAATTATTTTTAAAACTTGTACCTGGCCGAAGTTTCCGGAGAAACCACGTAGGAATATAAAGTGTTATTCGCATGATTGCAATTGAACTGATTGATACTGTCAACGTTGTTTATTAACCTATCGTATTTCAATTCGAGTAAAATTTTGCTCTAAACCACACCATAAGGTGTGGTTTAGAGAATAAAGAAATATAAATTTTTTATTCTCTAAACCATACCTTATGGTGATTTAAGATATTTTGATGAGATCACAAACAGTTGTATAATACAATATACAACTGTTTGTGGGCGCTACTGCAGGTTCTCCCCCTTTTTTTTATTGCTGAAAAATTACACTAAAAAACGCTAATATTCGCGAATATTAGCGTTTTTTAGTGTAATTTTTTAAACTTCAACAGCGATTTAGAGCACTTTTTGTTGATTTTCAGACCTATGTTTTTATACGATTCTTAATCAACATAACATTCTCTATCATAATCAGCAATAAAAAAAAAGGGGTGGGGGGAGAAACTAGCGCCCTGTTTGTGATCTCTTCAAAACTTTTTTTATTATATTTTAATAGAATTGGTTCACATTGTTTATTTGAGAAACATCTTTATTTCCCAAAGATGTAAACTTTTTTGAATTTATTCTTCAGAAAATCTTACTTTCCTTTATAAGATCGAATAATATTTTTTAAGTTCATTTTAAAAAACCTTTATCGCGAATTTTAAGTTTCGAGTGACAAACTTTTTTAACTTTTTTAACGAACTATTTTAACTTTACATTATAATCGAATTTGACGTCATTTATCAACGTCTAATTTTAATTAAGAATCAATTTTGCTATTTTGTAATTTTAAATATATTAAATAATGCTAAATATATTTTTAATTATTTTGTAATTTTGCAATATCAAATAAGTGAACGATATTTTAGCCCCCCTCTGCCCCAAACATGAGAGCAACAAATTGATGAAATGTTTTTTGTACTATTTTCAACTAGACTTATATTTATCTTGAAATTTTAAGTTTCTTAAGTATATTTTCTTAGCGTTCAAAAATTATGACCATATAAAATTTTCAACCTTTTTAATTAAGAGTGTTAAAACTTTACACGATCATATTTTTTGAATGTTAAAATAATTTACTATTAAATTTAAAATTTATCGATGAATATAAGTCTAGTTAAAAATAGTTCAAAAAATATTTCATTAAGTTGTTGCTTTCACGTTTGGGGCTGGAGGGGGAAAAAATTTTTTGGATTTTTTGTTCCCAGGCTCCAGTAATCGCTTTTTCAAAGCATTCTTATTTGACATAGGCATAAGCATATAAATGTTTGGAGTTCGCTCCATGTCGGGAAGTTATATATCTCGAAGACAAAAAAATTGGCGCCACCCCGGCCTATTACCACTGCGCCATGGCTGCTCAAAACTTTGTATATATACTTTTAAAACATTCAATTGCACTATCTTACCCTTTATCATACTTAGCAATGGTAATCTAACCATGGAAGTATATAGTGATGCAGCCTTACAAATATTGTTAAATACAGTTTTTTGTAAGATCTTTCAATGTGCTAATTTGGTTGTTGATGTGCTAAATTGCCAATTTGGCGTTTCCTTTTTGTCTGAATTTTTAATTTAAAATTTATGTTTTTTATGCATGTGAGCGGAATTTTTTTTATTTTTTTATGAAATTCACCTCCCCAAGGCCGAGAAAGCCACTGCAGATGAAGAAACTACTTGTGGTTATAACCCTCTCTCAACTTTTTAACTCCGAAATACGAACCTTGATGAACAAGAAAGCTGCGCGGAGAAACAAGTTGATAGGAATCGAACTCGGAATCTCTCGCTTATGAAACGAGCGCTCTATCACAACATCACTACCGCATCAAATGAGAGCAGAATATTACTTTTCTATTATGTTTCTGTCAAAAAAATTTTTTATCTTATTGCAATATTGCTTTATACATTTTTTGATAATATTTTAAAAATTATTAAGATGCTTTATTCACAAAAGCAAAAATACACTCAACGGCTTGGTGAGGATAATCTTTTTTAATTGCCGTACTTTAAACGGGAAAAACAAAATTTATAAATAAACTAAATTTTTTATTTTTAATTTTTCTCAAAAGGTTAGGCTTTATAAGATAAAGATCTAACTATTTTGAATATTTTTTTTTAATGTACAAACCTACTAAAAAAGCATCCTTATTTGACGTAGTTATAAACATATAAATGTTTGGAGTTCGCTCAATGTCTGGAAGTTAGATATCTCGAAGACGAAAAAAAGCTGGCGCCACTCCTGGTTATAGGTATAGTTTAAAGCCAAGATTTGGCTCTAATCAAATAAGCGACCCAGCCAACATTGACATACGGGTACCTTACGGGGCCCATACGGGTTGCCAACTGGGTCTCGAATGGGACGATCAACGGTATTCCGCCGGATCATGGCTGCGGTTTCCAAATGGGGCCAATATGGGTATACCAGCTGGGTGTCCCGTATGGGTCCTAGTTAAATTCCGTACTTTAAAAACGTGAGAGGCCCATTTGGGTTTGTAAATGGGACCCATATGGATATGCCCGCCGGGTATCCCGTAAGGGTCCCGCGAAGTTTAACCATTGCAAATCTTGAAAAACTACGTTTAAATGTTTTAAATTCAAAAAAAAATCAAATATTTATAACTTGATTGGTTTCTTTCAAAAAACTTTTAAACAATTCTTTAATCGTGTATCGAATGCTTTCATGGTTTTTCACGCAAATTGGAAGCTTTTCCATTGTTGTTTTATTATCATTTCACGCAAATTGGAAGCTTTTCCATTGTTGTTTTAACGACTTTTTTGAAAACCTCTTTACACAATATCTCGTTTCAATATGACCTATAAAAAAATTAAAGTTAACTGTTAGTCTTAAATTTTATAGGTAACATAAATTATTTTTAATATGTTATAAAACTCTTATGATTTCTCCTAAAAACTCTTCAGATAAAAAATGTAGTTTTCACAATCGAAGGTAGGAAACTAGAATCTTTAATTTTATAATCGACATTTATTTAAACGTTTTAAAATGTATTTGTTATAAATAAGCACATGCTTGTGATTCATATAATAAATTGATAAGGTTCCTTTTGTTACTGATAAATAAGTTATATAAAACTATTATATAAATATAATTTTATATTTATATTGAATATAATTTTATACATACTGTTTATAACTTTATATATATATATATATATATATATATATATATATATATATATATATATATATATATATATATATATATATATATATATATATATATATATATATATATACATATATATACATCTTATTCTGCTGATTTAGATGAGCAGTGTGACGTCATACTGAAAGAGCCTGCTGCCGGGGGCTAATAATTTTCAAATGTAATCTTTAAAATAGAGCTAAACTTTTTTCATTTCACATTACGGTTTCATCAACTAAGACTCATCAGAAACCTTATATAACAGTGCCGTGGCTACTAGATCCAAGCACCATTAAGTCTTACTGCAAAGTCTATTTCAAGTAGTACATGCGCTTTGTCAAATAAGTTTTTTCAAAATATTGAGAAGCCAATGCAAGTATCAGGGTAAGTATTTTAGTTATTGTTTTTACTTTTTTTGTTTGATAGTTTGTATCAACTGGATTAGGCGATCACATCAACTATTACCTTTTTTTTCTTATTGGCAACGACTAAAATCTTTTTTAAACGCTGCTGAAATATAAGTTAAATACAAAAAATGTTTTATGATTGTAACAAACTAGTACTAGAAATTTATTTAACAAAGAAAATAGATTCTTTTACTTTACTACTCGCTTGCATTAAAAAAAATGCATGCACATGAATGCCCACCAATTAAAAAGAAAAATATATATTTATAAGAATACTCTTAACATAAAAGCGGCAATGATATATCAGGGTTAAAATAAAATCAAATATATAATTCTTAATAATGATCAATATTTAATGATTAAAATAATATAAAAATATATAATTCTTAATAATCACTGTTTAATTTGCCGTGTCATTGTGAAGCAAATTTAATTTTGTGTTGATTTTATATTCATCTTAGAAAAATGTTACAATATTTTTTATTTAGAATAGAAAAGGAAAGAGGAAAATAAAAAGACCTCATAAACACATTTTTATTTCGGCTGAGGTTGGAAGAGGGTGGGGGAGGTGGAAGTGGTGAGATAAGGAAATATTTTAACAAATTCCAAATATATATATATATATATATATATATATATATATATATATATATATATATATATATATATATATATATATATATATATATATATATATATATATATATATATATATTATATATATATATATATATACATATATATATATATATATATATATTATATATATAGATATATATATATATACATATATATATATATATATATATATATATATATATATATATATATATATATATATATATATATATATATATATATATATATATTTATATATATATATATATATACACAGGGTGTAAATCAGGAATAAATTTGTTTCAGCGTTATGACGAAATTTGGAATTTGTTAAAATATTTCCTTATCTCACCACATATGATATTTCCTTATCTCACTCACATACATCGACACATATTTCGAGCAACGACATAGCAATCTAATCCTTACTTATTTAGGCATCTTCGTACAGTCCATCTACTAATACTAACATTCCCAGCCATATTTGTGAACCCTTCAGCAAGTTCGCGTGAAAAAATTTTAGGGTCTTGTCAAACCTTTCAATAGAGATAACTTTGGTCTATTAAAGTTAACTTTAAAGGCCGACCAAGCCTTCGTAAATCTTTGACATCGTTATGCAAAACATTGCACATTTGAAATATTTCTCGTTGGCTTTTTGTTTAATCTTTTAGCAGACCTGCAATTTGCCATTGCACCTTGTCTGAAACAGCTATTCTGCCCATTTTTGTCTTTTTAGTTTACCAAATAATTACCAACGCTCATAACTCAATATATAAAAAGGATAATTTTATTTTATTTTCGCAAGAACGTTTATATAGTTGGAAAGAAATCAACCACCAAATTTTAGATCATTCGGATATTATTTTGTTGAGATATTTTAACTTTAGTCGTTAAATTTTAGTTGACTCTATATTTTTGCTACATTAGAAATATAGGTATGTTCTAACTAAATTAATAAGTACTCAAGACTGGTTAACCTAACAAGTTCAAATTATATACCATTCGATTAAGAATCAATTAATCAAGACATTTAATATATTTTTAATCGTATAAAAAATTGGTTGGTTTCAAAGATAATTGTGAAAAAAGACAAAAATTTCACACAAAGAATTGACTCTATAATTATGCAAGCCACTGTATATATATATATATATATATATATATATATATATATATATATATATATATATATATATATATATATATATATATATATATATATATATATATATATATATATATATATATAACAACTAAAAAGCTGCAAATTCCTCAAACATAACCTATTCGAAACAGGATTCGTCTGCTTTTTAAAACTTTTTTAACTAAACCTTCTTCAAAGAAGTGACTTTATATTTATGCAAGCCACTGTATATATATATATATATATATATATAATAACCAAAAATATAAATATAATATAAAACAACTAAAAAGCTGCAAATTCCTCAAACATAACCTATTCGTCACAGGATTCGTCTGCTTTTTAAAACCTTTTTAACTAAACCTTCTTTTTTTGTATTTTCAAAACAATTATCACCTTTATTAGCTGAAACAAAACATTCTAAACCTTGATAATTTTAAATTGTAAGCTATAAAAAAGCCAAGGTTACTGATCCATCAAAATTAGGAATACTAAACTTCTGTTTATATCCTTGTACGTGTTTATTTGAGCAACCCTTTGTCTTTGAACACGCTTTTTTAATTGATCTGAAAAAGTTTTGTATTTGAATGAGGGACATCTATCAAGTACTTAAAATTTAACTGTATCATGTATTAAAGAATGGACATTCTAAACTAGTTGACCCTTACTGTAAAGTTCACCAAATAACTGCACAAAATATGTTAGTAACTGACAAGCAAATTCAACATATTTTTTCAACAAAATAAAATTAGAGTAGCAACTGAATGTACTAAAAAGTTTGAATAGATTTTTGGCTAAATCATCCCTTTTAAACATTTTGCGCATCGTAAACTAAAAATAGTTTAAGTTCTGTTGCTTTTCATTTTTTTATACCTAATTAAGACCTTGGTTTTCTAAAAAATTTTCTTTGAATGTAACGATAATCCACATATACATATATGTTGTCAATTGCCTCAGATTACAGTCAATACTTTACCTGGTGGATTGTTCCATATCTGTAACAATCCACCAGGTAAAGTATTGACTGTAATCTGAGGCAATTGACAATATATGGGCCATTTAACCATAAGTTGATGACTCTTCGCATACCCCTTAGCATACTAGATGCATAAAGTCTAAAGGAAACTTTGTCACTGTGTCAAAATTTAATTTCATTTAGCACACCACTAAGATGTTCAGAATGCTTTTAATGACAAAAATCTGAATCAGTGCTTAAAATTGATGAAATATGTGGGAGTATTATCTTGCCACACCTCTCTCTTTTCTGAACACAATTAACAAATTTTTTTAAACTCTACGCTATAAAAAAGCCAAGTTTACCAACTACAAAATCCTAATTGATAACCATTTTAGAAATTGATTTTACTATATCAAATTTAGTTCTATTCGTATTTGTTTTTCTATTTAATTTTAAATTTTTTTGACAAAAGTGATTTTAATGTAAATGTGTAACTTTAAGAATACATTGAAGTGTAAATTATATCCTGGTAAAATGTTCATTTACTACTACTAATAAACTATACCGTAAAATTGCCTAAGTTCGGTCACCATGTAACTTTTGTCATTTAAGGAAAAATATAAAAGAAGCATGCAAAACTCAAATTTTACAAACTTTTTTTTATTATGTTTAAACGAAATATAATTTGGTACAACCCTCCGTACATTGTAAATGTCCAAATAAAAATAAATAACCGTTGTCTGGCTCTTATAGATTTTCATTTTCCACCAGGCCACAAGCTTCATAAAATATTTAATCGAAATTCTATCAAGATTAGTTACAGCTGCATGCCTAACCTGAAATCAATAATCAACTCACACAATCATAAAATATTGCACAACAACAAGCAAATAAAAACCAAGCAATGTAACTGTGTAAATAAATCAATTTGTCCATTAAACAAACAGTGTTTGTCCAACAATATTGTTTACCAAGCTACAATTAATAATGAAGGTAACAAAAAATTATATTTTGGTATTAGTCACACATTACTTAAATTGAGATACGCTAATCATCTAAAATCCTTTGCTTCAGTTAAATACTGAAACGACACTGAGCTTTCAAAGGAAGTATGGAGCTATCTTAACGTGGAGAATAATTAAACGTTGCAGACCCTATAATCTTACAACAAAAATATGCCACCTCTGTCTCTATGAAAAATATGTAATTTTATCACATAGTGGAACAAATTTACTAAACAAAAAGAATGAAATTGTATCTCAGTGTCGACATTCAAAGAAATTCTTGCTCTCTTTATTTGACACAGGAGACTAATAAACTCATATCAGTATGCAAATATTGTCAACAGTCAGTGTGCTCCAAGCAGAAATATTCTTAAACATGCTGCAATATACAAGATATACATAAGATACATATCATATAAGACCTATTTTTGCTTCTTTAAAATGGAACCTAATATTTTTATCCCAAAAGTTAAGTTATGGAAAAGAAAAATTGCGTTTAACTTAAATAAGCATAAGGTCATGATTTATATAATAACTATTATCAGTTTTTGAGTTATTGTTAATTATGTTGAAGCTATCAAGTTAAATTAAAGTTTTATAATTAAAGTTTGAATGCAAAAGTTCATATCAATACAAATTTTATCAGTATTGTAAACATAAGTTACGTATTATAAATATTAGCAAGTATAAGTATTGTAAGTATAAGTTATTATTATGTATATTATGATATTATTGTTACTATAACAAGCATACAATTTTAAATCAAAGTTCAAAAATATCAATACAATAAAGCTATTTTTTGCATTTATATGTAAATACTTAATTTTTATAACTGACGGTGGGTAAACCTAAGTTTACCCACTGATGTTAACTAAGTACTTAGTTAACATCAGTCATTTTGCTTGCATAAAATATAGAAAAATCAATGGAAAAGAGTGGATCTGTAAAAACGATTTAAAAGCTTTAAAATCCCTAAATATACATTAGCCTGTTTGCACTTTTTAAATGTTTCTGACTAAACCAATATTTTGATAAACCTCAAAGCAGTTATTACCATCACTAGCAGAAATAAAAACTATATATTTTGATCATTTTAAAAATGCAAACAGTGTCTCAATGGAATAGTTACTACATGTTCAATAGTTACTGTTAAACTTTGTAAATTTATTAAAAAAATATATAAAAATATTCTTTTATAATGGTAATAAATAAGTGAAATTCTAAAACAACGTCTTTTTAATGGAGTTTCACAGTGAAAAATTACACCAAAAATAACTTCTCTTTGATTACAATGTAAATATAATTTATACAAAGAGTATAATGCATAAAAGTTAAAGTTTTAAATTTATTTCACGCACAATACGAATTATAAATGGCAACCATCGAGTAAGTTTTGTTCAATGATATAAATAAATGACTAGATATCTAACTTCGCCGTTTTTAGTGAATCCAATTTAATGCGTTGGAAGCCATTATTATATCGGGCAAAAAGCTTTTAGCAATCACATTCATATGAAAAGATATTGGCAATTTAACGTCCTTATTCTTGGAATTAAAGATGATTAGAATCACAGACGATCAATTTAGTGAGCATACAGTCAATACATACATATTTTTCGGTCAAAGATTGGACATGATATTATTAGCATGTTTAGTTTGTTATAACAAACTAAAACAAACTTTTATTTTTATAGCCACAAAAATATATATTTAAAAACCTATTTGCATTTAGAACATCAAACTAAAACATCGTATAATATATTTTATTATTTTAATAAAAGTTTTATACAAAAAAATGAAATATTAATAAACCCTAAAACAATATTAATTTGTTAGTTTGTTGTCTTAAACCAATTGACGACTTTCTTAGAACTTTAGTGGTATAATCCTGGGCATATCTGAACATTCGAATTCTAAAGTAATATTCACATATCTTTCTAACAAGCTGGCTGGAATGTAAATCTTCATTTTTAGTCCACAATTCTAAGTCGTGACTATCAAGTCCTTTAAAGACTTTTTTTTTGATAATTAATTTGTTAACGCAATGGATTATCTTATGCTTTATATTTTTATCTGAAGTTTGTTTTTGGATTTTTAAAATCTTTACCACTAATAAAAAAGTTAAATACATTCTCACACGACTCGACAACAGAAACAACATCCCTTGATGGCAAAAACAAACCACCACGATCTTTCAAATTATTTAATGAAGAATGAGATTTCGCATAGGAATGTTCGTATGATAAAATATCAGTTAATGATTGAGAACAAACATTACATGAAATAGTATTTATTAACTTTCTGACTATAAAACCAGAAATATATCCCAATATTGCTTCTTTGTAGCTAGACATTTGAAGTTCATCGCAGTACAAAAACACTTCTTCAAAATCAATATCCTCTTGGTCAAAATTATCAACAGAACACAACCTTTTTTTCCAACTAAGAGAAAAAATAGAGCCATTAGAATATGGCTTAAACATCAGACAGTTAGCATGACTCGATCCAACTATGGAGTTTCGCAGAAGAATCCGTTTTAAGAATGACTTTAACTGCACTACATCAGGATTGTTGTTGTAACCATTTTTTCCATAAATGCAAGCAAATAGTAGTTTAAGATGATCTCAGGAATATTTGTAAGTTAGAACATACTTATATGGTTTATCATGAAACGTTAACAGATCGGTGGATAATTTTAGAGTGCTTTTAGCATCTACAATTAAACCTAAAACAAATGTCTTTCTTCGATGTAAAAGCAATGGAATGCTATTAATATCAGTCAACTTGCTCAGATAAGTAATCGTATTGTTTAAAAAATCTTTCCAATAAAGCTGATTATTAAGATATAGAGGTTTCTTAAAGTGTTTACCATTTGGATTTCTGGAATTGAGCATGTCAAATAATTTATCAATAACTCTTATAAAACGGATTGTACTATTTGCTCCAAAGAAAGATGGATGCTGTGATACCATTAAAAATTCAATTGCATCAGCAACAGAGCTGCTAAGGTTTTGGCCAGCTATTTTGACATTCATTTTGTGGCGATGAAATTCAATATGTTTTCTTGAAAGTTTGTTTGCAAATTTCAAACATTCAAGCTCTTGTAACTCAAACAAAGCTTTTATATAACTCCATTTAATGTAGTGTCCTCATCATCAATAAAAACACCCAAATCGTTTAGAGAACTTCTAGCTAATTTAAGCATATGGCATGGGTCTAGGAAAATGTGGAGCAGTTGGTTGTTATATGAAAAAGTATTAAATATATCGTCTATGACTTTGTCAAACTTACATCCAAATGGGACAACGGAATTTAAATTTGTACTAGTACCATCAAATGTAATACTTTTGATACAAAGTTCATATGTCAAAGCCACATCTAAAATATTTTTAATAAAACATGTTAAATCACTTGCTTTAACTTTATTTGATAAAACATAACCAATGGGTGTTTCCAATGTCCTCTAAAACCAACTAACATGAAAATTAATGCCTCTGTAGCTGAAGTATCAGGTTCACAAACAGAAATATCTTTACCAAAATCACAAAAACCAATATAGTGACCTGAACTTTTGTCATAAGTTATACTGTTTTTGATTGCCATAGCATCAATAATAAGAGCACAATGCATAAAATTAATATCTGTTTTCTGTTTATGACCAAGATATGAAAAAACATCAAGGAATAAACCAGGATCACAATTTACAGATGATGTCCAATGTGATATTGAACTGGCAGCAGGAAGACATAACATTGGCCGAAGAAAGTTATACGCACGTGGAGAATAAAAATGAAGAGTTAAAGCGAATTTTTTCACTTCATCGTTGTATCTGTGACCTTTTGGTTTAACATTTTGATTGGAAAATTGGTTCTTAATGATTTCATATGAGATTCCAGAAAAATTTTCGCTTAAAACAGTGGCAGCATCAGTAGTCAAATAATTTTTAGATTTTAAAAGGGAAACCATGTCTTTTAAAGAACAGGTTTTCTTTTCTTTTCTTCTTGTATTTTTGTATATAATTATATTGAATATAATTTTTGTTGTAAAGCCTTCACTTTTTTTTTAATTTTTTTTTTGCTGGTGATAAAGAACTTATAGATTGTGCTGGAGATTGACTGTTGTAGTCATTTTTTCAATAGTGCTTTCTGGCTGATCATTATGTGTTGAATTAATTTCTTTGCTGGGTTTGTCTATAGCACGGTAAACATCAAACTTTGTTTTTTCGATAAAGGATCAAATTTAGATAATGAATTTACTGATGATCGTACTGATGGGAGTTTCCTTTTTGTCTTTTGAATATTTGTAGAAAATATAATAACTGATGGCACAGCATTACATTTTAAAATAAGCTTTTGATAACTATGAGCGAGATCTCGTCTCGTTCTCGTTTCTCGTGAGAAATGGGACTTCTTGTGAGAAACGAAAAAAAGAAAATTCTCGCGAGAATTAGAACGAGACTTAAATATTATATTATTTTCTAAATTAAAAATTATTATAATTTACAAAATGCTTAATAATTTGTTTTTTTAATTAATTAATATTTTGACTCCGTGATTTTAATTAGATTTTTTTTTAAAATAAGTAAAAAATTTTAATTAGATTTTAAATACAAAAACTTTTTGTATAAAATGGTGCACTTTCGACTTAAATTGATTAGTTTACCAGTGGAATTCAACTTGACACATATTGTTCATATGGAAAAGAAATATTCTTGCCTCATTTCAACGATCAAAAATGTCACCAAGAAAAAACAAAATCTGGAGATATTTTCAAAAAACAAGTGACGGTGCTGAATGCAAGGCGTGCAAAAAGTCTTTGAAATCAAAAGATGGAAACACAAGCGGACTTTATCGTTACCTCAAAAAAAACACAGCCAAGATTACGTTGAGTATTCTGAAAAAACTGACGACTCTCTTCTTCCTCCTCCTAGAAAGAAACAACGAACCATGGTCGAAATGCTTGAAACAAAGTCCAAATATGACAAAGACAAATCCATTCAAAAACAGTTTGACTCTGCAATGCTGGATTACTTTTGCACTGATCTGGCATCCTTTTCAGCAGTCGAAGGAAGAGGTTTCAAGAAGTTGTTTGACATTGCAAACCCTTAACTGAGCCTTCATCACAGAACAACATATTCAAGAAAGCTTTCAATTCGGTCAAAAGAAGTTCAAGCTGGAATGAAGAGCATAATAACGGAGATTACGCCAAATCTAAAAAGTGCTGCATTTACTTCTGACCTTTGGACTTCTAGAGCTCAGGACAGCTACATCTCTTGGACTTTTCATGCTATTGACGAAAATTGGAGAATACATCACTGGACACCCCATGTCCAACAGTTTCCAGGCAGACACACAGGTATTTTAATTAAAGGAAAGCTGAATTCTTTCTTAGAAGAACTAAATTTGCCTGCTGATTTGTCAATGTACTGCGTGAACGACAAGGCAAGAAACATGAAACTTGCAGTCAAATTGTCAAAACGCCTTGATCAATACTTGTGCAACAATCATATTTTGCAATGTGCAGTTCGAGACTCATTTGGAATGACTGCTGGAATGGATGATGTGTTGTAAACATGCAAAGATTTGGCTTCTTTAACTCACCAGTCAACAGTTGCAGCTGAGTTACTTGAATCAGAATCAGACGCTCAAGGAATCGATTTTAGACAGTTACGCCAATCTTTTGACACAAGATGGAATAGTGAACTGGATTGCAGGGCTTCTGCCCTACATCTAAAGAGTGCGATTATCAGCTTATGTGCAAATGAAGATATTTTTTCTTCAAAGACCATCAGTGCATCACAGTGGAAATCAATCGAGGGAACAGTAGAAATTTTGGCACCACTTAAAGAAGCTACAGAAACGTGGTCGGCTGAGTCTATTCCAACAATTAACACTGTCGCCGATTCTCTTTATTTAATCCATGACAAAATTGATCAATTTATTGAGACGGATGGAAAAAATGGCTACGGTGTCTTGTATGCAAAAAACTTGAAAAGCTGCATTGAGAAAAGATTTCCTCTTTGTCACACTGGAAATTTCTTGAATGCTGCAGCAAACTACTTAAATCCTGCTTTAAAGGGAATTTACTTGAAGCTCTTCAAAAAATTTCAAACAACAAAAGAATGGTTAGCCTCACAGGTTAAGGATAATGTTGAGTGCCAACTTGTTGCCAGAGTCCTTTCAGCAGATTTGTCCCCTAATTCAAAACTGAAGCACAACTTAAACGTCAGACTTGAAACACAAGAGCCAACATCTGAACTAAATCCTATTTTGAGCGAAGTGTGCCAGTATGTGTGGAAATTGCATTCAAATACATTGCCAGAACTCACTTCATTAGCTAGACAAATTTTAGCTATTCCAGCAAGTTCAACTAAATCAGAGAGAGTTTTTAGCTAAGGTGGAAATGTCGTCCGATCATCCAGACACAACTTACATCCAGAAAAAGTAGAACAAATCATCTTAATCAGAGAAAACATTGTCTTGTTGGAAAAGTTTGGCAAAAAAATTCTGAATTAATATTTGAAAAAGTTGTTTACATTTGACAAATGTAATTTGTGTCTATTTGTCAAAACCATGTTTACATTTTCTTTTTTTTACTTGGATTTTAATAAATTTGTTTTCAAAAATTGTTAAATTTCTCGTCTTGTCTCGTTCTAGGTCTCACGAGAAGTACTAACTTCTCGTCTCGGTCTCGTCTTGGTTTGAAAAAAACTAGTCTCGCTCATGGTTACTTTATCAATATATATCCACTAGGGGTAAATTTGACACAAATACTTTATTACTACATTTATAATTATAAAAATTCAAATTACATAATATTTTATTATACTATTCAACATAATAGGACAATGATAAGACAAACATATATAATGAGTGTTCTAATGATACATCATTTCGAATATATTCGTGGCTATCTTTAAATATATTTTTCCAGTGTATTACAAATTTTTTTAATTTCTTTTCTAAAAATAATATAATAACTAAAAAAAAATGTTATATATTTTTATGATAAAATTATAATAAAAGATTTGTATAAAAAATTCTTGTAGTGGAAACTTTAAACCCAAACCCTCATAAACACAATCCGGCATTAGGAAATTAAATGCATGTTGAAATATTTAAAAATATGTCTCAAAAAAATATTTGCAAAAAGTGTTAAATCATCATATTAATATGGAATTGTTCTAAACGGAACACTCATTATGCAGTATGATACAAAAAAGATTTGAAAGCTTTTTTAAAACAGACATACCGTTTTCTTCAAAATAAAACTTCTTTTTAAAAAACGATTCTTTCCAGGAACAATAGCAACATTTTGCTTGTTTGGAACCTTGTTTTGAAGATGATGGTGCAGTATTGTGTATTCTTTATATAGATTTTAAAAAATTCGTTTTATATCATTTTATTCAGATAAAACTTGCAAAATTAAAAATTTGAATAGATAAAATATTATAAAATAATGTTAAACAGTTAATAATATGTTAAACTTTATTAAAAATATGATATAATATTATATATGTGGTACAAAAAGTTGTAACTTTTCAAATCCATGTATAAACTTTGACCACGCTGTATCATATCTCTTCTAACTCTTTTTGTATAAAGGGTTTTTCAACTAAGAATTTATTATGATATCCTAGTGAAAAAAAAAAACGCATGTCCCTCCCATTTGGGCTCCATATTAGTTCCCATAAATCCCACACAGTACCCAAATAGAACCCATGTAGAACATGCTTTTTTTTTTCTCTGAAATGTATTTTGTTTCCATTATGTCAATGTATTCTTAACTTCACTGCAATTGCGTCTTAGTGTATCAACTTAGAAGTGCTTCATCATATGCGCGGGAAAAATTGAGCTTACAAATACCATAATTGTTTGCTTATTTTTGCTTGTCCATGGCAGGTGAGATAAATTTTTTAGCTATATTACAACCTTTTAACTATAAATTTCTATAAATTAATAAAGTGTAAATTAGAAAACACGATGAACTGTAACTATTTTTTTTTCAATTTTATTTTCTATTTTTTTAATGTGTATCTACAAAAATAAAGGAAATTCCATTTCGCAATACATTTAACTACGCTGAAATAATTCTTACCTGTCATATTCTTTGTAGTACAAATATACCAAATATTGCTCAGCAGAAAGTTGCGAAGGGTGTTTGTTCCCCAATGTAAACATATCCTCTTTTGGAGTGTATTTCCAGACGTTGTTTCGGCTGGGTGATACATTTTGTTTAGGTGATTTTACTGAACTCATATCGTCATTGTGTCTTTAAAAGAGCAAAAAATATTTAACAACATAAATAATACTTTTTTAAGATATTTAGCTTTTAAATATTGAATAATCAAAATTAACTAAAAAGCTAAATCCAGATTCTTGAACTTTGAAGTGGATTTTAACAAACAGTTGATCGAATTATTTAATGAATAGTGGAGGGAATAGAAAATAGTACATTTGTTGAACAAAGTTTTATGAGTACAGAATACTCGATAAACTTTGTTAGCAAAGCTTAACTATTATTCAGTATTTGGCTTCGTTTAAACTTAATTTGCAAAGTCAAACAACCTTTGCCAGTGCTAAGCTACAACCTGATTTAACAACGTCGTCAGAGCGTCGTAACAAACTCACAACAAATTTCTAGCATTTTAACTTTTTTATATATTGAAGATACTAAGCGTGTAAAACTGTTATTTAAGCTAAAAAACAGAAAACAAAAAAACAAAAAATTTTTATAGAAACACATCTTTGCTTTGTACAATTGTTTTATTGATAAAGAAAAAATCTTATCTAGATAGTTTTTTTGCTTTAAGTTTCACAAAAACGAAAAAAGAAGATATTTCAACATGTTACTTAAAACTTGGTTTATTTGCTTTATTAATGTTAATAAAACTGTTAATAAACTAAACCAAAAGTAAAAGAGCAAAAATAAATTAACTGATGATGAAACTGATTAAAATGATATTTAAGTATATCAGGATAACCAAGATCTTTCAATTTACTTAACGGTATTACACATCAGATACAGCAAGATACGTTTTGTATTATGAATAAATAATGCTAAAGTACAAAGCAAAAAAATATGGCAATAGAATACTTGTTTGAACCTGGCTTTTAGGTTAAGTATGGTCAATGTAAGTTAAGTAATTATAAAAGTGTTTAAAAAAAACTGCAATACTGAAAACTGTATCTAATAGTATAAAATATAATATAATTGTTTGATATTTTATTATTTATTGAAGTTAATATTTAACCTATGTTTAACAATAAAACAAATAAACTTACTTACACAAACAAGTTTTAGAGATAATAGAAAACAGTATTTAGTTGTATTAATTACACTCTACTTTACGAATTATATAATAAAAACAGATACAGAAAGCTCATTACCTTTTTTTAGATATGAAGTAAAGTAGTGGATTAGTCCAACGTCCAACTGGTTGATGGGGCTTTGCCCACAGTACTCTTTTAAATCTAAAAAAAAAATTATATTAAAGACAGAAACCTAAAAGGTCAACAAAAAAAGAGGAAAGCCCATTTTTATGAAAATTTAAGCATTTTTTGGACGGATTATTTATTTACGTCAGGTTATATATTTTCGGTTTTTTTTTAGTAAGTTTTTACATTAAAAAAAAAAATTATCAAAATAATTGGATCTGCATTTTATGAAGGCTAACTTTTTAAAAAAAAATTAAAAATATAAAATTTAGTTTATTTATAAATTTTGTTTTTCCCATTTAAAGTAAAGCAATTTAAAAAAAACGAATGTCCTCACTAAGGCGTTGAGTGTATTTGTGATACAAGCACCTTGATAATTTTCAAGATATCATAAAAAATGTATTAAACATTATAGCAAAAAGATAAAATTCTTCTTTGTCAGAAACATAATAGAAAATTAACGTTCTGCTCTCATTTGATGCAGTATTGATATAGTAATAGAGCGCTCGCTTGTTAAGCGAGAGGTTTCCAGTTCGATTCCCACCACGTCCCTGGTAGTACCGCGTTCAACTTGTTTCTCCGCGCAGCTTCCTTGTTCGTCAAGGTTCGTGTTTCGGAATTAAAGAGTTGAGAGAGGGTAGTACAACCCTTAGGGCATTTGTTTTTGAAAGTTAAGTTTTAAATGTCTTTTAAACGTTTTTTAAACGTCTTTCAAACGTTCTTTAATAAAGAATGTTTAGAGGACGTTTAAAAGACATTTAAAAGCCTCCTGCTCCAAACGTGAGAGCAACAAGTTGATGAAATATTTTTTTGTACTCTTTTCAACTAGACTTATATTTATCCAGAAGTTTTTAGTTTCATAGTATAACTAAATAATATATAACGTTCAAAAATGATGACCAATTTAAACTTGCAACTCTCTCAAATTAAGGGAGATTTAAACTTTATATGGTCATATTTTTTGAACGTTAAAATATTTTACTATGAATGTTAAAAGATATCGATGAATATAAGTCTAGGTCAAAAATAGTTCGAAAAATAGTTCATCAACTTGTTGCTCTCACGTTTGGGGCAGGTAGAGTGCTAAAATTTTGGGTTTTTTGTTCTCAGGCTATAATCATCGCAATTTTTTGCAAAGCATCCTTATGTGACATAGGTATAATTATATAAATGCTTGAAGCTCGCTCCATGTCTGAAAGTTAGATATCTCGAAGACCAAAAAATGCTGGCGCCACCCCTTGTTATAGGTATAGCTCGGAGCGAAGATTTTTCTCTGATTAAATAAGCGACATAAGTTAAGAAAAAGGCTTAAACTTCAAAGCTAAATAAAAATTCACAATCATATTGTTACTGCCAACATGAAATAGCCTTGATAACCTTACTTTTACAGTACCAAAGCGTACTATCTTTATATTGAACAAAATTCAAGCCAACGTTGTTATCTACTTCCAAGGATATGTACAGAATAAATATAATTTAATATTTAACAGAGCCGGAACCAGCTTTTTTGTTCTTTGAGACAGCTAACTTCCAGACATGGAGCAAACTCCAAACATTTATATATTTATACTTATGTCAAATAAGGATGCTTTGCAAAAAATTGCGATGATTGGAGGCTGGGAACAAAAAAGCCCCAAAAATTGTGCCCCTCTGCTCCAAACGTTAGAGCAACAAGTTGATGAAATATTTTTGTACTATTTCTAACTAGACTTATATTCATCGATAAATTTTAAGTTTCATAGTATTATCTTTCAGCGTTCAAAAATAATGGCTATATAAAATTTACAACCCCCTCAAATTGAGAGGGGTTTAAACTTTATATGGTCATAATTTTTAAAAGCTAAAATATTTTACAATGAAAGTTAAAATATATCGATGAATACAAGTCTAGTTAAAAAAAAGTACAAAAAATATTTCATCAACTTGTTGCTCTCACGTTTGGAGCAGGGGGGCACAAATTTTGGGGCTTTTTTGTTCCCAGCCTTCAATCATCGCAATTTTTTGCAAAGCATCCTTATTTGACATAAGTATAAATATATAAATGTTTGGAGTTTGCTCCATGTCTGGAAGTTAGCAATCTCAAAGACCAATAAAAGCTGGTTCCGGCTCTGTTTAATATATACTATTAAAAACATTAACTGATTGGAATATAATAAGGAACGCTTACTTTACAGTACAAAAATGCTTTAAGTTGTTGACAAAGGTAAATTATTAAATAATTGGATTATAATTGTTGATAGATAATTAAGAATGGAAGTTGTTGATAATTACATTTTTACATTTACATTTGAATAATTGAACTTAGTTCGTATATATGAATCTATAAAATAAAAAATAATGTTTATATGCAACCTGCTATAATAATTCTTTAGTAAAACAATATTTTGATCAAATGAATACTATTACCCAACGGGCATTTGTTGTTAAAAGTTACGTTCTAAATGTCTTTTAAACGTTTTTCAAACGTCTTTTAAACGTTCTTTACGTAAGAATGTTAAGAAGACGATTAAAAGACTTTTAAAATACATTTAGAAGGTAACTTTTAAAAACAAATGCCCGTAAGGTAAAATCTAAAATAAGCAAATTATTAAAAGATCTGATTATATTTAATCTTTGTACTATTAAGAATCACCAAATTAATTATACTTTTTTTGTAAAAATTAGTGAAATTTTGAAATACTATACCTTTATTATTAGTATTTGTATAGCTAGGCACTTTACACGATTTCACTATTATCTATATCTCTGGTTATAATTAATACCAAAGTACGCAGATAACAAAGAAGTTTTTAGAATGAGTTTGTTTTTTTTATTTGGATAACTGGTTCCAAAATTATGACAATTTATGTTGGGCTCAATAACGCGTCAAGATTTGTTGATTTTTCGTTTAGAATTTATGGCACCAAATTTTGATAATAAATTTATTTTTCAAATGCCATCAATGAGAAAGAGTTTCATTGAAGTTCTTATGCTAATTTATTTTTATTATTTTCTTTTTTACTTAAGAATCAAAGCATTCAATTCTACAAATTATTATTCTCATATTAGGGAATCCTAGATAAGGATCCCACTGTTCGTTTGCCCCATTTTGGGCAGTTATATCAAAAGCTTTAAAAGCTTTGTTAAAACCGTAAAAAATAACTTTAGTTAAAGAAAAGTAGCTTTTTTAAACTGTCAGAGTGAGCGAATTCATTTACATGTATAAATATCAAGAAAATTAGTAAAAATCTAGGGCCTTTTTCCCCCATTCAGGGCAATTAGGGCTAAGAACAATCGAAGCACTGTAAAAACAATAAAAATTAAATTTAGTTGTCAGAATAAACAAATTTATATATATTTATCAATATTAGGTAAGTATGTAGAAATACTCAAGACCCGTTTTCCCATTTTAGTGCAAATTGGGCCAAGAGTACAAAAAGCTCTTTTAAAACCGTAAAAATTAACTTTAGTTAAAATAAGAGATTTTTCAAACTGTCAGAGTGAACAAATTCATTCAAATTTATAAATTTCTAAAAAATATTTCAAAAGTTTAGGTCAGATTCCCCGAATCCAGGCGGTTGGGGTGGTAGCAATTAAGGTTCTGTAACAAGAATAAAAATTAACTTTACTTAAAGAACAAACGCTTTTTTATATTGTCAGAGTAAACAAATTTATACACATTTATGAAATTCCAAACTATATGTAAGAATTCCAATGCTCGTTTGCTATATTTGAGGCAAATAAGTCAAAGGTATTGAAATTTCTGTAAAAACCGAAAAAGTAATACTTTAAAGAACGTTTAATACGTTAAAGAACGAGAGCTTTTTTATAATTTAAGAGTAAACAAATTCATAAACGTTTATTAAAAACCAAATTTTCCGGAAAGAAATGACTTTGTGAACCATAGAAATGCAATGCCATTCTTTGTCCAACCACTGTCTGAAACACTCCTTGTACTTTCTTCTTGTTCATTTTCAATTTAAAAACTCGAGAGAGACTTATTAACTTTTCCTTTAAATATGAAATGTGGAGGAAAAGAGTAACCCATTGCATTTACACAAGCTATTACTCTGATTGTTTCCGGTTACCTGATTGACGGCATTGCAGATACTTAACTCTTTTTTTGAGCAACTATTTTTCCAGGACGGTATTAATACTGCATCCCGGTCTCATCCATGTTTTAAATGTTTTGCGGTTTCTGATATAGGTTGTTTTCCGTTAAAACATTTGTAAGAATGGAAAAATATTTTGACACTTTGGAAAATGCTTTTTAAGTTTTAAAGCAATATTTTTAGCATATTTTAGAAATTGCAATCGACCAAATTCGATTCCTAAAGCTGCACAAAAATATGCAAAATCAATTGATTTTTTCTTTTTTTTCTTTATCTGTAAGATGAAGAAGAAAAAGAATGTCCAGGTTTGGCTGGATGTCCAGGCTCCCGTTTCCGTTACCTCAGAAAACCAAACTTGTAACGAACATCATAAAATGTCAAAAACTTTAAATGCTGCTTGCTATGAAACTCCATTTTTAACAGTGTCAATTACTATCATCGATTCATCATTCCATAAACAGTGTTTTCTGCGATTGCTTCTCTGTTCAATTTTCGTTAAATTTTGTATTTTTTTAGTTTTATTACTTTATTCCATTCTAAATTAAAGTGCAAAAAAACAACAACAAAAAACATGAAATTTAATTATAAAATGGTTATGGTTACAATTATGAATGTCTATGTTTCTATGATTATATCATATACGTGTATATAGTTAATTTAAGTTGGTCATTCTCTTTCTCTCTCTGTATATATATACATATATATATATATATATATATATATATATATATATATATATATATATATATATATATATATATATATATATATATATATATATATATATATATATATATATACGATTTTCTACTATTTTATATATATATATATATATATATATATTTACATATATATATATATAAATATATATATTTACATATATATATATATAAATATATATATAAATATATATATATATATATATGTATATATATAATACATATAATTTATAGTAGGGTGACCTGACAGAGATAGGAGCTGCTTAACCTTGGATGGCAATCTTCCTAGAAGTAGTATCATAATAAAAATACCCAGTTCTAATCTTAATGAGACAACACTCTCTCTCTACATGTCAGCCAGAGCAAAAGTTAACCTGAAAATATTTGTTTATTATAAATTTAAAACTATTGTGTGTATATTTTAATTGTGTACTACATTTTGATAAGGGTCCTTTGGAGTTAAAGTCTGAAGGGACTACCTATGACTTTTTTTCAAACTAATATTTGTTATGACAAATAAATAACAGAGTTACTATGCCAAGTATGTTTTTGTGATATTTGTGGCTATGAGAATAGCCGTTTTTAAATGTGATGTTAAATTAAATTATTTATTTAAATTCAAAAAATGTTTTTTTCACTTTTGAATGGAGTGATTTTGACTTTCTTTGATTCTCTTTAAGTTTGTGGATACTTAGTTTTTCTTTTGCATATGAAAAGTTGCATAGTTCATACCCAAGAAGTAAAGTTGTTTTTTTTAGTCAGACTGTTAATGAAAATTCCTCTATCACAATTAATAACTTTGTAAAATTGAGGATAAAACTTTTCTGCATTGCCATTATCTTTAAACTAGATATTGTTGCCTCTAATAGAGATAGGGTTTGTTGTAAATTTTCTAATAGCGTTGCATGATTAACTGTCAACTCATTTCTATACAAATCAGGACAGCATTTGTCGTCATCAAGGTAGTAATGCTGTTATCGAGCAGACTTTTGAATTCGCTGAGAAGAGTAGGTGGTTGAGGATTTTGTAACGTTAAATCCAAACGAATAATTTGATGTTTCGAATTTGCATGCCTTTAAGACCTCTTTGAGATATGCACTTCTTAGTGCAAATTGTGCAAGAAAATGTGCTTTCAACAGGTTTACTAGACAACTCCAACTCAAAGGCGTCTAAATCTTTATTAAAATTTTCGTCTGCAATAAGAAAATCATTCTCCAAAGAAAAAAAATAATGTTTTAATATCAAATTCACCATTGAACTCTTTGTCCGTTTCCATACTTTCTGCACTCTGTTTCTGGCCGTTCGACAGCTTTTAATAAATATTAGAAAAATCACATAATACGAGTGGCCCGAGTGACCAGACTATCTATTTCGTATGAATATGATTAAATTAACTTACAAACAATTTATTTAAAAATAATAGTTTTAAGTTATAATTAAAATTAAAAATAGAATTAATATTTAGATACAAAAAAATATAATTAAGTTAAAAAATTTAAAAATTAAAATATAAAAAAGTTAAACAAAAAAATATAATTAAGTTAAAAAATAAATAATAAAGTAAAATATTAATTTAAAATTATATGTACCTGTTATCTCATTTGTTCACGTTTAAACCGTTCAATTTGATGTCAATAAACTGCTAAAGAGAACAAATCTTAATCTTTACACATGTTTTTTTTTTATAAGCATATGGAAGCTTAGATTTGGAAGAAAAAAAAAGCATTTGTAAGCATATTCCTGAGCCTCGATAAGCCATTTAAAAGATTTAAACTTTATTTAGTTAAAAATTTTAAATATCTATATTTTTAAATTTAAACCAACAAAAGTCGAAGGTTATGTTTTGCAAAGCAACAATTTTATGAAAAACAAACTTTTAAATGCCCTTGTACTTACTCTTAAACACGTAACATATTGACGATGAGAGAAACGCAATTTTTTTTATATACACCAAGTCCATTAAAGGTCTTACCTGACAACATTTTAGAACAAAAAAAAATTAGAATCTAATAAAGTCAACGGAAGTCGATAAACAAATACCCGTTTATAGTTTATCATATTCCTGTTAAAACCTCAGCATCAATAAAGTTATTTTGAAGAGTACAAACTTTCATTCGAGTACCATTGTATTGCATATTTTAATAAATTTTTAAATAACATACTTGCACAACAATCTTAAATTTTAAACAATGAAGTGGCATAACTGTAGGAACAAAATTGTTTAAAAACTGAATAGGAAAGTTGTATCTTTTATTAGGGTTGTCCATCTCAATTTAATCAGCACTTAAAAATGCATTGACCTCCCGGTGAACATTGGAGCATTTGCTCATTGATTGAAAGTGATTCACATTAGCAAGTGTCAAAATAACATTTAATATAATTATCTTGTTCGTCATCTTCAAATATCTCATTAACAACTAAGCCGTTTCTCTAAATTGCACTAATGCGGAACTTTAATACACTCTTTAAAAGAATTTTCCTTATTGAAAGGTATTATTTCACCGTCGTATTTTAATAGCCATTGCGAAAACTCTCCTTACCCATCATGTACTCTCATTTTTCAGTTAATGCAAACTTTTGCAACTATTGCATATATAATAAACATTTTATACATGCTTTTTCAACTTGAAGACATTGTACATGGGTTCAATATATATCCAGTCCATGTAGCTGTCATAGATTAAACACTCATACTGCTGGTTTCAGCTATCAATTAATTATATTAAAATGCTTTTATATTAAAGGCTGATTGATCCATAAAAACCAACCAGGAATGTTGATTTCATTGGTACTACATAGCCTTTGCGCTACCCACCGAATACATAGCTATTAAACTTAAGGCTAACATTACCTGTTTTATAGCTACCCCATAGCCTGTGACCCGCAACCTAGCTGTAGCAAAGGCATTTAGCCCATTATATATGATATAATATTCAATATTTAAATAAATTTAATTAAAATATATCAAGTTATAGTGATAAATTTTATATAAATGAAGGATAAAGTATATAGAAAAATTGTATCACTATAGTGATGATATATAGCCAATTACAAGTCTTATATAGCTATATATACAGTATCGGACAAAACGAGTGCAACCAAATAATGATAATTTAGTTTCTTTATATAAAAGTGCTGCATTTTTTCAATTTAGAGAAATAACTATGTAGCTGTTTAGAGACAAATTTCTTCAAGTTTTATTCATCACAAAGTTCGTTATTTGTACACGAAAATTAATAAATTAATCAAAAGTATTAAAAAAAGTTGATTTCCTTCTGGACAAAACAAGTGCAACTCGACAAAATGTTGACCAAGCTGTATTTCGCTATCAATATTTCGTGGCGAATCCTTTGTTGTCGATCACAGCCTTGCATCTTCGAGGCATAGATTTGATCAGATGATCAATGAAACTTTGTGGAATCGCTGCCCAGGCCTTTTGGATTTGTTCAAACAGTTGATCCTTATTATGAACACCTTCACGATTAATTCTGCGGTTGACGATCTCCCACAGGTTCTCGATAGGGTTGAGATCCGGAGATTGAGGCGGCCAATCCATCACCGATAGGTGGTTGTCTTGAAACCACTGTTTGACTACTTTTGCAGTGTGTTTCGGATCGTTGTTTTGCTGAAAAACCTATTTTATTGGCATATTCTATTCAGCATGAGGTAACATAACATCTTTCAAGATATTTTTATACATGAAACGGTCCATTCTTCCATCGTTTCGATGTATTAGACCTAGACCGTTAGCAGAATTACACCCCCAGACCATTACATTGCCTCCACCATGCTTCACGGTCTTATGGCGGTAACGTAAATTGAGGCGTTTTACGGCTGGTCGACGTACACGGCAAATGCCATCGCTCCCAATGATGTTGAACTTCGATTCATCACTGAACAGGACAGTTCGCCATTTCTGCACATTCCAGTCAATATGAGATGTAGCAAACAGGAGTCTTTTCTTCTGGTTTTTTAGTGAAATCAGCGGTTTCTTTGCAGGGCGTCGAGAAAACAAAAATCTTTAATTTTGTCAAGACAAAATTAAAGATTAATGGAGGAATTAAAAATGAATAAGACAGACAATGCACCTATACAGTACTGACAATAATAATAAACAATAAATTGTTTTATAAGCACTAATATGAACGAAAATATACAAAAAATATGTCACCAAACAAAAAAACTAAAATAAAACAAAAAGTTGATTACAAAAAACATATATATATGCATACAACAATGAAAGGCCTCAGAATGGAAAAAAATATTAATACTTATGTGTAAACATAATTTGTGTAGTGATTAAGTAATAAACATCTCCTCAGAGTCGCGTCTATTATTATCATTAGGCGTTTCTCCAACTCTAACGCTGTCATAGATACTTCATTCGAATTTTGTTAACCGATCTAAAGTGTAAGAAAATGAAACAACCCGACCAATTAAAAATCATAACTAAAAATCAAAGAATATATGGAAGTAGAAAAAAATAAATATATATTGCCTGCATAAATGTAAAAATTTAAACATGTAGTGAAGGATATAAGAAATTCTCTGAATAATAATAAAAGGCGAAAATTGTGCATGTGAAAATTAAAACAAAGCTGAGTAATGAATGTAAGATAAAATAGCTAAAAAGTAACTAAGTAAGAAAAGTTATTTAACTTGTTTTTAATTACTTCTTTCATTTTTTTATAGTTGGAATTTTGCTTTTGTTATTAAAGCATTTTTATGCGAAAACTTTAATATTGTATTTCATTGGTATTTCTTTATACTGTTATGCACTATATTGATATCTTCATTTATTTAGTATTTCTTTATTTCTTTATAGATCAATAATACTTTGTATATTAATTTAATAAAGCGTTAGTGAATTTTTAGTTTTGAAATAAATTTTAAAGTTCTATTTGACTATATTGTAAATGATTGAGATATCGATTATCTCAAATGTATCAAACACAGTACCCAACAAAAATTGCAACTAACCTTCCCATAACCAAAGTTTGTGAAACGTAGTGAAAAAATCTTAATGAGCTAAATTTTTTGCTAATTTACATAATTCAGCATTAAAAACATCTTCCATAAAACAAAAAAAATCATGATTATAAGCAGCTTATCAACAAATTTATTACTGGTCATAAAATATTTGGGATGTAAGGATTTTCCGAAAAATAAGTCGATTTGCAAAACACTGCACCAAGACTAAGGGTGCGATCTTTAACATAAACAACATTGTAAATCATATTTTATCAAAGTATGTGAGCTTTAACATTTTACTGTTCTATTAGTTCCTAAAAAAGTCGTATACCGTTGTAGTTTGAATCTAAAGAATTTACAAATTATTTTGAGTCATCTTCAATGTCTTTAAAACTTGTTCATAGCCAAAACATATTTGAACTGCTATACAGTCATATCTAATTAAGTGAAAATTTTTAGACTTAAATACAGTAGATGCTTCACCATAACTATCACAGAGAAACCTAAAAAAGAGACCTCAAATCGCAAATTTGTAATGTATAGTTAATCCTTATTTGATTTGGCGATAGAATCATTGAAGTTCACTCTCAACAAAGCTGCAAGCAACTGCTGTTAAGTTGGGAGTTTCTTGAAAACGAAGAGTTTTCTAGTAACTTTCAAGTTTATAGTGGTTGGTTGGGAGTGAATCAGAATTAAAAAAAAAGAAAAAAGTGTTGCATTAGGTGACCAATCAATTTTTAATTTTCAAATAACTTTATATATACCAAAACAAGATCAGGCTTTAAATTATTATTAGCACAATGTTTGGATTACTTTTAATTCTTTTCAATTATTATAAATTGTTTTGTGTCAGATTGTGGTAAAATTTAATTTTTTATATTTATATTAGTTTTACTAATATGAATATGAAAAATTAATATGATACTAGGGTGTGTTAAACCCTTACGGTGGTAAGGGTTTAACACACCCACCCTCGCCTCTAAAAGGGAAAAGCAGAATAGTATCGAAAAAAAATTGCTCGAATAACGGAATTTTATAGATATTTTGGGATTAATATCGAAAATTAATTTTAAAGACTTAATTTGAAAAAACAAAAAACAAAATTCATTAAGAAAGAATAATGTCGAAAATGCCTCTACAGAATAATAACTAATTTTGGATTTAGGAATAGTATCAAAAAACTAGAAGTAGAACATGCATGGAGTGTTGGTACACCGACTGAAAAATATGTAGAACATGCAAGGAGTGCTGCTACATCGACTGAGGGTTTGGTTTGGGCAGGCAGTCTATCAATTAAAATATAATTGAATCATAATCATTTTTTTTCGATAATAATTCGAAAAGTGCCTTTTCGGGTTTATTCTCTTTTGAGCTATTTCAATCTTATTCCTTTTTTTTTTAAGTTTCTGTTTTATTTTCTAATGCAATATTATTCCGGTAAGTCTATTTTCGAGCTGTTTTCGATACTACTACCCGCGGTCTCGAATAAAATAAAAATAAACTTTCTGTATATAAAAATTATAAATTCAATTAAAAAATAATAGTTTTGCATAAAAATATGTCTTTTCAGGTGGTAAAGATGGTGGTTCATTGCCATCTCTTCTTAAACAATAATGCTTCCTAAAAGCATTATTGTTTAAAATGAGTTTAAACATATTTACAAAAATATTGTTATTTACGAATCGGTCAAAACATTTTTAAGTATTTTTGTTTATAAATTTTGGACAGTTCGAAAACGTTTTACAAAATTCTGGACGTTTCTTAAAAGTACTATAATATTCTTAAAACTTTAAAAAAAGTTCAAGAAGTTCAGGAATTATATAGAAGTATGCTCTGTATTTAATACGAACCACAGCAGATCGTTTCAAAAAACCAAGCAAGACAAAAATATTTTGTTCACGTATTCGATTGTCACATATTCTCAAATCTATATTTATAGGTATAGGCGAGAACCTCCATCCAATTTGCTTATTAATGTAAGCGACAAATTAGAGGATGCATTTTTGGGAAATTGACTTAGTGTTTTAACTAAACGTTCAGTCGTTTCATTCAATATGGCTTGAAGTTTAATTTCAGCTCGTGTTTCTGAGATAGAAATAAATACTTCAGGAGGGTAACACAATCTATTGAATTTACATAAATTATAGTAAGACGAAAACACTTCATGACCTGCTTTCATTGACCACTTTCTTGTTTGTTTATAAGAGTGACATATGGCAATGTGACACACGGAATCTACATAATAAGCAAGTGTCTCATTAATACTCAACTACCTGCTACTACAAATAACATATGTAGATTTTCTTCGCTATTTTCTGTACTTTTTTTAATAGAAGTAGCTATGTTTCTTTGACCTAACTAACAGTGTGCTATTTCAGCAGCTGTTGTTGATTCATCGGCACTCCGCGATTGCAATAAGTCTTCAACTCTATGTCTTTTGGTTTTTAAAGATGAGTCTTTACAGGGTTTTTTTTGGCCAACCTTGAGGCCGACTTCCTTCAAATGTTGTGGAAGTTCAGGACCAATGAATACTTATTTTAAATTCGAAATTATTGCGCTCTAACCAACTTTTATTTATTTAAAAAATGATCCATATTTTTATTGACTGCATTCCACTTTTACGCAAATTTAGCGAATAAGGTTGCCATTTTTAACTGTATTTTTTTTCGTATCACTTGTAACATCTTCTGTAGTATGGTCTTTCAAAATAAAGTCACACAAAAGAGAACTTCGTTCTTCCTTTGTATGTTTTCGCCATTCTTCAAATAACTCCAATATTGTAATAGAATACACTTGGTCTGAAAAAAATCAAATAAAAATGAAACGGGCAGACGCGGACAGCCAAATTTTTACATTTAGACTCCTTATTGTTGTGGTTATAATATATAAAAAAATCAGCCTGGATATATTTGGATAAAATTAGTTACACGTTCTGAAAATTAAAAAACGAAATTGCAACTTTAACATTTTTTTAATTCTACAGAATATCATTTATGCCAATTATTTTAAATAAGTTTTCGATAAAATACATAGTACATACCCTCTAATGTAAAATTAATCACAGTAGAGTTAATTAATTATTCCCAATAAATTAGTTATACGTAGTTACACAGCAAAATTGAAGCAATTTTTTTACAAAAGTATGTTTATCTTTAAGTGACACTTATGATTTAGCACTTATAAACGCGTAAACTAATTTATATTTTAAATTTTTTTCTAGGGAGTATTCAGTAATATCATGGGAACATCTACTAACTGATTCCTTGAATTGACTTTGGTCCAGCTAGATTGTATGAGTCGATTCACTGTGCGACTCAAGACCTTTCTTGAAAACAGATTAAGTTCTTTCTACCCAACGAATAAATAAAAATAAAAATTTATCACAGTGTTATTATATAGTATTGAAATATTAAAAAATACAAAAAAATATCGAATTAATTCTAGTAAAAAATAGATTATAAAATATTACTATTAAATTCTTATAAAACATATTTAATTATACAAAAAATAGTTAAAAAGACCTTGATAATCAGTATGCAAACAGTATGCTTTTTTTAATCACAACTCAGACTTTTGACACAGGTAAACATATCTATCTATCTATTATATATATAGATTATTATATATATAGATATATAGATTATAAGCGCTATTTTAAAGAACTTATTTTTTTAGTGTTACATTATGCTTTTCCAACGGTACACTCTTGAAGGAGGCGGTAGTATAATATACATTCTCTTCATCAATATCAAAGCTGAAATATGGAATAGCTTGAGACAATATTTTATCAAAACATTCTCGTAATTCAGTAAAGGTAGGTCGCTGTAATGGTTCTTTATTCCAGCATTGTAACATGATATCATACCTAAATTTTAAAATAATATTTTATTCAAAAATGTTTTATACAATAATAAGCACCAAATACAAATTAAAACCATAAATAAATTACATAGACTGCGAACAATTTGCCGGTCTTTCCATTCTGTAACCAGAATTTAAATGGGCCAAAAGGTCAAAATTACTTATTGTTGGATAAGGTGTGCCTCCTGTAATATAAACAAAATATGCAAACAAAATACACGTAAAAATAATAACAAAAAATTGAAATAAAAATAATATTCCTTATCGACATAAACATTCAAACAATATAAATTTCTATATAGACTTACCTAACGTAACAATTTCAAATAAAACAACACCATATGCCCAACTAAAACATTTTAAACATATTTACAACAGATAATTTGAATGAGAATAAAATGGTCTCGAGGTGTTAAAAGTTCAAGAAAACATTATGTAAACAATTAAAACGAATCTGAAAAAAGCGTTAAAAAAAATTTACACATCACTGAATGTTGAGAAGATATGGTCATTTATAGCTTCAATCGACATCCACTTAATTGGTAAACGAAAATGTTTATTTGTGATATACTTTAACTCATCATCGCCCTTCCGTGTCAAACCAAAATCAGATATTTTAACGTTTTTAAAACCGCCTACCAAAATATTTCTTGCGGCCAGATCTCGGTGTATTAGTTTCTTACTCGAAAGATATTCCTAAAACAAAATTGTTAATAAAACAGAGAATACATAAAAAAGATAAAAATAACAATTACAATTTTACCATTCCTGATGCCACTTGCCATGCAAAACTAAGGAGATCGTCAGGTGTTATCCATTTAATATCAGGTAGTGTATTAACACTTGATAACAATTTGCTGGTGCAACTTTTATTTATTGTCTATAATGAATTAAATTATTATATAAATAAAAGAAAATAAACGTGTTATTTTAAAATATATAATTTAATCTGTAAATATATAAGTTAACCATAATGACTTAATATAAAAACCTCAAGAGAATTTTCGAAGCTTTGGTCGTACATAAAATTTACTGCTAACTCTCCGCGATCTTTTGATGCAAAAAGCTGATAAAAAAAAAAAAAAAAATTATGCTAGTTATAATGTAAATAGTTAGTTTAATTATAATAATTAATTATAATTATAAGAATAATTAGTTTCGAAAACTAGAAAATATGCTTCAAACTCACTTTAACTAGGCGATATCATAAACAAATCTAAGTACCTGACTCTTTTCTCATGCTCCGTATCTCAATCTATTTTGTCTGGATACTTCGCTCCTAATATTTTTACATTAAAACTTTCTTATTTTAATTTAGCAAAAAAGAGTACCGTAGTTTGTTTACCAAAAATTGCTTTGCAATTGACCAGTAAATGCAATCAACCTGTTAGTTACCCCAGACTTATAGTGTTAAAATGATTTTTAGATTGTGAAATATATAACTTATTATTTGCTCACATAATTCCACTCTTTCGTTGATATTAAGGTTAAGTATTAAATATGTTAATATTATAAAAAGTACTTATAAAAAGTGTGCAAGCAAAATTGTGTTCTTTATAAAAATTTTACCATATTTTATATTAATCTCATATATGAAAATTTAAAGTACAACTCCCATGAACCTCAGCAAATGTATACAAAACAATAATGTATCTTACTTTGTTACGCCTATTTCTCAAGAAATGCAACAAATCTCCATTCTCCATAAACTCAGCAATTATACAAAAAGGTTTCTTAACTGTAGAACAACCAATCAAGTTAAGAACATTCTTATGGTATCCAATTTTTTTCATCAGATTAATTTCTTCAAGAAAGTCATTAAATTCAGATTGAGTTGCACCATCTAAATATAAAATAAACTTGATAATACTACTCTTTTTTATTTCCCTGACTCCCACACAACAACATTTACTTGCAACAAGATTTGTTGCAAACTTAAAGCATAACCATATAATAATTGAATCAACTTTAAGAGCTTTAAATTTTAAATGTTTGAAATATCTTTTCTTTGAGCAAACACGCAAACTTTTGACTTAATGCCCTTCATCAAGTTTTGCACAGTGCTATTTTTGTGTGTTTATTTAAAGCTCCTAAAGTTGTGTCAATTTTTTCATGGCTATATTTTTTTATTGCCCCAATTTAACAACAACTTCATCAAACATTTTTATAATTATTATTATTTTTTATTATTATAATTATATATTATTTTATAATTATAGTTATTTCAAGTTATCAAAAATTGATCAAACTTTGAACTATGAAAAAAAGACTGACAAAAAATTAAAAAAATATCAAAAGTTGTCTTAAGTTATTGAAAATGCGTTTTGATAACTTCAGACAATATTTTTGATAAATGAATCAACTTATTCTTTTGCATGGGTTTCTTGTGATGGAGAAATGAAACATACGGTATACAGTATAGTATATTGCTTCAAACTTATTTCTCGGAAATAGAATTATGCCAAGAGTGATATATTTCACTTACTGACCAATCTATTTTCATCTATTTTCATATTTACTGACCAATCTATTTTAATCTATTTTCATATTTTTATTAATTGATTGAGGTCTTTTACCTAATTCTATCACAATCATGACAGCAGTAAACTTAATAAAATATTAATTTTTAAACGAGTTCAAAGAAGATTAAATTTAGACACAGATAGCTCATCGCTATTTTGAAAGATGCAAAAAAATTATTAACAGTAACTCATCTTGAATTTTATCACTAAAAAGTTTTTTAAAACAGACTGCTCAGTATTCATCAAGAGTAGCATTAACTTCAAGTCTCGTTAGGACAAAAACAAAAATAGTGAGTTACATTATCATAATGAACTTTTTAAAGATGCAATCATGAACCAATGTTGTCAATTGACTTTTAAAGACAAATAGAGATAGATTTTAAACTCACTTTTAGATTTATCATGGCTTAACTATCCTAGCATTATTTTAAAAGAATTTGCACTATATAATACTATTAATAATTTAATTTTAATAGAGATATTAAAAATATGTCTTACAATAACATTAGACAATTACACAACAATTAATTTAATAAGAAACCAATGCGGTAGTGGTGTAGTGGTAGAGCGCTCGCTTCATAAGCAAGAGGTTCCGAGTTCGATCCCCACCACGTCCCTGGTAGTACCGCCCTCAACTTGTTTCTCCGCGAAGCGGCCTTGTTCGTCAAGGTTCGTGTTTTGGAGTTATAGAGTTGAGAGAGGGTTATAACCACAATTAAGCAGCCTCCTCATCTGTAGTGGCCTTCTGGGCCTTGGGGAGGTGAAATAACAAAAAAAAATCAAACATGTGCTAGCAACAAACCTGATTAATATATCTTAATGTCTTCAAAAATGAATAACCATGACATTGAATAAATCACTTAACAACTGAAAAATTTAAACAAAAGAAAAAACAACTTTTAACTTACCTTCTAACAATTTCACGGCAACATTCGAAGTTGAATCATTTTTGAAATCGAGAAATTTTTTATTAGGATTA
Organism: Hydra vulgaris; assembly: GCF_038396675.1. Classification (NCBI taxonomy): domain Eukaryota; kingdom Metazoa; phylum Cnidaria; class Hydrozoa; order Anthoathecata; family Hydridae; genus Hydra; species Hydra vulgaris. The sequence goes on from NC_088927.1 coordinate 27,850,491, forward strand.
TCTTTGTTAGCAAAAACCACAGAGTTAATTTTTCCAATGTAGACAGTACCAAATGCCCCCTTACCAATTGCGCTGCCAATTGTTACGTATTCAGGAAAAATCTCCCAACTATCTGATAACAATTCCTCAATACCATTTCTAAAACAATTTATATAAAAATAAAATTCATTTTATACCATACAACAATATAATTATATTTAACAAAATATAATAAACTAAATTTTTAATGAACCAATAATTCAATTAACTACAGTACTGGACATTAAATTAGGAATTTAATGCATTTTATAGTGTTTTATAACGATTTTATTGCAATTCAACAATAAAAACAAAAATTAAAAATAAAAATGCAAAAATTGACTTTGAATTTTAAATTGAACTAAATAAGTAAAAACCATGAAAGAATTGTCAGAAATGCATAAATAAAAATGACTGATATAACCATTTCATACTTGGTATGTCCACCTTTATGTTTCATGACTGCTGAAATACGATGCGGTATTGGCTGAATAAATTTGAAGCAAAAGCAACTGATTCGTTCACTGTAGTGTCATGTTTGAATCAATTTTTCTTTTAAGTCTCTTGTATTGGTTGAAGCTGTTTGCATGACCTCTCTATTGAGTTCATTCCAAAATCCCTCAATGGGATTTAGGTCAAGACTGTTACCAGGCCATTGCAATATGGAAATTTTATTGTCTTTCAAATATTTCATTACAGATTTGGCAGTATGACATGGAGCCCCATCTTTCATAAATATTGCATTCCCATTAGGAAACCATGCATTCATTTAGGGTATCATCATCGCATCATTCCTTCCACAAAGTATAATCGTCCAGGCCCTTCTACTGATATCACCCCCCATACTGTTTCTTGAAAACATTCTGGAAGATTTGTCTCCTCTCTTTTCATTCAAACAAATGGTCTGTGTTCAACCATAACTTCCAGCATTGACTCATCAGAAAAACAAACCGAACAGATAACTTTAGTTATCTGTTCACTACAGTAGCCCTTTATTTGTATATATTTTCTATTATCAATAAATTATATCAAGTGACCATATAATTTATTGATAATAGAAAATATATTGCAGCATAATAAACTTAAATAAATCAATCTCAAGTTATTGCAAACAAACAAATAAGATGCAATTAAATTAATTAACTTAAATAATTTATCCAGGTTGTTGTTTTAGTTATCCACAGTTGTATATGTGTGGAAAATTGTAACTTTGTATTGCTAACCTTAGATCATTCCTTTATTGTCCAATGTGCATGACCGAGAGCCCAACCGTATCTCTTGTCTTTCATTGCTGTGGTTAACTTGGGTTTTTTCATATATCCATTATTAAAAAGGTGTCTTCTAACTGTTCTTGGGTTGACTGTAATTCCTGTCATGGCATTCCATTCTTGCGTTAACTCAACAGAAGACTAAAAAGCATCCTATCATTTCTCTTAGTAGTTTTGGTAATACCTCTGCAGTTCTTCCTGTTGGTTTCCACTATATTTTGGCCTCTATTTAGTCTCATTTTTATTCTTCCAACAGTTTGAGGCGCAATTTTGAATTTTTGAGCAATTTCATTATTCCGAAGTGTGGTATTTTCTAAAAGCAACTTTATCTCATTCTTTGTAGCAGCACTTATATCTAATTTCTTACCCATTTTAATACAAATATTATATTTTTGATATAGATTCTACACTGTTCAATGAGCAATATTAAAAAAAATTAATTATAGCGAGAATTCGAAAAATTACTCAAACAAAAACAATCCGATAATAAAAGCACAGTTTACAATTTATTGCTACAAAATTTGAAACAAATTATCAAAAATGTAAAATCAAGATTTTACGCTAAAGTATGTTACTACCATAGCAACAATAATTGTTAATGGGTTATTCCATATCAAATCACCTAAAGGTTTCCAGGGTACCAACTCAGATTTGCCTTAAACTTTGACCACACACAGATCTTATGAAAAAAATACAATCCAGAAAATTTCAGCTTGATCGACTGAATTGAATTAAAAATTACCAAAATCCGAAAAATTTGTGTATCAGCAGCTTGCAGCAGTTTTTTTCGATTTTTGACAAACCATAACTTTTTAAATAAAGATGATGATCACCTGAAATTTTGTAGAGTTATGGTTTTTTACCCAAATAATCCATTATTGCAGTTGTTTTTGATTGATTTTTTACAGTTTTTGAGTTACTGTACCATAAAGTTGCTAAATATTGCAACATTAAAAATATTTTTTCAAACTTTAACGTGTCACAGTTTAATACTTACTTACAGAAAGGTGATTTTTTTATGTACTTAGGGTCACCACTTGTTAGAATAATCAAAATTACGCATTAAAAATTAATTTAGCACATTAGGCAGCCTATTGAAAAATTACTTTTTTTTAAAATTATGATAAATTAATTTGACTTTGCTGGTATAGAAAATAGCGTAAACAGTTGAAATAAATTATGAAACTTTTTAATGTTGAGGTCACAAAAAAAAATTTAAAGACCTATACTCTATCTAATGACATGATTGTAGCCTTTTGAGAGTGATGATATTTTCAAAAGGAGAATGTTATTAGACTATGAGCTAGCCTTAGGTAATAGTCTAATAATTAGTCATAGGGATGACAGTAGTATATTTTTTATTTATCTGTGAATGAATATATTCAGTTTTTTTTTTAATCGCATAATGTCTTAATTTGTACTAATAATTATGACATAATCGGTGTCTGATATTTGTTAGTTTCTTTGAGTTTTAATATGTTTATGTCTTTTTTAAACTTTTTAGATTAGTAATAAAAATAAAAAAATAGCAAAAAATGACAGAGAAATGTTGTGTGGAGAAAGTTTTAAATGAAGATTGCGACAAAACGTATTATTTTAGAATGATTGGAAGAATAAAACTAAAAGATATTGTGAACACAGATGTTGAAGTTTTAATTCAAAGAATTGGACACACTTTTGAACTAAATGAGGAGATAAGTTTTCACCATGAAAAAGCCTATATTTCTAGATATGAAGCGGTTCAAAAATACTGCTGTGATCCGTTTAAAGTCCACAAGAAAAAAATTATTGAGGCATTGCGTAAAGTTGATATTTTAACAGCAAGTCAACTTAAGATCAAACCTGGTCAAAAACTTTGCACTAACTGTTTGAATGAATTCAAACTTGAACAAATTACAGGAAAATTTAGTCAAGAAGATAAAGACAAAGATGTTAATGATGAGGAGTTTAGTTCTTCAGACCTAAATAGTGCTTCTTTACTGGAAATATCTCCTCTAAAAAATGTAAGTAAACGTGACAAATTAGAAAATGGAAAGCAAAAAGTTAAAAAACTGGAAACAAGTATGGCAAACCTAGTAGCATCAGCATTGGATATAGACCCAAAAGAAAAAATATTTAAGAAAAAGGAAAAGTGCATTAACTATAATAATTTAGACAAACTTTTAGATGCAATAAAGAAAAAAGTTAAAATCAGTTTGAATGAAGAAAAAGTTCAGTTACTAACATTAACTCCTGATAGTTGGTCAATTAAAAAAACTTGCAATGCCTTTTCAGTTTCAGACCATCTTGTTAAGAAAGCCAGAAAGCTGAAAAATGAAAAGGGAATACTTGCTAAACCTGAGGCTAAAAAAGGACATCTTTTGGAGGATATTGTTAAGCAGTGAGTCATTGAAATATATGAATCTGACGAATACACTAGACAATGTCCAGGAAAAAAAGACTTTGTTTCTGTGTATATAAATGATGTTAAAGTTCATAAACAGAAACGCCTAATATTAGTTCATTTAAAAGAACTTCATCTGGAATTTAAGAAGTTATACCCTGAACACAAAGTTGGATTCAGCAAGTTCTGTGAACTAAGGCCAAAGCGGTGCCTTACTGTTGATAGTAGTGGAAGCCACTCAGTTTGTGTATGTTCTTACGATCAAAATGCTAAGTTGATGTGCTCTGCTCTTCCTAACAGCCATTTAATATATTACAAAGATTTAATGAAAGTATGTGTTTGTAATATAGATAGTCGAAATTGCATGTTTCATCTATGTTCCAACTGCCTTGGTAAAATAAATTTGAAGACTTACTTAGAAAATGTGTTTGAAAAGAATGATTTTGATTTTGATGATCAGATCACATATAAACAATGGGTGTCAACTGACCGAACTGCACTTATTACAGTCCAAACAAGCATTAGTGAATTTATTGAAACTTTAAGTGAAACTTTGTATGACCTTTGTCACCACCACTTTATCAAAGAAGCACAGTCTTCCTACTTATCAGAGGCAAAACAAACATTAGACCAATACACCTGCATTATTCTGATTTTGCAGAAAACTATAGTTTTCTTGTACAAGATGCTATACAAGGGTTTTACTGGCAAGCTAATCAAGCTACCTTACACCCATTTGCTGTTTATTACAAAGATGAAAAAGATCACCTTAAATGTGAATGCTATTGTTTAATTTCTGACCATCTTTGTCATGACTAATCAGCAGTCCATTGTTTTCTCACAAAGTTGCTCCCTATGGTCAAAATCAAACTACCCACAGTGAATAAAGTTAAATACTTCAGTGATGGTGCTGCGTTACTGTATAAAAACTACAAATGTCTAATAAACCTGATTTATCACATTGTAGATCACCAAAAGCTAGTTTACGAGCAGCAATTACAAATCAGATTCTCACACCACAAGATCTATTTACGTGGGCTCAAAAAAACATCAAAGGTGTTAACATATTTTATCTTTCAAATGATGATTTTAATAACCATGAAACAACTTTTAACCTTCAGAAACAATATAAAGGGATGCGCACAGTTCCGGGAACAAGAAGCTATCACTGTTTTGTACCAGATGGAGAGAAATTGTTTTTACAAAGAATCTTTAGTGATACTGTCTATGATACTCATGTGTTAATTTGATTGTTTTAACACTCATGTGTTAAAATGATGTTAATTTGATTTAAAAAAATCCTTCACATTTTTAACCCGGTAAATATATTGCATGCTTTTACAATGAAGAATGGTACATAGGGCTTGTGGTTGATATTTGTAATGAAAACCAAGATGTTAATGTGAAGTTTATGCAAAGAAGCAAATTAAATTTAAAATGGACAAACGATGCACAATCAAATCAGTGTTGGGTTCCATTTGACAAGATAATATGTCAAATAAGTGTTCCATTGATTAAAAGTATAAGTGCTCGTGACTATATTCTTGCTAGTAACGACTATGACAGTATTATGAGTTATATAAATCAGAGATAAGCTAATTAGTTTCATGTATACATACTTTTTCTTTTAACTGATTATCTTACTCTTTGAATGCACTTTTTTACAGTATAGTTTGTATAAAATTTGAACTATAAATTTTGTATATGGTAAGTTGTATTTTTTTGTTCTCCTTATCCTAAAAATATCATCACTCTCAAAAGGCTACAATCATGTCATAAGATAGAGTATAGGTCTTTAAATTTTTTTTGGTGTCTATATATAGAACCTCAACATTAAAAAGTTTAATAATTTATTTCAACTGTTTAAGCTATTTTCTATGCCAGCAAAGTCAATGTAACTTATCATAATTTTTAAAAAAAGTGATTTTTCAATAGGCTGCTGCATGTGCTAAATTAATTTTTAATGCATAATTTTGATTATTCTAACAAGTGGTGACCCTAAATACACAAAGGCAACAAAAAAATCACCTTTCTGTAAGTAAGTATTAAACTGTAACACGTTAAAGTTTGAAAAAATATTTATAATGGTGCAATATTTAGCAACTTTAAGGTGTAATAACTCAAAAACTGTAAAAAATCAATCAAAAACAACTGCAATAATGGATTATTTGGGTAAAAAACTATAACCCTACAAAACTTCAGGTGATCACCATCTTTATTAAAAAAGTTATGGTTTGTCATAAATCGAAAAAAACTGCTGTAAGCTCCTGATATACAAATTTTTCAGATTTTGGTCATTTTTAATTCATTCATAACTTTTTTTCAATCTACAAAATGAATAAACTGGTCAATCTAGCTGGAATTTTCTGAATTGTATTTTTTTCATAAGATCTGTGTGTGGTCAAAGTTTAAAGCAAATCTGAGATGGTACCCTGGGGAACTTTCAAAAAACTAGGTGGTTTGATATGGAATAACCCTAATGTAATACCAGCATAATTGCAGCTGATAATGCATAAAAAGTAACAATATTTCCAAGGTAAACATAATATAAATACAGTTTTTGATAAACATAAAAATTCCTTATTCACTGTTCCTGTTATAAAATATAACTAATTAAATTTTATAACATAAAAAAATAGCTTTTTTGTTTGAATAAAAAACATAATCACTATATATTACTGTTGAACTTATATGTAGTAGTATTAATGCTTATTTTTGTGTGTTTGCACAAAACCTGCGGCAGCCATTGAATTCGAGATAATAGCAAGAAAGAGTCTCTTAACACTTTTTTATAAGAAAATTTGAATAAAAGTCTATGCAAATATCTTTTTTTTTTTTTTTTTTTGTTATTCACCTCCCCAAGGCCGAGAAGGTCACTACAGATGAGGAGGCTACTTAATAGTGGTTATAACCCTCTCTCAACTCTAAAACTCCGAAACACCAACCTTGACAAACAAGGCCGCTGCGCGGAGAAACAAGTTGAGCGCGATACTACCAGGGACGTGGTGGGGATCGAACTCGGAACCTCTCGCTTATAAAGCGAGCGCTTTACCACTACACCACTACCGCATATAACTTGTAAAAGTAAAGTTTCTTAAAGGTGAACAGTTTTACTTTTCAAGTTTTTAACAAATAAGTTTAGTTCGCTTAAAGCGATAAGTATTTGAATTTCTCATTTAACTTTCATAAATCGCTGAAATATCTTTGAATCTCTCTATTATTATTATCATAAATACTATAATAATTGAATATACTTTTATTTTTGTATGTGTATTTTGTAATTGTTTAATCTTTTTTTAAAGTTACTAAAGCTTAATTTTTTAATGTTTTAGTTAATAAAACATGTTCTGTTTTGTAAGTGATGTATTGAAATCTGAACTAGCTGTTAATTTTATAGAAGCTGAAAATTACCATATTTTAGATGTAAGTAATATATTTATTTTTTATTGTTTTTGTTAGATATTCAATCATGTTTTATATGAATCTAACTATTTGGTATTGATCTGGTGGTGATATTCAGGTTAGATTTTATAAAGTTAAACTTTTTTTTATAGAATCTTTCAAATTTACTTCTTAAAATATTCAGGTTTCTTTTTTTTTTTTTAGTTCCCCAAAATTTTTTGTACAAAATGTTTAAAAATAAGTAACAATATTTTAATTTAATTTAAATTTAGTGCTATAGCTTATCACATATTATACATAGATTTTAAATTCTAATTTATCTTTATTTTTAGTTTTAAAGTTTGTATTTATCTTAATGGAATGAAGTTATATATTTACTTATGGGGTGTTTAAATAAAATGTGTTTGATTTTCTAAGTTGTTGTGAAGTTGCAGTTTGTATTTTTCTGTCATGGCCAATGACACGGGTTTCAAAGTGGAGGGGCACAATCCTCTTTATCTAGAATAGGCAATAAGATTTCTCCACATTTTATTAAACAAAAGGGATTACCCTTACCAAAAGTGAAGTGGGAGAAGTTAGAGTGGGAATTGGAAAATACTGAACTACATCTACAAATAGAAAAGATATTTGAACGTTTTTATTTTAATATGTATATTTTTATTAATCTATTTTTAAAATTTTGTTTGTAAATAAATAAATTTGTTAAAAAATACACATTATAAGATACCTATAGATACCTAATACAGTTATCAGTGAATTAGGTATCTATAGGTATCTTGTAAGTACTTACAATATGAAAGAACTTAAAAATCAATTTTTCACAGAGTATGTACTTTATTGATGTGTCCTTATCTGTTCAAGAAATGATTACTTTTAATTAAAAGGTTATTCTAAAAAAATTAACATTTTACTGTATTCTTTTTTTTATTTATTTTATTTTTTGTTTGGTTTTATAACTTTACCTTTATTATCTTGTGATGGTAAAGTTATTTTTCATTACAAACTTTTTAAAATTAGTTTTATTCTATTTCTTAAGTTCTACTTTGGTGCTCTACCAACTACCATATGTTTACTTTGTCTACTATTAAAATATGGTTTTAACTTGGTAAATTTTCATTATTTTAAATTTACTACGTTGATCATTAGCTAATAGTTTAAAAAGAAATTAGTTTGTTGCAATCAATAACTTTATTTTCTGGTCAAATTACAAAATTTGTTTTTTGTGAAATAGCTAATTCCCTTTGCAACAAATGTCTTTTTTTACAGATTTTGACTATTTTTAACAATGCTCTAGAACAAGCATCAGCAACAGGTAAATTGCCTTTTCTTTATATTAAATTAGTATAGAAAATTTAGTGTTAATCTTTATTGATTTTCCTTCTTTTATTCTGTCTTAATTTTTTTTCTTTCCATTTTAGACATATCTTATAATGATTTTTCAGTTTATGGTGCACTATGCGTTGATTATTATTAGCTTATGGTGCACTATGCAATTATTTTTAACAATGCTCTGGAGAAAACATCAGCAACAGGTAAATTGGTTTGTAGTGTTAATCTTTATAATTTTACTTCTTTAATCATGTCGTTATATCTATTTTTTTCATTTTAGACATATCATAGCTTTTTCAGCATTTTGCAGAACAATTATAGGGCCCACATCTCACAAGGTGTGGGCTCAAATTTAGGGCAAAAACATCCCCCTTTTCTGTTAATATAATTTTACTTCTTCTATCATGCTATATATTTTTTTTTATTTTATGATGCTTTTATTTGCTGAACAAAATAGGGCCCTCTATTTTGCTGAACAAAATAGGGCCCTCTATTTTGCTAAACAAAATAGGGCCCTCTATTTTGCTGAACAAAATAGGGCCCTCTATTTTGCTGAACAAAATAGAGGGCTCACATCATAAAAAAACATAAGGTGAGGTCTTAAATTTAGGGCAAAAGCTCCACCCCCCTACTTTTATATATTTTTTTAATATAAAGTGTGGATCCTGTAGAAAGTAAAGTATGAGGAGAAGAGTGGTGAAAAAAAAAACGCTGCATCTCTAATTAGTATTTATATATTTGGTTAATCTACAAATTGTTAATTGATCATGAAATTTTGTTAATTTTTTTTTTGTAAGTGTACTTTTCTTTATATTTTATTTTGTTATTATGTACAAATAAATTGACTTCCAGTTAATAAATGTGGTGTATTTTTCCTTTTTTTAATTCACTTTTTTTTAGATTATTCAGATGTTTTTGTTCAATATAGACATACAATTTAAAACTATTGAAAATTTTTATGCTTTGTTAATTTGTTAATAAATGTGTAAATAAAAATAACTGCAATTTTACAAAGCTATTAGGCATTTTTTTCAAACTATAGTCCGTAATGATTCGTATTTTATCTATGTGAACTAAAGTCTATGCAAATATCTAAAACAGAGTGTCTGTCAGATCAGGGAATTCAGAATTCTGCAAAAAAAATCAGGGAATAATCAGATAAAAATTAAATCATATTTTGAAAAAATCAAGAAAAAATCCGGGGAAATGGCTCTTCATCAAACCTACGTAATTAAAGTAAGTTTTATATTATACCCTTATTATAAAATTTTATTCAGCCAATAGTTTTTATAAACTTATCTTAATACTTTAAATGAAAGAAGTTATTATTATTTATTTATTATTATTATTTATTTATTATTTATTTATATTATTTATAGTTATATTATTTATTTATATATAATTTAAGAGACAACTTTCTTCCTTATAGAAAAAGATTTTGCAAACTTTTATAGAAATTTACAGAAAACTCAAAACGAAATTTTTTATATATTTTACTCATTTTTAAAAATTATTGAAATAAAGCAAAATTATTAAAATGGTCGGTGTAATAGACTTACCATGACCAGTATTATACGGGTCATGGCACTAATATCCATCCATTTTTTTATATGTATATACTTATTTTTACCTCCTGCTAAAAAATATTGAAGTAAGGAAGTATAGAAAAGGTCGGTGTGGAATAGATTCCCAAGACCCGTATTTTACGGGCCGCCACAGCTAGTAATGTATAATTTAAAAACATACTTAGCTAAAAAAAAAAAAAAAACATTTAGAAACTAAAAGAAGAGTTTGTTATTTTTTTAATTATTTAAATTTTAAAAATTGTACACAACTTTTTTTTACTTTAAAAAAAAAAAATGTACAAAATCACAAACACAGCACACACAGAATCTTTCTGCTGTTCTTTCAAAATAAAAAACATTAGTGTAGAAAAAAATAATTTTTTATTCAGGTGGTATTTTTTATATATTAGGAATAAAAATTGTAAAAAATCAACGAGATTAGAGTAGATTAATATATAATAAATTATGAATTATGAACTAATTTATATTTCAATTTATATTATCATAAATAACAAATACAAATATTATTAACTTTTATAACTTTTATTTTACAATAAAATTATATTTAATAAATAGCATTACTATAGTTTTTACCCAGTTAAAATAATAAAATATAATATAATTAGATTAAAATGAAATAAAAAGGTATAAAATTAGAAACACTTTAAATAGTCCTTTTTTAATTTCAAAATCTTCTTATAACAATATATAATGATGAACTCTGTTTATGATTTTTTTTATGCAGCCATTTTGTACATTAAAATAGTTTTTTAACTGACTTAACTTTTGCATTTAGAAATACTTTGCTCATAAAACATATAGAACACTTTTTTCTTGCTTCTTTGTGTGTGTGTGTATATATATGTATATATATATATGTATATATATATATGTTTCATATTTTATCAATTTTCGAAATCGAACTCGCGAATCGATTTATAAATTTTTATTCTTTCAAATGTTATATGTTGGATTGAATATTAATCACATAAATGGAGCATGTTGAAAAAATTAAGAAATTAGTCTACAGAATCTTTTAAAATTGGTGAAAAATCCAAATTTTCCATCTTAAAAATCTATTTTATCACTCAATCGCGTATAAAAAACATTTTTGATTTTCTAATAAACTGTTTCCAGACGCGGAAAAATCAATAACCTAGATTATTTTAATAATAGTGTCAAATGAGGTATATACAGGTCTAAAAAAAAATTTCTTTTATCCTTCGAGGTAACCTAACCCTTACGCTAACCTTAATAGCCTAATAACAATTGTTTATTTTAGTTATTTTTATAATAAAAAAGACTTAATGAACTTACTGCAACATTGTTAAAAGTGGTATTGTTGTTATTAGTTTTATTGCCTCAAGATTAGAAAGTATATGGTAGCTTTTCAACTTTAAATGATTTTCTTGGTATTGTTGCAAAGTTTTTTTTGGTTTTGTAAAAAATAAAAAATAAAAAAAAGAATGATATGTTTAAGTATAATTAAATAAAAAATACATATTTACAAATCAATATTACATCATTAAATAAAAGTCATCATTTAAAAACTATATTATCTATTTTGCAATTGCTTGATATGCTAATTGCAAATCTTCTTTAGTCTTTGCCTTGTTAAGGTTTTCTCTCCTTTGGTGAATAGCTAGCAGTAAGTCCTGACGATCGTCTTCATTGTGAACGTTATTTACAAAGTCTGATACAACTTTAATGGATCTTTCAGAAACGTTGTTAACCACTGCAAGGTTGGAAACAAACTGGGAGAAAATCTTAAACTGTTCAATATACTCCCATAGTGGTGCCGGGCTGTTTAACCAAAGTTTATCATTTAGCTTAGTAAGGTTTAACAAACTAAATATGAACCAAGAGTTTTCTCCCACTAGTTGGGCAATACTTGGTGGTTTTTCTAGGTTAAAGTTAAGAGTTTTTAACAAATTTAATTTTTCGGAATGCCGAAAAAATTCAGGAACTGGTTTCGAAAAGACCATTTTTGCAATTTCTTCTCTCTCTGCAACAGAAATACCTTGGTCTAGAAGAGCCAGCGGAAT
>NC_088927.1:27867500-27972500 GCF_038396675.1 Hydra vulgaris
GGTATTGGACATCTCAAGCCATCTGACAAACATTGATTGGACGTCTATACTCATACTTATCAACAAACATATCAACAATTATATCAACATGTCGCGATGTTAGAATTATCTTGTTTTATCTCCACTTTTTGAAAACTTTGAGTTATTGATAGTGTTGCCTACCTTAGAATAATGTTTTTCTATTGTATTAAAACCTAAGTTATAAGTAAAAAAGTTGCAGAAAAAACATTAGTTAAAAAAAAATTATATGCCGTCTCCTAAAGTCTTTCTAAAGATTTTACTTAACTATTTAAAGTGGTATCCTATAACATATCATATATCGATAAAACTTGATTTATCATTTAAAACTATGATATATCACTCAGTGGCAGATACAAAGGGTAAGGTGGTGGGGGAGGGGAGGTGAAGGGAGGTAACTAACCCCCATAAGAAATATCAAACATCAAAGTATTATTGAAAAATCTGTAAAAGAAAAAAAAAAATACAAAAAATTATTCTGCACCTAACTATTTACTTTTTTTAAACTAAAACAAAAACTAAAACTAAAGCAAAACTAAAACTATTTCATAGCATTACAAAAAAATCGTTGCATTTTTAACATTTTTACAACATCGAAGAAAAACGATGAAAGTTTCGAAACATTTTAATGTTATCATCATTAATTCATTCTATTATATAATTAGATAACAATAAAAAACTGTAAAATTACGATTGTTCTATTTTGAAAAATTTCTAAAATTGTTTTTAAAAACTTACGAAAAATAATATAAAGGTTTGGTTTTAATAGTAAATTTTTTTTTTTAATTTAATTTTAATTTGTAGTATAATTTATATAGGTGATGAATATGCTAAAACTATTCTTAAATATACCATAAAGATATTAAGTAAAAGATGTCAGAATAAAGAAAACTTTAATGCTATATTTACGACTGCATCAAAGTTACTAGAAGACTTGGTTTAAAAATCAAGATTCCACGAATTACAGGAAAACAAACGAATCGCGCAAACCTCTATACCAATGATCCTCTAACTTACTATAGAGCCAATGTTTATTTACCGTTACTTGATAGCATACTTCTACATTTACAGTTCAGATTTTCTGATGAAACCTTAAACTCTTTTGAACTAAATGTAGCAATATCATAAAATTTATTAAATAAAACAAAGACAGAGTTAACAGCATCCATAACTAATATACTGAGTTTTATGAAAGGGCTGCCCAATATAAACACTATTGATGAGAATGTCAAACTAATGAAAGTTTCTTCAGAATTCGAATTTTGGGAGCTAAAATGGAAAGATGCAATCAAAAAGCAACAAGACCTACCTGAATGTGTACTGGAAGCATACAAGCAATGTGATGGTAATGTCTTCCCTTTAATTAAATGTATTTTGCAACTGTTTTACACACTTCCTGTTGGCGTTGCTTCGGAAGAACGGAGTTTCTCGGTTTTAAAAAGACTTAAAACTTGGTTAAGATCCAATATAGGACAAGAACGATTAAATAGATTAGCTATAACGCATATCTATAGAGATTGTATCATAAATGTCGAAAAGATTATTGATAGTTTTACATCTTCGAAAGCTAGAAAGCTCAATTTTATATTGTTGTTTGTATTTATAAAAGTAGTTATTAATAAAAAGAATATACTGAAAATATTATTTTGTTGCAAGTTACAGACAGGGCCAGATTTACCTATAGGTAGACAAGACTGCAGCCTGTGTACCATGATTTTAGCGGGCTCAATTTTTAAATGGGATATCGTTCAAAAAAAATTTCGGTATTTAGAAAAGTTTAGGGCCACAAAAATTTTTATGCCAAGGGCCTTCGAGGATATGAATGTGTCCTTTATAACAGACTAAATAATTATTTTCAACGTTTGATTTTTTCAAGATATTTTTATACAGATACATTTAATATATTTATAAGCAAACTTATCTAAAATTATTCTAAATAATCAAATAAAAACTGGTTTATCTGAAGGGAAAAATAAGCGGATTTTTTGTTATTGGTGAAATTACCCTCTAAGGACAAGGACCTGTATCCGTCACTGATATCACTAAAACAAAGAAATATTATATAAAACTTGATATATCAATGAAACTATGATATATCATTTATCAATAAAACTTCATAGTGTTCTAATAGTTTCCTTTACAATCACATGTTTATATTTAAAAAAACAATTGTTTTATTTTTACTTTTAAAGAAACGCTGAGTTTTTTTGATAAGAAACATCATTTGTTAAATTACGTCATACTTTGTTAAACTACGTTATAAAATGTTATGTTTTATATATTATACGTTGCATTATATTAAGTAACAGAATTGTAACGTAATGAAGTGTAAATATATTAGAGAGATTTGAAAGTTTTTTTACCACTAGACACCAGAGAGGGGGATAAATAATCTTTTCAATGCTAACTTTAACTAAATTACAATTCAATGATAGAATTCAGACTTTATCAAAGAATGTCTTGGTTTTGATGGTCAGAATTTAAATTGAACATAAATCTTTTTGTACTGATGTAATATCTTTGTATTTGTGCTGAGAGGCTCGTTGATATTACTACAATTAGTTTTTTTTTTAATTTGATACTGATATTTTTATATAACTTTGATGTTGCTATCAAATACGACAATACAATAATGTAAACATGTATCTGTATTCTTCCCATTAAGTTTCTGCGTTTTCAGGATATTTTATGAGTATGAATTTATCGCATTGCTTAAAAAACTATACTTTTTCAAAAGGAAAATGTTTTTTTTGCTATGTTATTTACATCTCTAATGTCGAGACAGCCACTAAAGTCCAGGAGCCTAATTTTTAATTTTTTTTTAATGTGGTAACAAACAACAACAACACAACAAAAACAAGGTATTTATTTTCCTTAAATCGTTTTTAAAATAGTTTTAATAATAATAATAATAATAATAATAATAATAATAACAATAATAATAACAATAATAATAAGTATGTTGACGGAACTATTTCTCAAAATGAAGGAACGATTTCCCCAAAGAAATTGTTCCTATTAACGATTAGTGAAAAAAGCGGAACAATTTCTAAAAAACAGGAACGATTTCTTATGTGCACAAATCTTAGCTAAAAACAATATTAAAGCCGCCATCTTGTTCCAAATATATAGTTAAAGTATAGATTAATGCATACTATAATTTAATTGATTTAATAAAGTGTTTAAAAACAATTGTCTTAAAACATACCCTTATGTTAATGTTTAATAAAGCAAACATATTTTCAAAGAAATTCATTAAAGATAATGTAGTCGGTAAGTTGTTTATTTTGAAATGATGAATTGTTTTTTTTACAGTAATTTAAAAAA
The DNA here is from genome assembly GCF_038396675.1 of Hydra vulgaris. Taxonomy (NCBI): domain Eukaryota; kingdom Metazoa; phylum Cnidaria; class Hydrozoa; order Anthoathecata; family Hydridae; genus Hydra; species Hydra vulgaris. The sequence continues at coordinate 27,870,846 of NC_088927.1, forward strand.
TAATATATATAATGTAAATAAAGAGTATAAGATTTCCTAAATAAAATTATAAATAAATAAAATAAAGACTTTTTGCTCCAACCCAACCTATCAGTCAATATTGACTGATAGGTTGGACATATAGCCTTTTATCATATCAATATTGACTGATAGGAATAGTCATATTGCTTTTTATCATGGAGTCAAAACATAATTGTAATTCGCTTATTTATTTTTCAGAAACAAGAAGTGAGGTTTATTGAATTTCTACCAAAAAATTCACATACATTCACATCTTTTAATACATTACAAATTTGAAAAGTGCATGACATAATCAAAATTGAAAATTGTTTATTTATTCACAGCTGCCCAAACAAAAAGCTACCGCATATATTTAATAAATGGTTTACTTTACGCAGTGCAATTAGTTGTTAACTTACAAGAAATTTTTGTAGAGGTGCACTTAGTGTGCAAAAATATAATACAATATCCTACGGTAAACATTCCTTTAAATACTCTGCATTAATAAACTGAAATTGATTTCAAAATAAATTAAAATCAATCCCTTTAAACAACATTAAAAAATATGTCCTCAAAGCCAAATTAAAATACTACTTGTTACATTAAGATAAATAGAAATAACAGTTCTATCACTGGTGATAAAAGATATTTCACTATAGAAGATATATAAGTTATAAATATGAATGTTGACTAATAGCATCTTTCTGTGTGTATTGTTTATTTTATTTGCATTGTTTTTGTTTTGTTTCGTTCATGGTTGCTTGCTCAATTTAGCTGAGCTATATGAGAGTGAACCATACAGAATGTAGACTGTACATATATTTTGAAACTTATAACATTCTTATTTAAAACATCTATATTTCTGGTAAATATATTGCTTTTTGTTGTTGTTGTTGTTTTGTTGTTGTTGGTACATTGGGGTGGACACTTCATGATGCAGTGTCACACTGTAGATTTACACACTAAGTGTGTAAATTTACACATGCTGGGAGTACATCTATATATTGCAGTATATAGATGTACTAGATATATTGAATCATATAGAGACTTTAGAATATTTGAATAACCCTTAGCGCTATACAGTGCTCTTAAATTATAAGGTGTACAAACAAATATGTAACAAGTAACAAACCAACTTTGGCTGTTGATAGTGTAACAACTCACCAAACAAATGATTTAATAAAATATTTAAAAAAATGTTAAATAATTATACAAAATAGACTGAAAATGAATAATTTTTTTCTCCCATGAAACAGGCAATTTGTTATTTTTATTACCTCTTTAACTTATTTTGAAAAGATTATGTTTATGATATGAGCTACGTAAAAATTAACTATGTACACATTCAGTAAATATCAAATCAGCAAAATACTAGAGACAGAATTATAGCAAAACAAAAATAACTGTTTAAGTAAAAAAGTTAAAGGGGACAAAAATATATTATTATTGTTTTTGTCCCCTTTAACTTTTTTACTATTTATTGAAAAGATGAGTCGTGTAGTTTTTTATTGAATGTATTTTGTTTCTTAGATTTTTATAATATTTTTTCTTTAAATTTACCGGTAATTAAGGGTAAAATTACCAGTAACAAAATTATACATTTTCAGTTTTGTTTACCTGTAAACTAGTTAACTGGTATTGCAATCCCTAATAATGGAGATAAAAAGACATACAATAAAAAGATTCTGAAAATATTTGATTTTTTTTTATTCTAGTTTTTTTTAATGAATTTTCACATTTTCAGCTTTTTAATAAAATATGCTGGGTGTTCTATTTAAAAAAATCACCCACCTTTATATTTTTTAAGTTATTTTGTTTATTTTTTTACATTATTAGTTTATGCTTCTCATAGTTTTGGCGTTGGTGATCAAGCACATAGATGATCAAACCCATGTTTTTTTTGTATTTATTAATCTAACTTGAATGTTTTTTTAACTAATATTTGTTTTGTTAAGTTTGTTTTTAGCTTTAGCTTGAAGTATTTTTCCTTTTTCTATTCAATTTGTTAAACTAACACCACAAACAAAAGAAATAATACAATCCCTAACACACTTTCTATTTATCAGATCAGGTCACCCTGCTAATAATAATATGTAAACCAGTACAACCTGCTTCATATTAACGTCAGGAAAGGCATGCAGTTGTAAAAAATTGTTTCAAATAATTCATAATGGCATTTAAATGTTGCTGTAGACAACCATCGGAACCACACAAGTTTGGAAATGTCGATGTAAAACTTAAGGAAAAAATTCACTTTACATGTTTGGGGAATTAGTTTGTAGGGAGGTGCCTAATGTTTTTTTTATGTTGGCAAAAGTTTATTTGTTTTATTAATATGAATAAACAGAATTTCATAAATGTTAAGGTTTATTTTTTATTATTTTTAATGTAAGTTATTTTTTTGGTCTTTATGTTGTGTTTTTTTAGCATAAATACCTAAGCTGCTTTGCTTCTGTACAACATTTAAATTTCCATAACCTTACTCTGTGTTAGTATTCTTAGGAATACTAACACAAAATACTTTTATTTGATTATTTACAATGTTTTTTGCAAAAAGTTATCAGCATTTATATATGATTTTTAGAAATCAATTATAATCATGATTCTCATCATTATTCTAGCGTCTTTGTTTCTTTGCTTTTACAGGTTGCATGTTTCTTATAATGCCATTCCTCCAATATCTAAATGCCTCAAAGCCCACCATTTAGTAATCTGTCGAAAGCTTGAGGTTAACAAATTTCATCCACAAATCCGTTTCTTTACTAAAAATCTTACTTGAACTTACCTAATAATAAAAATTGCACCTATTGTCCCCTTCTCTGACCTAAAAACAAACAGCATTTTACTGATACAGTAGCGTGCAAAAGTTTAGAAACACCAACTTTTTTTCAATTTTTACTGCATAACTTCTCACAAATTTCATAAATAAGCTGAAATTTTAACCAAATGTGCTCTATATTATTTCAATTTAAAATAAAAGCCACAAAAGTTAAAAAATTGAACGGTTAATTAACATTAAATTTTTTTTTCAAAAAAGCTTCTGCGCAAAAGTTTAGAAACAACTGAATTTGATTAATATTTATTTCAAAAAAGCTGAAACTTTTACTAAAATTCACAAAATAGCAATTTTTTTAACAATAAAATAGTTTTGATAAAACACTATGTATTTGGTGAAATATCCATTTGCCTTTAAATCAAGTTTGGAAATGTCGATTAAAATACAGTATCATACCCCGCAAATAAATCATGTTTTTATAAACAAAAGAAAAATTTAAGGTCAAAATATTGGTGAAATTTAATAATTTAATTACTTTGAGATATTTCAAAGGCATTGAAATATAACTAATTGCCAAAATAATTTCAAAATGTCTCACTAAGTTGTGGCAAAGAGCCGTTTAATTTGCTGTGCTTCCGCAATTGTGGGCATGAAGAAGCCCACAATTGCGGAAAAACGACAAAGGTCGTTTAATAATTAATAAACAATTGCCTCAAAATATTCTTCCCTATTTCAATCAAAAAATTCAACAAGAACTTTTTATTGATGTAAATAAATTGAATTTTTTTAAGGTTTTAATTTATTTTAAATTTTCTTTAATTTATCTTATAAACAAAAAAACAACTAATCTTAACTATACTTGCGTAGAGTTTTTAAATGTAACAGTAATTTTAGTTTTTTATAATTTAATATTTGTAAGACACTCTTTACAATAAAAAAAAGCACATCTCGGCTTAAGCGGCATAGCAATAAAGCAAATGAACGGGTCATTTCAGAAAAACTTTAGGCCACTTTATTACTAAAATAAGTCAAGCACCGATTTGCATCGTCTGTGGTTAGATAAAAGTTCTTTTAAGAAATCAAAGAAATTTTTGCTAATGACTCAACTTTATACTCCTGTCTTGACAAAAAGTCTTTTCTTTTCGATCGCTTAGAACCACTGATCTCAGTAATAACTATTTATTTACTGATTATTAATTTAACTAACTAATTATTAACAACAACTAGTTATTATAGACATCAGTGCTTAGAACAGGCAGCCGATCTTGAATCTGATTTCACTTCTGTAACAGACTTAAGCTTACAGTGACTTGTAAATTTTAACTTCAAAAAAACTCAGTTTTTTACTGCAAACAACTATCGTAGTACTGTCGACATTTCTATATTAATAAATGGCAACCCTAGCACTGAGTTTTCTCCGTTACGTCTTCTTGGATTTTTATTTATTACTGACCTTTCAAGGAAACCATACATACAATCAATTACTAAATTAGCATCTGCTAAGTTTGCTTCGCTTTATCATGCTCACCATTTTCTCTCTACTTATTCCATTCTTTATCTCGACAAATCTCATATTTACCGTTATCATATTTGGGCAGGTTCTTCCAATGATGCTCTTTCTATTCTAGGCAAGGTCCAAAAAGGCATTGTAAACGTAGTTGTCCTATCTACTAAGCTTGAGCTTTTTTTCCATTGTTTTAAAGTTGTATCTCTTTCTCTTTTCTACAAATACTATCATGGTTGCTACTCAAAGGAGCAATGATCCCTAATTCTATTAGCTAAAATTCATTCTTGTTTGACGTGTCTAAAAACTTTTATTCTTCTAGTTTTTTACCGCGCACCTTACCTCTTTGGAACTAACTCCCACCTTCATATTTTCCTAACTTATACAACCTTCAACATTTTAAGTCTTCTGTCAACCGTTTTCTTGGTCTATAACTCTTTCATATTTTTCAAGTAACTCCCAACATATTAGTGGTTGCTTGCAGCCAAAAAAAAATAAATAAAAAAACAGGCCTTACAGCATGCGTTATATTGAAACACTTTAAGTCACTGACTTGTGGTGTTTCTTATTCTGGACGACCGATAGAATTTACATGAAGCACTTAATATCTGCAGAAATCCAGTAAAAGTGCTAATTTATATCAAAATTTATTGTAAAAAATAGTGATAGTGAAAAAACTATTTGCTCTTAGAGTGAGATGATTTATGCAAATCCTATCGGTCAAACCCGCAGTATAATATACTATTACAATTTTTTGTTTTTGTTTTATTAAGGAATTTTGAAAATAGTATTTTAACAGTCAAAATTCACACATTTTCCGCGATTGGACTTTTTGTTTGAAAAATAAAAAGTTTTTTTTTATATAAAAATCTATCTCTTTTTGTATTTATCTCTTTTTGTATTTAGCAGTTTTCAATAATTAAAAAGCATTACAATGAAAAATTAAAAAAATAGCATTTTACAGCGGGGTCGGAGCGATTTCAAAATTGGATAAGGCAACCCAATGTTATCCTCTCCCCTTCCCTCCCCCCTGCATTCTCCAACGCACTTATCAAAGCATTGTGGTGCAGTAGTTATATCGCCACCTTCAGAGGTTAGAAGTAAAGCTAATCATTGCTTTTATGAAAATAAATAAATAATATCTTTAGAGTAGAGGGCATAAGGACACAATTTTAATATATAAGAAAATGAAATGTTGAAAAAATCTTGCTTGGAAAAGTATTTTATCTATAAAACCTTTGAATTGGTCAGGTTGTTAAAAAATCAATTGTTTACATAAAATGTAAGAACCAATAATCCTAATATTGAGAAACATCTGAACATGAGCTGTCTAGATAACTTTTTTAAATAATAAAAAATAACGAACTGTATAGTTGAAAATAAGTTTATAATAGTAATTAACTCCTAATATAACGAGTTTTGATTAATTTTTTAAGGCTTTTAAAATCATAAATTATTACATTTAAATAATAGAAAGAAAACTCCTTCTGTATGTAGTAAAAAACATTAACTTGCTTTAGTTTAGAGATAATTTATCGAGCAGAAAGCAGTGCATATAATATCAAACAGCAGAAATAACAGTATCAAAATAAACTTTCGTAGTTCCCCATGGCATGACCATGGGGTAGTTTTTTTACTTTATTTAAATTTCTTGGAAATGAAACGTTTTAATATTTTTTGTTGATGACTAATTTTTAATCTTATAAAAATATGGCTAAAGACCTGGGTTTACAGTAAAATTTTATTTTCAAAAATCGGGATTGACTTTTCATTTACAATATTTATAAAAATAACTATGGGGTTTTTTTATGTAATATAAAATTTATATACTATTTAAATATTATAAAAACAACAACATATGTTTCAGATTTCAATAGTAACTCTTTACAACTGTTATTTATTTATTATGGTTTTGCTATTCATACTAGAAAGTCAATTCAGAAATAATAATCAAAAAAAATTTATACATTCTCTTAGTATTGCACTTCAAAAGTTTGAAATAGTGACTTAAGAAGACTTACCCAGTAATGTTAAACACATTTTCAAATTTGAAATTAGAACAGCAGAACCAATTTTGCATAGTTATTTTTATTATTTTATATTAGCTACTTAAGACTTAATAGGCGATAAAATATATATGGTAGATATATGGCTTGTCTAAACATCATGATTCAAAAGTACGCAAAAAAATGATTTTTTTCAATCTTAATTTTCATCAAAAAAAAAGACTTTGTTAATCTATAACTATTATTTTTTAATTAATAATCTTCATTTGTTTAACTATCTTAAAATATAAAAATACCCATTGGAAAGAAAAAGCTATTAATAAATTAGGTTGTGTTGTCGAAGTGAGGTTGAAGATGTATCCATTTTGCGTAATTAATGTAATTAATTTTATATTTTGAGGTATTTTACCAAATTAGGATTTATAATTAAAAAAAAGTATAGACTACTAAAGTGTTTGGATAAAAATGAATATTAAAAGAAAAGAAAAATCAGTTTTTGAGTACTTTGAAGCATGCTATTTAGACAAGCCTTATGTCTACCATATATGTTTTTTTGTTTATTAAGTCTCAAATAGCTAATATAAAATAATAAAATGAAATAACTATGCAAAAATGGTTTCTTTCTTTTATATCATTTTTAAACCTGAAATTGTTTACTATTGAGCTCTGCTTGATTCTAACAGGGCAGCTCTTCTTAAAAGGCAGCTCTTAATCAATTTTGAAATTATATATTTTAAATAAATATGGTTTTTTTTATAGTATTAAAATTCCCTCTGGTATTTTTTATAAATATAGTAGATGAAAGATCAATACCCATCTGAAAAAATAAATTTTTACCATGAACCCAAAGCTAACAGTATTACGAGGTCACACAGATGGCGCTAATTGTCTGGAACTCCGTTTTTGAGTTAGATTTTGAGACTTGATTATTTATTTACTTTTTCTAAAAATTTAGTCTAACTTTAGTATCTTGAGAACCAATGAGAATATTTTGAAAAAAGTTTGGAATATTGATTCTAATATGAATAATAACAACATGTTAAAAAACTAAAACTTTGAAGAAGTTTACTATAAAGGCTCATGCTTTTTCTCCAGAGCCTTTTTTTATTTTATTAGCAATGAAGGAGATTTTTTTTAAATCGAAAAGTTGTCACAAATTCTGCCCAGCTAACGACAACGACAAACAAAGGATCTTTTAATGTAAAAATTTATTTAAAAAGATCGTAGCTGTGTTTTGTCAACTTTCCCAAATTCCGATAATTAAATTTTAGCTTGACGTAAAAAAATACGAAGTAAAAGTAATGATATGACAGCACACAGCCTGCTTTGAGATAAAGACCACTTTATTTAAGGTGTGCACTTTCATAAGTTGAATACAACCATTTCTCTCATACTTAATTATTGTCTAGTTACATCATATCGAGCTTATTTTCTTAGTTAAGAAACTGATGAACCAAAAAATTAAAAACCTTAGCAGTTTATTATTTACTAACTGAAACTTAATTGCAATTTAGTGTTCAAACAAATTGTTTTAAAATTGTTACATTAACTACAATTGCAGATAGTTAAGAAAAAAGTTAAATTAATATTTATATGCTGTTTATAAGTTTTTTTAAAGCCATCCTCCAGCATTTTATCTCTACACGATGTTATCATTTTAAGATAACAGTGTAATAGTATTTACATCAAAATAATGTGTTCTTGTACATTAGTGATATATAGTGATATATGGAATACATTAGTGATATATGAAATAAATATTTGAAAAGTATTGCATATCAGTAATATATGATGGCAATTGTACTATTAAAAAAGTTATATTTACAAAAATAGCATTCAGTAAACAGTATTTTTTTTATTTGAACTGAATTCCTGAATTTACTTTACTTTGATTGGCATTATTTTTTATAAGCTCATAAAATCAGTTTAAGCATTAGGAGTTTAACTAACAAGTTAAACTATTTTTAACAATTTTTTTTTATTGTTTTATAAATATATTAAGCTTATGATACTAGGCTATTGGTTTGAATTTCCGAATGTTTATTAAAACATCATTTTTTTATCATAGACAGGCTGAACACTTGAGGGAAACAGGAAATTCCCGGCCCTTGCCTTGTCCTGCATGATAGTTGACAACGATTGCTTCTCCCGACGAGCCTAATCTTCTAAATTATGCCCTTCTTATTCGAATTTTTCCCTCCCCTCGTAAAGACCCCAGTCCACCCCTGTACTTTATTGATATGCAAACTAGTGTTTTTCCTTTACAAGTATCATATGAAACTTTTATGATCATGAAAACGTTATAATTATTTCAAAGAATTAACAACATGATTTTTGACAGTTTTGCATGTTGGAAATTTACTATTAAATAAACCTACATTTTCATTTAAAAATTCGAAACGATTTCTCTCTCTCTCTCTCTCTCTCTCTCTCTCTCTCTCTCTCTCTCTCTCTCTCTCTCTCTCTCTCTCTCTATATATATATATATATATATATATATATATATATATATATATATATTTATATATTTATATATATATATATATACATATATATATATATATATATATATATATATATATATATATATATATATATATATATATATATATATATATATATATATATATATATATATATATATATATATATATATATATATATTAAGAGAACTAAAAAACATTTTTCCACTCTAAGTTATAAGGTGTATAAATCCACTTAATAAGTAAAAGTAAACAAAAAAATATTATGCTTGTAGTTGCCACTTTTTTTCTTCTTTTACTTCTTTTACTACATTGAGATTCTACTAAGCAGTTTCCGCAACTTTAAGAATTCAAGCATGCTAAGAAGAATTAATTAGACGCTGCATCAATTTAAAATAAAACTGGTTTTATTTTAAATTTTAGGCATTATAGATATTATATTCTATATTAAAATTTTTTCTATTTAACAATAATGAATCAGGTGTTTTTTTCTTTAGCTAAGTTTTGGTTATGGTATGATGTCAAAATTGCTGTTTTTAAGAAGATTGTGTTGGTGATGTAGTTCATTGTTTATTAATCAAGGATCGAAGTAAGCACATTTGATAGCTTTAAAAGGGTAGTTTTGTAAGGTGATTGGTAAACAATTGCCGTTAGAGTTAATTTGCTGGATATTGGTCGTAAACTGAAATGGTAATTGCTATTTCTTGAGTTTAACTACCTTAATATTTCTAATACTATAGTATAATAATAAAATATCCATCTGAATTAGTATTGTTTTTCTCTTTGGATTTTCTCTTAATTATATTTATTTTATGCTGGTATATATATATATATATATATATACCAGCATAAAATAAATATAAAAATTTAGATAACTAAAATAATTAAGAAATGAAAAGCAATTTTTGGTGAGGAACCTCCACCATTACTGTAACATTTCTATTTTATGTTTGCAAATGGAATCAAAATATGACCTTTTAAAATTACTTTTAAATTCACCGAGTAACAATATGAATCACTTAAATCTTTAGTTAAAAGTAAAACCATAATTCAAGTTATTATACAATGGAGGAATATAAATATAATTATATAATGGATTAGCCAGTCAGAGAAAAATGATAGGGAGAATAGTCCTTTGAAAAGCAGTAAAAATCTTTTGTAGAAATGGAGATTTAATAATCAAATAAAATCATCAAATAAAATCTCCTCTAAATTACCAATAAGTATGACAACTTTTGTTAATTTAAATAATTATTTCCTCTGAAGGAAAGAATAGTGTAAGTATTATTTCCTTGTAATTTAATTAAGTATTTCTTTGATTTTCATTATTTGTAGATAATGCTGATTAAAAAAAAAACAGCATTTTATAAGGTATAAATTACTGTCAAAATACAAAAAAATATTGAAAAATGAGTAAAAACCTTTTATAAATAATAAATATATATATATATATATATATATATATATATATATATATATATATATATATATATATATATATATTATATATATATATATATGTGTGTGTGTAAATTATGTTAGTGTATTTTACAAATAGAGTGCTCAATGTTCTTAAAGAACAGAGCAATAATTAATTAGTAAAAAACACTTATCTAACTTTTATCTTCGACTTGAAGTTTCACCATTGCTGGATCATCAGGAAGAGTTACTAAATCTCAAAAAAAATTCAATTTATAGAAAAAAATATTTTACAGGAAGTTATAAATTATTATAAAAAATTTTTAATTACTATATTTTTTTGTAAACGGGAAGTTACAGAAAGTAATTATGAAATAATATTCATTGGAATGGGGATAGTTTAATTTGTTCATTTGTTTTTATAATTTTTTAAGAGGTATTTATTTTCGTGCCTACATTTAGAAATTAATTCAGATTTTTTATTTAATAAATTTTCTTGATTTAAATGAGTAATTATTTCAAATTTTTCTTGCAAACATAGCATACATTTTTTGGAAATGTTATTATAGCAACAAATTTGGTTTGTGATCTTTTAGCGAAACAAACACTTGCGCTGGTGCAACTGATTCAATTCTCGCATCTAAATTAATATTTTTGGCGATGTTTTGAGCTTCTAAATTAATGGCGTTTTCCAAGTTTTTTTGTATAATTATTAGAAATATTATAGCGCAGTATTTTTTGATGAGTTTCTGGGGTAATTTGGTAAATGTTACTTGTTTTGTCAGCAAAAACTAAAATATTAGGGTTCAATTTTATATTATTAATGTCTAATTTTAATTGTTTTTGGAATTCATTATTTATGTTTTGGAATTTTATAGTTTTAATTAAATGTAATAAATCATTTTCAAAATTTTCCAGTTCAGAAATAAATGGTGAAGCGTTTTTAAAATTAGAAAAGATATTATTAAAGTTTTTAGAAATATTGGCTTCCTAATTGAAATAAATATAAATTTAAAAATAGTGAATTTTCTTGATGTCACATTTAACCTCTCAGAAAGTTCCTATAAGCCCTACAAAAAACCTAATGACGAATTATTGTATATTAATGTAAATTCGAACCATCCCCCTCAAGTTCTAAAACAAATTCCAGTTTCAATTAACAATAGGCTAAATCAAAACTCTTCTAATGAAAATATTTTTAACTCCTCTAAACGCGTTTATGAAGATGCCCTTAAAAAAAGTGGCTTTCAAAATTTTGAGCTAAAATTTGAAAAGAAAATTGCAAAAAAGCGTAATAGAAATAGAAACATAATTTGGTTCAACCCCCCATACAGCAAAAATGTTTCAACAAATAAAGGTAAAATTTTTCTAAAATTAGTAGACAAACATTTTCCTCCCTCTAATAAATTACATAAGATTTTTAACAGAAATACCATTAAAGTAAGTTATAGTTGTACAAAAAATTTAGAAAGAATTATAAAAGGCCACAACTACGCGTTAATTAATAAAAATGAACATATAAAAGAAAAAAACACTGATTATTGTAATTGTAAACAAAAAATAGATTGCCCTCTAAATGGAAAATGCCTTTTGAAAAATGTAATTTACAAGTGCATTGTTTCCTCACAAAACAACCCTGATAAACAATATATTGGCTTAACCGAGGGGGAATGGAAAAAACGTTATACCAACCACAAACAATCGTTTAAACACAAAAAATATTCAAAAGAGACTATGCTGTCAAAATATATTTGGGATTTGAAAGAAAAAAATAAAAATTTTAATTTACAATGGTCTATTCTAAAATCTGCCCCTGCCTATAATAACATTTCCAAAAAATGTATGCTATGTTTGCAAGAAAAATTTGAAATAATTACTCATTTAAATCAAGAAAATTTATTAAATAAAAAATCTGAATTAATTTCTAAATGTAGGCACGAAAATAAATACCTCTTAAAAAATTATAAAAACAAATGAACAAATTAAACTATCCCCATTCCAATGAATATTATTTCATAATTACTTTCTGTAACTTCCTGTTAACAAAAAAATATAGTAATTAAAAATTTTTTATAATAATTTATAACTTCCTGTAAAATATTTTTTTCTATAAATTGAATTTTTTTTGAGATTTAGTAACTCTTCCTGATTATCCAGCAATGGTGAAACTTCAAGTCGAAGATAAAAGTTAGATAAGTGTTTTTTACTAATTAATTATTGCTCTGTTCTTTAAGAACATTGAGCACTCTATTTGTAAAATACACTAACATAATTTACACACACATATATATATATATATATATATATATATATATATATATATATATATATATATATATATATATATATATATATATATATATATATATATACAGGCCTATTAAGTTAGGAATAACTAGAAAACAAAGAATAGAGTTCTTCTTGCTTCTCAATCCTTATTGTTAGTATTACATCCACTAATAATCAAAAATTACCTGATTTGGTAAATTTGTTTCTTAACAACTTTAATTTATAGTTTTTTTTATCTACGTTTTAACTGAAAGCAGGAAAATTTAGCTTTATGCAATAAAAGTTACTGAAGATATTGGAAGTTTTTACAAGCATTTTAAAATACTCTACCCCCATGCTGTTATAAGCATTATTGAAATGATTCGTGGTGCATTTGAGAGTGGTTCTTTTGCTTGCGGTGTCTTATTGATCTCCGAAATGATTTTGATACAGTTTATCACAAGATTTTAATTAAAGAGTTATATCACTATGGTATATGGAGTATCACCAATGATTATTTTTCATTATAAATTCCAAAAAGTTGAATAAAATCATGAGATGTTGGAGTCAAAATAGGTGTCAGACATAGTCACCCCTTAGACCATTCTTGAGACCTGCTACAAAAAGGCAACAAATCTAGTTCATTTTTTCATTAAAAATGAACAATGGTTGGTTGCCCCCTTCAAACAGGTCTCAAAAACAATCCAAGGGGCTCCGATGTCCAACACTTATTTCGACCCCTTATCAGATGTATGATAATGGTTTTTTCTTGGTCAAATGTTTCTAATTTCTAAAAAGTTTCAAAGTAATTTCAACTTTCCACTTCAAAATTTATTTGATATCTTAGTTTCTTTCGATTAATGGGTTTAAATCCACAAACAAAGTTATTAAGTATGGTGTTCCACAGGGTTCTGTTAATTTAGGATTTTGCTCACTATAAATAAATTATTCATCATTTTGCTGACAATACTAATCTTCGATGCTCTAATAAATACTGTTATATATATATGTGTGTATATATATATATATATATATATATATATATATATATATATATATATATATATATATATATATATATATATATATATATATATATATATATATATATATATATATATATATATATATATCAGTATTTATTAGTGCATCAAAAATTCGTATGGTTAGCAAAATGATGAACAATCAAATTATTTATAAACTGAGATTGTGTTTACATTTTTTTGTATTTCGCTAATTTTCTATTTTGATAACTGCTGTTCTCTTTTATTTAAACTAAAGCTACATAAAAAGATTAATTAAAGCTAAAATAAAAAGATTAACTACTCAAATGCACTAGAAAATGTGCTGAAAACTAAGCTAAACTAAACAAATGGGAATATTAAAAAAAGGTAACATAAAAAATGAATTTTTTTTTTTAAGAATGAGACAATTAAAAAAAACTCAACTTAAAAGTGTCTTTTTATAAAAATACATTATATAGAATTATTTTCAAATTCTTTTTTAATTATGCAGCCTGGTTTTTATATTTGCTAATAAAACTTATGCCAAATCATTCCTATACCAGTTCATGCTTATGCTTGTTTTTTCAACTGCTTTGCATGTTTGCACCAATGCAGATTTGCACTTATGCCAGTTCACTCCTTTGCGGATTCGCGCTTTCGCAGTTATAAAAATACGCAGATTCGCAGTTATAAAGTTCTTTCACTTATGCAGTTACTCCAACAATACATAGTTGAAAAGTAAAATGCGAGGTTATGGCAAAAAAAGGAGTAATCTAATAAAAAAGCATTGCAAAGAACTTAAAATTGGTATTAAAAAAACACTATGTGAATTGATAAAAAGTTAGATGGTATTATTGCAATGTAACTTGGCATAATTTAAGATACAAAAGACAAAGCAAATGTTAACTAATCTAAAATCGAAGCTAGTCAACTTTAGCTTTAAATGAAATTGAAAATTTTATTGGAAAGTATTTCAGTAATTCTAACAGATAAAAATGAATTTAAATATTTCATACTACTTAAGCTAAAGTTTTTAACAGATAACTAAAGCCGAAATAATTCAACATTTTATCTTTAATTTATATCAAAATTATAGTGAATTTCAAACTAATTTTCAAAACTTTTTAAAATTAGTTGATTCATAAGCTTTAAAACATTTACAATATCATTGCCATCATTGGTATTTACTCCCACATATAGAATAAACAGGGAAAGGGGCTGACACTTAACTTTTTAGTTTTTCTTCTCCCTCCACAGCTTATCAGGAATCTCCATTTATTAATTTTTAAGATTTTCTTTTTCTTCCCTCAAATGTGTTAAATTAAATACTACTTAAATAGGTTAATTAATTACATTGTTTAAACATTGAACTAGTTCTAGTTGGTTTGAAACCAACTACTTCCAACTAACCAACTACAAAAAAACTAGTTCCAAATACTGGTTGTCCTATCAAATTTCATAAAAATTGTAATTCTTTTTATCTTGCAATAATTTATGTACTGGTGTACATAAATTATACATACATAAACAACATACTCATACCTCTCATTGTTTTAGGTTTTTGTTGTTTATTTTAAAAAATTCATAGAAATAATTTTGAAAAACTTCTATAAAGATATCTATAAAAATATGTAATATTTATACTAACTTTTTTTTGTAAGCCCACAACAGCCTGTGAGATTTAAATTTTTTCAAACGCCTTCTTTTTAACCTTACAACAACAGCAACAACAATAAAAACAACTATTACAGTAATTGATGTCGCAACAATGATGATAACTGATAATGACAACTGCTTTCCTAAATAAAAAAAAATTAATTTCTAATTTCATAAATTTAATAAAATGAATAAGAAAAAAAATAAAATAATAATAATATAAAAAAAATGATAAAGAGTTACAAAAACAATATCAAAAAATAAATTTTATTTTATTTTTTTCATTGTAATTTTTATTTTTTGATATTTTATTTTAACTAAAAATGAATTAGATCACAAATACAGATGGCATATTATACACAATACATTATGTAATAAACTATTATATATAAAATAAAATATTATATATAAAATTAAAGATAATAACAAAAAGTTCTTTAAATAAACCATACTAATTTTGCTACACAAGAATGATTTATAAATTAAATAGAAAACAAATTAAATATTGGTCATAAAATGATAAAATAAGATAAATTACAAATAAATTTTTTTTTTTTTTAAATGTCATCATTTTTAAATATAATACAAGTAAAAATGTCACCAAAAACGAGTTAAAATTTTACAGTTTTATTTTTATATAATTTATGACACTGATTATAAATTTAAAATGTTTTTTGTGCTGATTTCAAAAGTTTTGTGAACATTGATTGTAACCATATGGTTACTTAGAGTATTTAAAGAATAAACATAAATATCATAAATGGGAAAGCTTGTTTAAATAAAAACAAGTTGTTCATATATAGCAGAAATGTCATCTCTAATTGGCATCATACCAGTTTTGAAAGGTAAGCTGTTGCACCCAGTACAATCAAATTGAGCATAGTTAGCTTGTAAATAACTTTTTCTTTGTTTTTTTTTTTTGAAATTTTAAAATTCAACTTTAGATTTTTTTTAAAAGATCAACCAACAAATCACAGCAGTCATTACACCTAAGTTAATAGCCAGAAAGATTCACAGCACATTTTTATAAGATAATGAAAACAAAAGTATTATAAAACAAAAGTAAATATCTAACTTAAGTAAACTTCAATTTATGTAATGTTAAAAATTATATCAAGTTTTACAATTTTACTTTTACTTGAAAATTTGCATTGAAGCAGTATCTCCTTAATTTTTACAGCATTTATTTGCTGTTTTAAAAATTTATACCATCTTTTGCTTAATAAATAGTATTAAAAATTATAAATTTAGTATGCCTTAATGACCAAGGTTAACTTGCTGCGCTTTTAAAGTGCATCGTGAGGAATCAAAATTCAAGGCATGGACTGGCACAGCAGCAACTCTTCTTACAAATGAATATACATTGCATGACTTATTCAAACTTCCTGTCCCAGTGATAGTTAGCTGCATTTATAATTCAATTCATGGATGTTATTTAAGGAAAGATTGTCTTTTTTTTCGCTTGATTCATTAAACCTGTCTTAAATGTATTTTATAGTTTTTTACAACAATTTTTCATTATAAGTTTGCAACATTCCACTTGGAAGAAAAGTCATTCTTTGGTATTATTGAGTCAAATTTGTATGTAAATGATTCAACTATAACAACCATATCTATAAATGGTTTTAACATTGAGCAATGCCCCACTGAGGCTGAAAAAGGGGGCGCTCTTCCATATCTAAACTCTAATTTAAACTATGTAGTTTGCAATGACCTAAAGATCTGCTCTTCCGAATGTCTTGGATCCATTTTTGTTGAAACTATAAAGCCTCGCTTAAAAAATATAATAGTTGGTTGCATATATCGACATCCATCTATGAATCAAGACGATTTCACTAATAATTATTTATCTCCACTATTAGATAAGTTAAATATTGAAAAAAAAAAGTATTTATCTTATAGGTAATTTTAATATGGATATACTAAAATATAATGAATCAAATCCTATATCTAGTTACCTTGACTCGCTTATTTCTTTTTAATTACATCCTGTTATAACTCTACCAACATGCATAACAGCTAAATCACAAACACTTATTGATAACATCTTTATAAACTTCAATTCACCTGACCAAATCTCTGGCAATCTTACTATTTCAATATCTGATCATATGGCTTAATTTATCTGCATTCCTAGAAAAGCTAACCACCCTAAAAAATGTATATCTTACAGGTGATGCTTCAAGAACTGTAACAAAAGTATACTTATTGAAGATGTTTCCAACATTAACTAGGATCTCTATATTAAAAAAGATGATGATGTAAATCAATCTATCAGTTTTCTTTTAAAGATATTTGAAAACATATTAGATCAGCATGCTCCATACAAAAAACTAACTAAGCAGCCATAGATCACCAATGGCATACTTAAATCTATTTCCATTAAAAACAGACTATATAACTCTCAAACTTAAATAGAAAGAAAATATTATCACAGATCAAACTACCGTAACGAATATATTAAACAACTTTTTTGTTATTATCCAAAACAAACTTCAAAACAAAATCATACCTTCAACATCCAAATTCACTGACTATATCAACTCTCCAAATTCTAATATGTTCTTTATTGATTCTGTCACAGAGAATGAAATCTCTAACCTTATTTCCAGATTGACATAATGTTTCCAGATTGACATAATGGCAAACCATAAAGGTTTGCCATTATGTCAATCTGGAAACACTATTAAATATATATCATGTCATTTTTGGCTCTCATATAAGATATGCCTGTCGAATATGGAGACAATCTCAACAGCAAGCAGTTTTAAGGATATTTCATCTTCGAAACAAAGCTTTAAAAATAACACATTTTCAGAATTACAAATGCATTCCTAATGTGCTTTATCTTACTTCTATGATCCTTAAACTGACCTTGTTCAATTCTTGAACAGTTAGTTTGTCTGGAATCACCAACACAAAAACCTACCTCTTACCTTCAACAATTTCTTCCCAAAAAAATGCAAATAACCGATACTATCTTCAATCAATTGATAATCATAATCTTGCAGTCTTAAATCATCGATTGGTTACTTATGGATATAAGTCCATAAAAAACCAAAGTATAAAATCTTGGAATAACCTTCCCTATGACCTAAAAGCTCTCCATTCAATCGATGTTTTTAAGAGTAACCTATTCCATTCCTTTCTAATCAAATACAGTTAATAAATCCAAACATATGTGTATCTGTGTATAAGTTTATTTTTTTTTTTGTTATTTCACCTCCCCAATATGTGCATGTATGTGAATGTGTATATATATATATATATATATATATATATATATATATATATATATATATATATATATATATATATATATATGTGTGTGTGTGTAAGTATATATATATATACATATGTGTGTGTTTGTGTGTGTATATATATGCGTGTATGTGTACATATGTGTATGTGTATATAATATATACATATATAATACACATATTATTAAATGTGTGTGCACAATATTATTATATGTGCGTATATGTATTTATGTTTGTATATGTGTATGTTTGTATGTGTTTATGCATATTTATGCGAGTGTATATTCGTATATTTGTGTATAGTAGATATGAATCTAAATATATATTTGTGTATATTATGCATGAATTTAATTATTGCATACATACCTGTATTTTTTATGATTCTTGTAATTATTTATATTCTTATCATTTTATTTTTGGTATTGTCATTTTACTTTTATCATTGTATTGTTATTATTGTTACTTCTACCACTTTTATTATTATCATTATTAGTATTTTTACTCATTCAACTTTAAATTTTGTTATTGCTGTGGGCGATTAATATTACTATTAGCATTAACAATATATTTATTAGCTTTTATTTGCAAGGTTTTTACTTAAGATTAGTACATGTACCATTTGTAAACTTCCGTAAATGTAACAACTATTTCAGAATATATGAATAGATTGATTGATTTGGTGGCTTTTGATAAATACTACTTGTTGCAAAAAGAGGGATTTAAAATATTTAAAATATTATTTAAATTAACTACATAGTCAATAGTTGCAAAAGTTTGCATTAACTAAAAATATGAGAGTACATGATGGGGAAGGATGAAATGAAAGAAAATAACTTACTAAGTTTTTGAACAGTTAAATTCCTACTAGTGCGCCTCTTCATTGTTTAAAATTTGAAATTGGTTGTGTAATTAGGTCAAACGTTTAAGGAGTTAGCGTATATAAAAAAAATTGTACTTAAGAACAATAGCATTTAAAAGGTGGTTTTTCAAAACTGATAAACATTCCATTCAAGAAATGATAGGCAAAAAATGTTGCACAAATAATCTAATCATTTGAACATTACTTTATTGCAATATTTAACCAAATTAGAAACTCATAAATTTCATGATTTTTATAAGTATTAATTAAAGTTGGATTAACAAAATGATATAACTTTTGAATAATTTAATAAATGATATACAAACTATGTTTTATTTGCAAATACACTTCATTTATTAATGATTATTGTTTTACCATTAAACACATCATTTTTAACAAAAAGATTTAATAAAGCTAATTTTTTACTGGAAACCCAATTTTTGTTCATTGCTGTTATAACTGATTTTTAAAATGTATTAATGTCTATAATGTGTAGAGCTAGAGCTAGGCATTAAAACTAGCCAAGCAAGGTTGTGAAGTGCGTGTAGAGTGAGGCTTTTAAACTAGCCAAGCAAGTGACCTAAAGTATTTTAAGTTCGACTGTTATGCTGGCCGACTATTTTTTATAATAAAAGTTCTATTTAAAAAAAAAGTAAAATGGTTTAAAGCAATATTGCCAACCTTGCCAGCCAAGTGTTGTATTGAGTAGGGGTGTTACTGTTGTATATCTAGGTTCTGTTGTACAGCCTTTTACAATTATTTAGACCTAAAAAAAAATACTATTCTTAAATACTCGACCTACTTTAGAATATTTTAGAATAAATAGTAAGTGAGAGGTGTGTATCAGACTTACCATGACCCATATTATGGGCCCGGAAAACTTTAGTTGAACATTAATCAGTAACTCAAAACAAAGATTTTTATTTTCTACTATTTACTAAAAATAATTGAAATAAAACAACTATATATATACAACTGTATATAGAAATATCAAAATATTATGATCGGTATGATACAGGTCATGATAAGTCTATTCCACACTGAATAATTAAATCATTTATTTCAGAAACACATCAAGTGACATTTGTTTTCAAAAATAGTATTCTTATAGATTATGAAAGGTCAACTTCAACGTCATTATGTTAATGATACTCAGAATTTTAAGCATGCTTTTTTATATTAAAAAAAAAGTGAGTTAAGAAGTCATTGTATTGGAAAACAAAATTCTTTTTGTTTGGAAAAATTTTATTAAGTAAACACTTGCGTAACAAAAATGTTTCTTATTGTTAAAAGTGGTGCACAAATCAATATTTTTATGTAAAGTAGTGCAAAAACTAATATTTTTATGTATGTTCATTATTATAGGAGATTTTTTAAGAACACAGAGCTAAAGGACCAGGAAAAATGGTCTGTGGTCCTTTAGCTCTGTGTTCCAGTGTCGCTTTGACAGGGACACTCTTATTATATTGACAACTCAGTGTGATGAAATTCTCAAGCCTGCTAATTAATCTAAAAAAAAAGACTCCTTATGTGACAATGCACACCAAAAATACTAACAGGTATTTATTTACACATGGACACCATCCATGTGTAACATTATACTGTTGACAATCTAATATGTAACAGCTGCTGATGGAATCAGCCTCTCTGAGAGCTACCACATAGTTTGGAAACCTTACTACCTTAGAACCATTAAACTGAGTTTTCAAGCTGAATACTCCTACAAGATAACAGATAACAGAAGATATAGCAGGAAGAGTTCATAACTATACTATCAAGAAGACACAAAAACTAAAGTAGAGTCAAAAGATCTTACTAGGCAAGAAATAATTTAACACAGGTTAAGATCTATGGCAGCCTAATAGATGAAGATACAGAGATAAATTATACAAAGACTAAGAGATACAAAGAATAAATAATATAAAATTTAGAGATGAAATATAGAGTAATTGATATAAATATCTAAATAATACTTAGTGAGATTTCTGCTTCACTGACAGGCCAATGAAGTAGTTCTTTTTAAAATGACATTTCTGTTATTTGTTTGCTAACTTATGCTATTGATTGATAACTTGTCAGATTAAGTTTTCAAAGAAGTGATCTTGACTAAGTGGGCTTTCCAAGAGAGAAATCTCATAAAATGATAATACTTTAAAACTTTTAGTGCTATGTTTTGATTCAAGAGTATATTTTTTCCGTGACTTCTTGAAAGTGTGACTTTTTTATGAAACATCATTTCTAATCTTATTTCCTAACAGAAAACCTGTTTTTATTTTAGGTTTATTAATTATCATATCATATGCATTGAATCAGTTCTCAAATAGCAAAAATCTTTATCATATGGATTGAATGAGTGACCTCAAATAGCAAAAAGTGATCATTTTATATATATACATACATATATATATACATATATATATATATATATATATATATATATATATATATATATATATATATATATATATATATATATATATATATATATAAAACTAAAATTAATAATATTATTAAAACTAAAAACAAATTAATAATATTATTAACCTAACTACTAATCAATTTCCGTCCCGTAACGATCTAAAATACAAATATAAACCGTAACGTCCACTAAACAAAGCGTAGCAAAATTAAATTTTACTACTTGCCTGATGATTGTGATAACACATGAAACTCAGAGTTGCAATATTAAATTATATTATAAACATTAGCATTTAGCTAATTCCTGGTACTGCGGGTAACAGTAACATATATATTATATAAAAATATATATATATATAAATATATATATATATATATATATATATATATATATATATATATATATATATATATATATATATATATATATATATATATATATATATATATGTATATATATATATATATATATATATATATATATATATATATATATATATATATATATATATATATTTATGGTTAGGTTTTTAAAGTGTTTGACAATAATGCATGGTTTGCTTGGATATACTTTTATTTGCTGAATATAATTGGGGCTCAACTTTTACTTTAGGCCAATGCCACAGGTAACAGAACAACTGTGCAATTCCTATTTTGGCCAGAACATCTATTCAAGAAAAAAATTATAAATCTTTAACAGACTAAGGAATAAGATTAAGGAATATACTTATCAAAGTAATTTTTTTTAAAAAGTACAAGCCTCATTTAGTTCCTAGTTTTTTCCTGATTCTTGATAAGAACAAAGTTTTTTCTATTTTTAGATTATCTTCACTAAATTGATTCTCTTTACTTTGTTTGAATAATGTAATTTACTTTACTTCAAAAACTTTGATAAGTTTTTTGACTATCTTCTCTTGGTATAACATTATCAGGAGAATCACTATACATTCCCTGCTTTTCCTAGCCTAGTTATATTTTTGGTATTTAGGTACAGAAACACAACACTCTCTAATAGCTGACACTATTTAAACTTGTGTTCTCTGACCGTTTTTATTAATGTGAAAATTTAAACTTCAGGTTATCAATTTCTTAGGTTGAGCACTTTCTCTTTTTATATCTTTAACATCTTCTACTTTAATAAGAATCTGAAGGCACCCTAGGCATTTTTAGTATCAAAACAGTTTTAATATTGTATAAAACCATCTCACTTTTTCAAAAAATTTAAAAACAAAACATTGCATAAAACAACTGAAACAAAAATGTTTATAAAAACAAACATATCTTATTTATATCAGCAATACTTATACACTAATAGTTATTTGTATGATGCAGCTGTTGTTTTTGTTGTTGTTTTTTCACCTGAATTATTTTTATGAAACAAACTTTTATTACTGTTGATTTATATAGTTCTAAATTGGACTTTTCTTCCTTTTTTCTTTTTTTATTGTAACGCTATAATTTGAATGTGAGTAGTATCCAGAACTAACATTGACAACATCAGCCCTCAAGTAGTTTAAAGAAGTTTTGAAAACAATTTGTGAAAAGAACCCATTTGCTTTTCCATTTGAAAAAATAGCAAGAGTTGAAAGATAAAGAAATTTGTCAAGCAGCTACAGTGAGTTGTATTTGTATTCAAAGACTACTCTGCTTGTTTGCAGAGTAGTCTCTGAATACATTATTTAAATTCAAATTAAAAAATCTCCTTAATGATTATTTCAAGCATGGTGAATTAGGAAAAGTTCTAAGCCATGTTTATTTTATTATGAAGTAAAATATGAACATGTTACTACATGTTCATATTTTACTTAGCAAATGACGATAAGCTTATAACATCACAGAACATAATTAATTTATTTCTGATCTGATCGTAAATTATGAGCTTCATGATGATTTGCATGATTCACTTGGCATACTAAACCCAAGTTCACCCTTAATGTAAGATGAAGTAGGCAGCAAAAAAAAGAACTAAATGCAAACACTAGTGAAGTACCGATAAAACATTTTTAGCTTATGCTGATACCGATAGACAAAAAAAGCCAATACCTCGAAAAAAGACAATACCACGATACCAATACCTCGATACCAATACCGATACTAATTAATTTACTGATTATAAGAACAATTAATATTATGAAAAAAATATTACAAATCAGAATCAAGATCATGATCACCCAACTGCTGCTAACATGTAATCAAGTACAACTTGGCAGATGTCTGGCTGCCTTGTAACTATAACTTAAAATACACCCTGCCTTGGGGTTTTTGGTTGAGCTTAGACTAGAGTTGGTGTCTTGATAAAAATATTTGTCTTGGGCAGATGTTAACAAAATACTTTATGGGTAAGCAGAAAATATTTGCAGGACAGCCTTGCACTCCTTTTTCATTAATAAGCTAGCATACATTCAAACCTGGATTACATTGTTTCCTGCCTTGGATGAAGAATGCTGGATCATCTTTACTCCTGTGTTGTTTCTTATCTATATTAATGAGCTTCCTAATAGTCTTTTTCTTAATGTGGCAATTTGTTAGATGAGGCAACTATATACTTTGGTCACAAGAATTATAAGATTTTAATCGCATAGAAAAAGCAGCTAATCTTAAATGCAATCTCTCTTTTAAGACAGCATGGTGTTCTTAATCTTCATTCCATTCTATAGCTCTTATTTTTTCTATACTACTTTCATTTTTAGACTAGCCCTTCCAATTATGCTTATTCTCTTTTAGATATAATCAAAAAACACATTACAAATGTAGTTAGACTTGCTCTAGCTCCGAAGCCTGTACTTCAAATTTCTTGTTCAATTCAAAAAACGTGTTTCAACACGTTTGAACAAAAAAAATTTGTTCCACAAAACTCTTGTTCTACCTAAACTCAATCTCACATGACTCATCATTTAGCATCCTTTTACTGGAACTGCTCAAAAAACTTTTAAAAAACTAGTTTTTTTTACTTCAAACACAATACTTCAGAAGCCATGTCTTTATATTTTCCTCACACACACAGTTGACAAAAGTATTCTCTCAACCACTTTCTTGTTATTTAACTTTCTCCTATGCTTTCTGTTAACTACCAACTTACATAATATTAATTGCAGCCGTTTTGAAAGTAAATTTGCTATTAAAAATATAAATTTTAAATTGCATAATTGTGTTTCAAAAATAAAAGGTATATCTATATATTATATATAAAGAGAGTTAGGTTTATTTAGTATGTAACTATTTTCATGAAGTAGGATTAAATTTTTTTTAAAAAGCAATCAATTAGAAAATTGGTAAATCAATAAAAAAAGGCTGATACTGATATATGCAAAAAGTAGACAATTAAGCTTATATATATGCCAATTAATCAGTATACATCATTAGCAAATGCTGCAGCAGTTTAGATTATATATTTACTGTAACAGAATATCCGGATGCGGTAGTGGTGAAGCGCTCGCTTCATAAGTAAGAGGTTCCGAGTTCGATTTCCACCACTTACATGGTAGTACTGCGCTTAACTTGTTTCTCCGCGCAGCGGCCTTGTTTGTCAAGGTTCGTGTTTCAGAGTTATAGAGTTGAGAGAGGGTTATAACCACAAGTAGCCTCCTCATCTGTAGTGGCCTTCTTGGCCTTGGGGAAGTGAATTACAACAACAACAAAAAAAAAACCCACACTAGAGAAGTTGTGATAATGGCTTGGTTATCAATAATAACGGCAACAATGTAAATAACCATTGAGTAGTACCTTATAATGTGTGGTTATCAAAGAAATATCAAGCGCAAATTAATGTTGCTTTAAATACATCTATAAGGATTATGACTGCTTTGATAGTATATTTTAGAGAAGGAGCATAACGAATGATTTTAGAAAGTGGTGTTCAACCTGATATCCACAGTGTTGATATCAGTGATGATACACCTCATTGCATGATTAAAGTTTAATTTTAAAAATAAATGAGCTTATTGTTATTCATATGTAGACTTACTCTTTATTTTGTATTTCACAATAAATATTGTAAATGGAAGGTTAGAAAAAGTGGTGGTAAAAAGGTGTTAGTAAAAATGTATAAAGTTATCAATTAACAGTATTTTAACTCTTTTGTCAACTGTTTATTTGTCCCTTCTTTACTGTCTAGTATCTTCCAACTTAAATGGTGATTAGTAACAGCTTTGTTTAAAGTGAATTTGTTGAAAAACATTTTCTGTAACAATCTTTAATGGGTAAAAAACAATGCATTTGAAAAAAAACTATTGCTTTTACCAAAAAAAATCTGTAACTTAATTTGGTGGAAAATTGCAAAAACAATTTACTACACAAATAAAATATTTAGGAGAAGGAAAGTTATTATATTATAATTTTAAGTTATTCATGTTTACTTTCCATAATGCAAATCATTTCTTCAACATAAAAAAAACCTTTATATAAAAAAAAAAATTTACAAATAAATTTACAAAATAATTTACAAATAATTTAAATGTTGATTAATTAAATTAGTAAGAAAAATAAAAAAATAAGCATAAAAAAAAAATTTAAGGTCACCTATTTTATTTTTTATTTTGATACAATAACGACTGCATCCATCACTACAACATTTTTCATCAATATTTATGCACTCAGAATCATTCGTGCAATTATCTGCATCAACAACTTCACACCTGGCCGTATCAGTATCTACATCAGGACATGCACTCAGCTTTTTATCTAAAATAAACAACAGAGATTTTTTTTATTTGATAAATATCTACACTATTATTCAAGTTTTTAAGAAGTAAAGGTTCTTTGTATGATAATAATGTTGGACCATAAATCCATAGTAAAATCATGTTCACATTGAAATTGGTTTGTATTAATAAAGGCGTTTTTCATTTCTTCTTCTAAGAATACGAGAAGCTATATTTTCTTTTTCATTAAAAGATCATTCCATTATGAAGAGATCACATTGTTGTTTCTATGTTTATTAGAAAATTAAAATTTGTAATTGAAAATCACATTCTACATTTACTTCAGATTTTCTAGTTAGAGACGGATTAAAGATAAGGCCTCTGCTTCCTTAACTGAAACTTTGTTAGAACTGTTGATAAAAGAAGTGAAAAAATTTAGATTATTCAGTTTATTTTTGAATTCTTTTGCTAAACTAAGAGCAATTGCAGCAGTTCCATGTTTCCATTCTAATTGATTTACCTTTGGGTATAGGCAAAGCAATAGTCTTTCTTTTGTAAGTAAGCAACGACAAACTTCTTTTTTGGTCAAATCCAAGTCTTTACTATTCATGGTTTGAATACCGAATAAAATGTCTGTTTGTCGCATTTCTTGCAGCAACTCATTATTTTTCAAATTGATGGCATAAATTCATGCCTCTTGTCTTCAAAAAAAATTTTAAAAGCCTTCTAATGAGACATTCTCTCTGTGTGCATGATTGCAGAACTATGTTGCAATTGACTACATCTTTTTCCACTACTCCATTACAGAGTAAAGCTTTTTAAAACCTGAATTAGCGATGCATACCTTTGGCACCTTGCATTTTAGCGCAGTTCCATCAACACTTTCAATTTTAAGCCAATCATTAGCATTTTATTTTGCAAGTGCAGAATCTTTTTATTTATTAGCTGTTTTTAATTGTAGCTTTATTTGATAAGTTTTTACTTTTTTCCCAGAGGATGTTTCAGATAGTGAGTTTCTTTTTAAAAAAATGTTTGTTACTTTTTTCATTATTTTTGTACTTACTATTTAATAATTTCTAAAATCTTAAAACAAAAACTAATTTATTCAATTTAAATGGTTATGATATTTTTAAATAAAAGTTTTTCCAACCAATTATAAACTTGCTTTATTATTTTTCAGACATTTAAAAAAGGTTACCAAGGTTACCATTTCTAGTTGTTAACTCATTTTATTCAAAAGAATTTGCTTCATTCAAAAAAAGTTCATTCACAGTTGATTAACTTTAAATTAACAAAGTGAAGACTGTTACAAAATCAACGCTAAGTTTATTCCACCAATCAAAAGCATTTTTTTTTTAATTCAGTTTTTTACTTATCTTTTTTTTATAAA
Source organism: Hydra vulgaris (assembly GCF_038396675.1). Taxonomy (NCBI): domain Eukaryota; kingdom Metazoa; phylum Cnidaria; class Hydrozoa; order Anthoathecata; family Hydridae; genus Hydra; species Hydra vulgaris. The sequence goes on from NC_088927.1 coordinate 27,898,529, forward strand.
TGTAAATTTTGCGCTTTTTATTTTAATTTTTTTAAACCTATTTTTTTTTTGTAAACTAAAGATTGTTATGGTCTTATAACTGTGTCGACGATCATTATTTGTAAATAAACTTCACAAACATGATTAAAATAGCATTTTACTGCTGGATTCAATATTGTAGAGAAAATATTTGTCACTATTTTAAAAAACATATGCTGTAAAAAATATATATATCAGCCTAATAATGGATTAGATCAAAAATAATAATAATTAAAATGGGCATTTTAAAAGTTCTAAGTATACCTAAAAGCATTAAGATAATGTTAGTTGGGCCAGGGTATAATGGGTCTCGATATTATAAGATCCATACCAAATTTGTTTAATTAAGGGTTCTGACAGGTCTGGGTCTGGCAGGTTTTAAGTTTAAAAAAGACGACCCAGACCCGGATTAAATGGATCGGGTTAGGCCTGGGTCTAAACTTAACCCATTACCAGCCCTATATGTAACTTAGACATCAACTTTGCTATTCTTTTTTGACTATTTTCAAAAATATTTATATCTTTTTCATGATAAAGACCTAATATATGTATTGCAAATTTCAAATGTCAAAAATAAAATAGCTGAAGAATAGCTGACAAGACCTACTATGCAAAAACTTGAAGGGTAGGCATAGAATTTCTGTTAGCCTTGAACCCCTTTTTCATCTAATATGTTATAGATAAATACCAGTGTTTGTATTCATAGTCAGTTTTATCTAAAATATAAATACCACATCATTTCTCTGACTTTTTGATGGTTTTGTGGCATTAAACATAAGTAAGTTAGGTGCGCTAATAAGTTTAGGAAGTTTTTTTCATCTTTCGGTGAGAAAACAAACAGAGTTATATCACCAAATTAAGATTTATGAGAGATCAATTTAAATTTTTATGAAATGGATGCCTAACTATCTTTTCTATCCCAAAATAGTTGTTAAAGAAGGGTTGTTTTGAAACTTTCAAAAGCAATTATCTAAACATTAAAAGGCGTATTTGTAATTGAAGGAACAAAATTTAATCCCAAACTTAAAGTTCTCTTTCATTGTCTGTTTGGTAGTGTTTAGATATGTTGGTTATTAATTTATTTTTAAATTGGTAAAAAAAATTTGACTTGACTTAAATGATTTCTTTGCTATATTGCCTCATGTTACTATAGGCCCGTTGAATAAAAAATGAGCAATTGCTTTTACTCAGTAATTGGTCAGCTTTACGTAAATAAAATCTTCATCAGTTTTCCTCAAATTTTTATTTACATAAAGTTAAGCAATTTTCTCAGTAATTGTTCAACTTTACGTGAACAAAAACTAAACCATAATTGCTAAAGTTTTTATTCAAATAAAGCTGACCAATTACTGAGTAAAAGCAATTACTCATTTTTATTCACCAGGTCTTATGTGTTGATGAAATTGTGAAGTAGGAGAAAACAAAGGTAACAATATTTGGTCCCTCGAATAATAGGTCAGAATAATAAAATAAGACAATGATTGCAAAGGGAAGAATACCCAAAGAATACGATTTAAAGTGAAAACTCTACAGTCAACATTAAAAAAAATCAAAACTCAAACATGTATGTATACCATTATATACATCATACCAACATATCTATATTTATTCCAACCCATAAACTACCTAAATAAAATAGAAAATATTATTTAAATAATATTTATCTAAAGGACAAAAAGCATGTAAAATGCTGAACAGGTTGTATGTAGTAAGTGACTGAGGTTGAAATTTGACCAAGACCGGGTTTGATAAAATATAGCCAGGGTCAGGTTTGTGACCAGGGCTGCATAAACCTTTGTACATTCAAAAGTTGTTGTTTTTTTATTCAAAATTCAGGTTAAAAACTTTATTTATTTTGTATATATATTCATATATAAACATTGTTATGATCAACATGATCAACATGATCAACATGATGATCATCATCATCATCATCATTATCACCATCATCATCATCATCATCATCATCATCATCATCATCATCATCATCATCATCATCATCATCATCATCATCATCATCATCATCATCATCATCATTATCATCATCATCATCATCATCATAATGATCATCATCATCATCATCATCATCATCATCATCATCATCATCATCATCATCATCATCATAATGATCATCATCATCATCATCATCATCATCATCATCATCATCATCATCATCATCATCATCATCATCATCATCATCAGGCTTTAGCCTTCCTCTTTTATGCTGTTATGCATTTTCTCCTAAAGCTGCTACCTCTCTACATACTGATACCTATATCACTTTATTCTTATTTAACAAACATTGTTTGATACAACATTTTTTAATCTGTCTAAGATTATGCCTTTTTAAGTCAAGCCTCTTTCTACTCCACATTTTTCACCATCTTGAGCAGTTACTTTATTCAACCGTAATCATTTTTTTAATCTTATTTACAAGAACATCCGCTTAAGAATTAATGACTTTTTATTATTGCAAGGAATCAATGTAAAAAGGTCCTATCTGATGTTAAATTTTGGGTAATTTCGCGTCAAATCATCCAGTCCATTGAACCATCTTCTCTTTATTTTGACACATTTTTCCTAATTATAAAAAAATATAGCATGCAAAATTTCAGCTAAAAATGTTGATCGGTTGACAAGATACTGCAATTTTAATATTGACCTGGTTTCCCAAAATGACCCGGTTTTCATAACATTCTGAAAAAAACATTTTTCTTAAAAAAATAAGAAATAAAAATAGCAAAAATATAAAAAAATTAACTTATATAATGTTTTTTTGATGCTGAATTCAATGAACATTCTTAAAATGCTGAAATATTAAAGAAACATTTTTAAAAGTTAATAAAACAACTTGTTTCAATAAACCAACTTTGGGGCCGTATATCTCAAAACACCCCTGTCAAATTTTTTTTTTTTTTTTTTGCTGTTAATATTATTAGCTACTTATAATCTTACTAGATACAAAAAATTTAACTGGAAAAAAAACTAAAACATATAGAACTTTAACTTCAAAGATACATCGCTTTTTCAAGAAATTCCAAAACAATAAATAAATAAAATAAAAATAAGTTAATCATAATTTAAAAAGTTACTTAAATATACAAGATTTTTAAAGGTATCGAAGATGTAAGTTATTTTGACTGTGTAATATAGTTCACAGTTCACAATATTGTTGCTGTTTTACTTGTAATTCTTTTATTTCAGCATTTTCAAACACATAGTTTCTACCGGAACTAGAGCAAGCTTGTGGAACAGAGAGTTTTTTCAATATGTTGATGTTGGGAATAAACAGTAGTTGTCACTTTCAGGCCAGTTAAAACAGATTGATAGACCTTTTGGGTGAAAAAACTTAACTTTAACATCAACTTCTTCTAGGTTGGTTTTAGTTGCAATGCCGATCCACAACTTATCATCATAGACTACAGCTACATAACCTCCTAAAGTGACAGTATCAGGTTGAAATATATCTTGTTTCTTTTTAAGATTGTGGATTATTGTATAATTAAATGAATAACCAAAACTGTTATATATTATATCTGCTAAATCTTGTATCTTATCTCAGATGTTAGGTTCTAGATACTTTTGGACAATCAGTGTCATTAACTAAAGTTTTAATCTCTGATCTTGTAACTTCTCCCTATATTAATAGGGCAGAGTTATTTGAAAAGAACTTTTCCTCTAACTTGACTCTTGAATCTAATGGCCATACTCTTCCTGTCATACTAGTTAAACAAATTAACCCATTGCTAAACATCCAAATCAATCTGGTTTCCAATGCTAAAGTTAACTCTCAATTAAGCAAACAAATTATAATTCTACAATTTGTGCTTCAGACAAGATTTCCATCATAGTCCTAAAAAAGTGTTCTCCAGAACTCTCTTCAATTTTTGCTATACTATTAAAAGTGCTAAATAAGTGGTTCTAATTTTTCAAAACTCTAGAAGACAGTTTAAGAAACAGTTTTTGTAACATTTTACCTCTTCAACTATTCTATGATTAGTTTCACTCTATTATTAGTTTCTTTATATAAAGTTTTTGAGATTATTAAATCAATTCTTTTTAACTGCAGTATTATAGTTATTCTTGAAGGCCTACACTCTCCTTCATTTTGAGTAACTTTAAGGGTATTACAAGGTTCTATCTTTGCTCCTGTAATGTTTCTTATCTACAATAACAATCTTCATGAAAAAATTTACACCTAAAGTGGCTCTACTTGATGAAGACTCAGCTTTATACTCTTGTCTTTACATAAGTCTTTACTATTTGATTGCTTAGAACAAGCAGCTGATTTAATCTGATCTCTTATTTGTAACGGCCTAAGGCTTACAGTGACTGTGGATTTTAAATCTGGACTTGAAATCCACAATTTTTGTTAGACAGCAAAACTCATTCATTTATTTCAAAAAAAAAAAAAAAAGGTGTAAAAACGCATTGTATACATAGTTTACAGCCAACCTTCAGCAATTGTCACATTGTCATTGCTTCTCTTTCTCTTTTCTGTAAATACTATAATAAGGGCTGCTCTAAAGAGCTAGCATCTCTTGCGCAATCTACTAAAATTCTTCTTGCATTACTTGTCACTCTAATAATGGATGCTTACAGCCTTGTTTGAAGTGAAGATGTTTAAAAAATTGTTTAAATAAAAAATAAACAACAAAATAGAAATATAGTTTAGGCTGCAAGCTATCTAAAGGTGAAAATAAGTTTTTTGAATTTTTAATTGATTTATTACGAAAGCCACTATTTTTTAGCTTTTAAAGTTTAGTTCAAACATTTTTTTCATGAGGACAACAATTTAAGCTTTTAAGATGATACAAACATTTGGCATTATGGTATATATTTATTTTTACAGTTTAAAAAGTTTACTTACTTGAGACTATTGGTTTATTGAGACTATTTGTTTGCAATCATGATACTAAATATTCAACTGTGTTTAAAAAACCTTTTTATGAAGACACCAATGAAAACTTTAGTCATTTTAATATATATTTATTTAAAAAGTATACTTACTTGAAACAGTTGGGTTTTTTGTTGGCAATGATGATACTAAAAAGAAAAAAAAAGATTTTTTTTTAAAATAAGAAAACTAAAATTTAAAAATAATTACAATAAAGTAGTTTTGCTATAGCATAATTTTTGGAATGTGTTTCTTTGGCACACTATACTGACAGGCTGTGTAAACAAGCATTAAAAAAACAAGTTTTTCCTTTTTTTTTATTAAATTTTTTTTATTTAATCAGTTTTTTATGTGAATTTTTAATAAGTGAGTGTATTTTCAGTCTTTCAAGTTTAGTTCAAAACTCTACTGTAAATTGAAATTTTAACTGTTGTTAAATAAGCTATTTAATTTAAACATTAAATTCTATTTTCAGAAAAATCACGAAAAAACAAAAAAAAAAGAAAATATTTATTCTTAAAACCTCAAAATAAATTTCTCATGCTTAATCATAATAAATTCATCTATTTTTATGAAAATTAAGAAAAAGTTAAGAAAACATCTAAGTTTCAGCAATTCCTTAAAAAAGCTGAGATATTTAAGCTTTAATATTGCTGACTAATGCTAACCAACTCAGCATTTTTTTAGCATGATTTTTTTGTCTAAGAGGTAAACTATAGGTTTTGAAGTATTATCATTTTTATTTTTATTTAGTAAAATTTATAATTTACAAAAATGATTTTTTTTTAAATAGATGTTCCTTTTGCAAAAATTCAACTGTGATTAAAAATGTTTTTTATGAAGACAACAATGTAAACTTTTATCATTATGATATATATTTATTTTTACATTTTAAAAACTTTACTTACTTTTAACAATAGGTTTATTTGTTGGCAATGGTGATACTTAAAAGAAAAAGAAATATTTTTTTGCTATATAAAATAAGAAAACCAAAATTATAAAATAATTAAAATAAAGTAGTTTTGCTATTGTATAAACTTTGAAATGACGACAAAAAAATGTTTCTACGTTAAGCTAGTATTACAAAAATCGAAAGTTTAAAAAATATTTATAGTTTTTTTCAAGTAAAATCTTGTTTAATGTCCACCAGAAACATATCACTGATTCATTTGAAGTATAGCTCAACACTTGACAAATATAAATAAGAAGCTTAGGATAGCTTAAGCATAGATTTTAGGGCTTTATTTAGGATTTTTTTTCTGTTGCTTAGACATTCCTAAGATCTACAATTATCATTAACTCTTGAAATATGCATTTTTAAAATGTTTTATGTATTTAAACAACACATTATAGTTATATCAAATGAAAAAAGATAAAATTTGGAGAAAAAAAGAGTCCAAAAACTAAATTTTGACATTTTACTTCAAAACCAGTGTTTTTTTAGTAGTCTACCACCTTAATGAAGAGTATAAAGTATCAACATAAAACTTAGTACATAGACAATCCTTTACAAAGCAGATTCAAATTAAAAAACTTTTTTAGAGCACAAAAACTATATATAAACTGATTTGTGGTCATTTAACTGTTAAAATAGTGATGTCACCTTATCTGATTTTTTTTTGCATATTTATAATATTCAATTTTTAAAATTTTTTTATAATATACTTCACATTTTCTAATAAAATCACTTTAAAAAACAATATCAAGCAAATCACAATATCAATAACAAGCCTGCATCATTGTAAAGTATGGATATGAAGAACAATTATTAGAAAGATTATACAACTTCCTCATATACATGCTTGAAAGGTAATTAAATTTCATTTTATTTACCAATCATAAATGACCATATTAAACACAAGGCTACTAAAAATTTGCACAAAATTTGAACGTTTAAAACTTGAAAACAAATTCAAATATTTTGGCAGTTCAAAGTTTAATATATATTCACTAGACATTCTTATTTTATAATCTGATACTGATTTTGGGAATTAAAATTATATTAAAAAAATGGATGGAATTAAAGAAAGCGACAAACAAAAGCTTATTGAAAACTTCTATTTAGATAACATAGACAAAGGGAAAGCATTTAAGTCCATAATTTTATGCAAATGAAAGTTGCAAGGCAAACAATTTATAATATTATTAAAAGAGTTGATGACAATATTGACCTAAAAAGAAAGTTGGGAAGCGGTAGAAAACCATACAAAATGGACATAAGAAATATTATTTCACTCATTAACAAAGCTGAAAATAAAGTTGGTATCTCCCAGAGAAAACTTGCATTAAAATATGGAGTTCATAGGTTATGTTTATAAAATTTTTAACATGCATGGACTTAATTATTTCAAAAGAAAGAAACCACCAGAAAGCTCTGAAACTCAAATAATCAAACAAAAACAACAACTGTTAAAACTTTCGAAAACTTTTTTCCAACCGTCAAATAAGTTTGAAATTATTATGGATGACAAGTCCTATTTTACATTGATCAGCCAAAACACAAATGATGGTTTTTATAGTCAAGATAAAGAAAAAACTGAAAATAAAATTAAATATAAGTTTAAATCAATGTTTCAAGCAAAAGCTTTAGTATGGATTGCAATCAGTAGATTTGGTAAATCAAAGCCTTTCTTAGCAATTAAGAATAATGCCATTGATACAAAAATATATTCCAAAATACATTGAAAAGAAACTTGTTCCCTTCATCAATTCCCATCACAAAAATATAAAATATATATTTTGACCTGATGGTGCAAGCTCTCATTATGCAAAGCTAACAATTGAAACTTATAAGAAGTTTAATATAATCTATGTTTCTAAGGATAATCCACCAAATGTACCGCAATTAAGGACTGTTGAGACATTTTGGGCTCATCTAAATTAGAGAGTCTATTTCAATGATTTCAATGCAAAAAATCTTAAACACCTGAAAAAGAAAATTCAACTTTAGTTACGAGATTTCAGTCCAGAATATTTTGAAAACCTTCTTTGCTCGCTTAAGACTAAAATTATGGGACACTTTCAGTTATAAGATCTACTTTTGCTATTCTTACTTATTTGATCAGTTGTGAAACAATAATATAATTTAAATGACAATTATAAGCAATTCTTTTTTGTGCAAATTTTTAGTAACCTTGTGTTAACAACAATTAATTAAGAGTTAATATCAAATTCCCGTACAGTTACTAAAAATCGGTCAAAACTTTATGGTTTTGCACTGAGAATGCCAACTGTGTGGGATACATCCAACCTATATGGAATAAAAGTACAATACCTCAAGAGCAAAAAGTTTGAAAAATTAAATCAGACTATTAAGTCTAAGTAAAAAATCGATTTTTTACCTCTACAAGATAAAATTATATATATACTGATACCAGAAATATATACTGATACCAGAAAATTCAAATAGGGAAGACAGGTCCCTTGATTTCCAAAGTTATATATTCCAAAGAATTATATCCCAAATCTATCTAATTGGGTGCATCGAACTGACTAGAAAAATATCATTGGACATGTGCGATGATATTTTTTTAAAGTTTTAGAAAGTTAAAACAAGGTTAACTCATTGTTTCATGCCTGAATTTGATTGAGCCTGCTTTATTGCCAATTACCAAAGCATTCTTGATAAGTATCATTTCCATCAGTGCTTATATACTTTATAATACTTTTGTAAGCAGTTCAACTGTTAAAGTACTATCTTTTACAGCTTGCTGTAAAAGTTAGCACTTCAAGAGATAATATTGTATCATACATCAAACAAAAACAAAATAAGCATCGCCACATGGAATTATGGTTTACAAAATACATCGCCACATGGAATCATAGTTTACAAAAGCATAGCCATATGGAATCATGGTTTACAAAATACATCGCCACATGGAATCATAGTTTACAAAAGCATAGCCATATGGAATCATGGTTTACAAAATACATCGCCACATAGAATCATGGTTTACAAAAGAATCGCTACATGGAATCATGCATACCTCTGTCTCCTGGAGGTCATCTACATATTGAAAGCATATTGTTAGGTAAAGTTAGTTTCTTGGATAGCTCATCAATGTGAAAGTTCAATGAAAAATTGCAGTCAATCAACTAAGATATTTAATAACTTCTCAAACCAAGATATTTAATAACTCTCAAAGGATGTAGCCATTTGTTATTAATTTTGATTTTAATTTTAACATTTTTTGTCAAAATAGTACTTTTTTGAAGATGAAAAAAAATTTGATTTAGATTTTTTGGTGTTAAGACATATTAGGTTTAAAATATTTGAAAATCTACACATAGGTAAAGTTAAATCTAAAAATCTTTCTAGTTGGGCCTTGACTTCTAGACTGGAATCTCTTATGAGATGTAATCAAGCTTTTAAGAAGTCAGACATTGTCCTCAAAAAATCTAAGATGTTTTAAAATGTTGTACATAAGTCAATTTCATCTTTAAAAAGTTTCTTATTTTCAAAGGACTTAGTACATAAATCAAAGCCCCTTAAATATGAAAAATAGATAAGCTTTTTGAAAAATTGTTTTATCACAATATCTCTGTCTAAAATTATGGCCCTTTTTCTTGTCTTGTGAGAGTCATAAAAATAGTCATAGCATAAAAAAGAACCACAAAGCTGTAAAAAAAATTTGCAAATTTTGCATTATTGCAATTGTTTTGTGATGGTTTAAAAATTGCTCAGCTATAAAAAAGAAAATTGAAAAATAAATAAAATTCAAAAGAAAAATAATAGTTTAAAACTAAAAAAATTAAACTAACGGGTGATGCGGAAGTTATCGGACAAATCCTAATTTCATTATTTGAGCATAATAATTAGTTTTTGTGGTTTTATGCATAGACATAAACGTTCTATAAGATATAAACTTCATTATTTGAAACACAATTATTTAAAATGAGGCTAAATGCAGCTCAACGAGAATTATTTTGAAAGCGACTAAAAATGTTTTTTGTAAATAAACCTAATATAAAATTAAAAAAAATCACAAATCATTTTGAAAAGGAAGAATTTGTTCGAAGTACAATATATGATAACCTAAAGAGACTTGAAACTGTTCAATTGTTTTCTGATAGAAAGCACCCTGGTCGTCCGACATCTTGGACTAGAGAAATGAAAGCCGAATTAACGAGACTTGTCAACAATCGAAAAGGGGTCAGTCAGAGATAAATAGGTATTAAATTCGGTGTGAATCAATCGACAATTGGTCGTCAGTTAAAAGAATAGAATAATAAATATAGAAAACGCAAAAGACTCCAAAATACACTATAGAACAACAAATAAAGGGCAAAGAAAAGAAGCAGGAAACTAGTTAACCAACTCTATAACACAAAATTGCTTCCAGTCATCGATGACAAAAAATACTTTTGTTTTGCAGGGGACAACATGCCTGGAAATTCTGGATACTACACAAACAACAAAAAGACATGCCCAGAAAGTGTTCGTTTTATAGGAAAAGAGAAATTTCCAAAAAAATTAATGTGGATAGCCATATATGACTGTGGTATGTCCAAGCCATTGTTTCGCACTTCCAAGGCTGTAGCGATCAATTCATCAATCTATATTAATGAATGTTTAGAAAAACGATTTCTTCCATTTATTCACAAGTATCATGGAGACTTTAACTATTTATTTTGGTCATTTAGCAAGTTCTCATTATTCTAAAGATTCTCTAAATTGGATGGACCAATATGTCTATTTCGTTGATAAAGAATCCAATCCCCCAAATGTGCCTCAAGCACGACCAATTGAAAATTTTTGGGGACATTTGGCACTGAAGGTTTACGAGGGAGATTGGCAAGCTTCAACAGAGCAAGTTTTGATTGATCGCATTAAACTAAAACTACAAGAAATTGATTTAAACTTTTTACAGTCGCATATGAAAGGCGCCAGAGCAAAATTGAGATCAATTGCAGATGGTGGTGATTTTTCATATAAAAAATAATATATTTTTATTAAAAGATAAATGCTTTATTTAAAAAAAATATAATAATAGTTTGTTTTTTTATTTATAAATAAGTTATTGATGCTTTTATTTTGTCCGATAACTTCCGCATCACCCGTTATTTTCAAAAATATTTTTCTTTCATTAAATGCTTCAAATCTCAAAATATTTTTCAACAGCATCAACGCATATTTTTATTTTTATAAATTATATATTACAATATTTATATATAGTATACATGCTATAAGCAAAAGTTTTTATTTGTAAAGAAAGTGTTATAATTTTGCAAATGAACTTTATTTTTCAGTGTGAAACTAAAGGTTACATTTGCATTTTGCTTTACAAATTTTCAAAATATTCCGATAAATATACCAAAAATTTTTCTGGTAAATTTTACATTAGCAACACAACCAGTATTTAATGTATAGTAAATGAATGATATACAAAGTATTATAAATTTTTTACTAGTCTCAGGTATTAACCCCTGGTAAATCTTTTAAATTTGCCAGGGCCATGGCCAGGTATTTGTAAAAGTCATATTTAGTTTTTACATTTACAGGTTTGTAAGAAGTTCCTAATAGCCAGGGCCGGGGCTCAATAAAACATTAACAATTTTCCTACAACATTTCTCTGACTCTTCACCACTTATTTGCAGGATTTTTAGGGAACATTTACAAACCATTTTTGTAGATCCCCTTTATCAGCTGCTTTTGTATACTAATTATTTTTTTTTTACTAATTGCAATCTGAAAAATTTAGCAATCATCTTAACATGCATTTGTTGTTTAGGTGAAGAGGCATATGCATCTCCAGAAAGAAGCATATACATCTCCAGAAGCAGCTAAAAAAAAGATTTCCTACTTAAAAAGGTATTTTTTTAAAGTTTAATGTCAATTTTACGCTTGTAAAGGTTTTCCGACAATTTATTTTATGAAAAGAAATGAGCATCATTACATATATCTCAAAATTTTATTAATAAAAAACAGTAATAAAAACAATTCAAATATCATATCCAAGACATTATATGAAAACCAGATCATATAAAAAAACTGTATAATATTATAAGATCATTCAAATAGTGGTTGAATTTGATAAGTGACAATTTTCTTATATTGAATTACCCTTAATCTAGTTAAAAACTTACTTGGTACAACTATGGTCTTATTTTTTTTAGGCGGACCTATGAAGAAAATAAAAAAACATTTTTAGTCAAACAAAAAACAATAACATTGTATTATCAATAACTTGTTAATTATATAAGTTAATTGTAAAATTAATAAACTTAAAGAAGTTCTTAATAAAAAGACAAAGAGATTTATGAATGCTCAGAACAAGATTGTTTAATTCCTGGCTCCAACCCTCGGAATTAGGAAAAATGAGGTTGGCAATAACTATTTGATACAAAGTTCAAACCATAAAACATAGAAAAGAAGTCGGCAAATTTTTGCCGACCTCAATTACTTTCAGGTCGGCAGTTAGGTCAGCATTGCTGAATGCCGAACCTAATTCCAAGGGTTGTAGCTCTCAGTATGCTTTTTAATTATTCAGTTTTATTTAATTATTTTTACATTTTTGTTTTATCAAATGGTTTATTTAGGGTTTAGCCCAGTGGAGGGCACATACATCAACTTACTTAAATAGGGAGAAAATGCAGTGAGTGTACACACATTGACTGACTTAAATAGGGAGAACATGCAGGGACTGAACATGCAGGGACTGCACATACATCGACTGACATAAATATGGAGGACATGCAAGAAGTGCTTCTACATCGAATAAAGGTTTTGGTTTGGGCAGGCAATCACTCAAATTATAAAGTTTTAAATTTTCTCCTGTCTTGTATATTAACATTAAAAAAAAACAATGTTTTAATTTTATGGGAAAAATTCTAATTATTAATTTAATTAAAAAATTACAAGACCAACAAAATTTATTGTCAACCTCTTTTTTTGGTCAGCATCAGGTTGGCACAAAATTTTTAACACCATAACATTAAAAAAATTACTTTGGCAAAAAATGCAAACCGCAGACACTTTAAGGTTGGCAGTAAGATCCACATGGCTGAATGATGATATAAAATAGATTTAAAGATGTAAAAATCATGTAAAAATGTAAAGATGATGTAAATATGACATAAAGATGTAAAGATGATGTAAAGATGATGTAAAAATAAAAATAAGATGCAAAGATTTAAGGATAATGTAAGGGTGTAAAAATGATGTAAAGATTTTGTGAAGATGTAAAGATGATGTATTATTTATTGAGCAACTTAATAGTATTAATAGTCTAAATAAATTATCATTTGTGTCCATTTGTTCAGAACTCAAAGCAGCAATTAAACCCTTGTTTATAGTGAGTTCATGATGAGAAAGTTCTTGTTCTTAGTGAATTCATGGCAAGAAAGAGTCTCTTTTAGCATTTCTTTCATAAGTGAATATAGTTAAATCTAACGCATATTTTTTAAAATTATGTTAAATTTATATTTTATTAACAGTTTTAGAGTATATAACTTTTCAACTTTTTTACAAATAAGTTGAGTTCCTGTAAGAAAAGGGGTATATAATATGTATATATAATATCTATAGAACTATCGAATTGTTTTGTTTTGCATTTAAAAAATAGAAACCTTAAAAAAAACAAGATAAAAGCTTCCCAAGTGGTTAAACTAATAGAAAACTACTAGAAACTTCAAAAAAAGGCCTTAAAAAGTACACTTTTAAATTAAATATCATGTTTATAATAAAACATTGTGTTAAAAATGCATTATATTAGGTAAAGAAAAGTTAAAAATTACACAAAAAATATATCTAAAAATATCACAGTAATAAGCAAATTTGAAGGTTTTATAGCTACTTTACCGCTTTACATAGAAAGTTTAAAATTACTTGATATCACAGTAATAAGCAAACTTGAGGGTTTCATAGCTACTTTACATAGATTTTTATATAGAGACAACTAGATATAGTCAAATATTCTGTTTATCTGATTTATTAATAGACTATCATATTATTTCTAAATCTTTTTTTAAGATACTCAAAAACTTTTAAGAAATGTATTATCAGACATTTAAGAAAATGTCTGGTAATACATTACTTGAATCATTTTTTAGATATGTATTGAATATTGAAAATGTATTAAACCAATGTATTAAACTTTTTTCAAAATGTATTAAAATGTATTAAACCAATGTATTGAACTTTTTTCGAAGTTGATGATAATGCTCTCTTTAAATTTTTCGTAAGTTACACTCCATTTTTTTGGTATTTTATGATGTGTAATTCTAAGTAATTGTCAATTATGTTTTAAATTGACTAAATTATATAGTTCAGTATATTATTTAAATGAAAACTTTAACGGAAAAATCTATTACTTTTTTAAATGTTTCTTTTACTTTATTTTAATTTGGTAAACTTAACATTTGTTTTTGTTTATATTTAAACAAACAATTATATGTTAATTATTAAGTTGACCTTGAAGAAATTTGGGTTAGTATTTTGAATTTTTTTTTTTACTTTGTTATAACTCATATCCCATTGATGTTTGTTTTTAAATATTTAAAAAAATAATTGTTAAATTAAAAAACAACTGTCATTGTTGATTTGTAAGTCTATTTTAACATTTGTTGGTTGAAATTAACATCACTCATTGTTTTAATTTAAATATATCTATGTATATATATTTGAATATATACATAAAACAAAACAAACAAAAAACAATGATTTTCATTTATTTGACTAATTTTTTATTTACTAGTCAAGAAAGAAACGTCATAATAGCAGAGCTAACCAAGACAAGTTCCCTTTGTACCAAAGTACTACTCATATGCTGAGTAGGCGGAGCCGGGTTTCGAACCTCCAATCCTGCTGCTACAGTTAATAATTATTCCGAACTTTTAGCACTTTTAGCACTTTTAGCTTTAAACAACTGAGCTATCCCAGTTCAATGTGTAATTCATAGTGTGTATTCTATATATTACTAATGTACACTGGATTTTTAGATGTTTGAGTTTTGGCACTTACAGGCATTGTACAAACTCCAAACTTTTGTATGTTTATGCTTATATCAAAAAATAATGTTTTGCAAAGAATTAGGGTGATTGGAGCTTGGGAACTAAAAACCCCTAATTTTTGGGCTAACCCAGTCCTTAATGTGGGAGCAACAAGTTTACAAAATATTTTCTTTACTATTTTTATCTAAATTCATATTCATCAACAAGTTTCAAGTTTCATGCAATAATCTTTTAGTGTTCATTTTTTATGACCCTGCAATGCAATTCGTTGCGAGTCAGGCTATTTGTCAGTCGATGTAGCAGCACTTTGTTGCAAGTCAGGCTATAAGATAGTCGATGTAGCAACACTCCGCGCATGATTCACAGTAAAAAAAATAAAGATAAACATTTTATTAAAAAAAGTAAAAATAAAAACATTTTATTAAAAAAAATAAAAATAAAAACATTGTTTATATTGTTAAAAACATTCAGAATGTTTTTAAAAACATTCTGGTCAATTAAATTTTCGTTTTTGCGTTTTTTTTTTAAAAACGATTAGTTTGTAATTAAATTAATGGTTTTTACTTTCTGACAACACGCAAATGTTGGACGAAAGTCAAAAGTAATTAAAAGTGACGTATTTGTTGGCATAAGAATCATTTTTTTCCTTCCGTACTACCAAATGCAACAAACTATATATATATATATATATATATATATATATATATATATATATATATACGCATGTATGTATGTATGTATATATATATATACATATATATATATATATATATATATATATATATATATATATATATATATATATATATATATATATATATACATATATATATATATACACTCCTGTCCATAAGTCCTGTCCTTTGGAAGCACCTATCGCAATGACAGATATTAAGAGAAAAATGTGTGTTTTGATTTGTGACTTTAATAAAACAAATCGATAATTTTATGTTCTTTTATAAGTTTTAAAGAAAGAAAAAAAATAGTATCAAAAATTATAACTAAAATAAAATGTTTTTATTTAAATCATCTTTTCGTAAAAATGGCCACCTTTTGCTTTGACTATTGCTTGGCAGATACGTGGCATGCGATCAATCAATTTTTTAAAATATTCCTTATCAATATTTTTCCATTTGTTTAGGATTGCCTCCAAAAGATAATTTTTACCCCTTGGTGGAGTTTTTCGGACTTAATCTAAATGATCCCACAATAACTCAATTGGGTTACAATCAGGACTCTGCGGTGACCAAGTCATGAACTTCAACAAGCATTCCTTTTGATTTTCATTTAAATATTGCTTAACCGGATAATCTTTCATTAACTTTTAAAAACAGAAAAAAAAAATCTTCTAACACACTCAGCTTAAAAGTTTATAATACTAATAATGAGAATAGGCAAAATAAAAAGTAATCTTATTCAAAAAAAAAATATATATATATATATATTTATCTTTATATATATACATAATTTATGTTATATATTCATCATAACATATATATTATATATAGCGGGTGATTCATAAGCCTATGCAAAACTTTAAATTTAAGTTACTTTACTAGCTTTATCATATTAAATATTGTTTATTAAATAAAAATAAACTTTAATTATTGCAAAATTAAAATATTATATAATGCTCTAAGGGCGGTGGTCATCCATTTTACGAAGTTTATATTTTACCTTTTCCAACATTGTAATAAAGAATATTTAAAAAATTTATACGTCTGATCAATTGATGATTTGATTTTGCAGACCAATCTCTAGAGTTGCAAAAAAAAACGTTTTTTTTTAATTGTGTTTTTTTTGCAAAAAAAACATGTTTTTTTTGTGTTTTTTTTGTTTTTTATAGTTTTTTTTGTTTTTTTAAATTAAAAAAAATTATTTACTTTTATTTAATTTCTATTTTTATTATAAATGTAATACAATATATAATAGTAACATGATATATGATAAATATATAGTACATCACTTGAAAAATTTATTTTTAATTAACAAAAGATTCTGTATTCTGGCTTTCTTGTTCATTAAGGTCTTCTATTGTAAAGTCAAATCCGTATTCTTCAGAGTCACTTGATACCTGACTCTAAACTCTGTGAAGTACCATTGTTCAGAAAAAATTCTTGGCTTTGACTTGTTGATGATTCTGCATTACATTTTAGATTTTTGAGTTGTAAATTATGTGATATAAATACTAATTTTGAAGCTCTGTCATTTGTTAATCTATTCCGTTTATGATTGTGGATCAAAGATTGTCTACTAAATGATCTTTCGACTGCAGCACTTGTTGGTGGAAGAAATAAAATTTTACTTGCAATATTTGATAGTATTGGAGCACAAGAACAACATATTCCCTTCCACCAACTTACAGGAGATGAATGTTTTACTGAAGCCCATATAAAAGGTTTTGCAAAAAGTCCTTCATTTGATCTATAATCAGCTATCTCACCCAAAATTTTGTCATCACATTCTTTAATAGAAGAATCCATTTTTCCTAATTTATATAGCATTTCAATGGCATCAATCTAAAGAAGATGTTTTAAATAAGGCATCTTAATTCATTTTAAATATAATTTCCTTTTTTTTCAATTAATTTAAATGAGGATTAAATTCTGAAAATACTCACCATTTCATCTCCAGAGATATGACATCCTTTATAACGTGGATCCACTAAATTTGCAGCAAGATGAATGTTTCGAATGTGAAATTTCCTTCTTTTGGCAATTATTTCCATCATAGCATTTTCCTCGCTTTTTAGAATTGGACTGCAAAGGATATTGTCCTGAAAAGACTTTTCTAAATCTGAAAATGTTTTTGCAACAATGGAGAGACTTAATTTATCTCCTTCAACTGCTGCAATGGCTATGGCTATTGGTTTTAATAACTTGATAAACCCATCCACTTTATCCCAGAACACTTCTGACAACAATAGGTTTTGAATAGGCTTAGCAAGAGATTTTGCTTCATCATCAATAGCTAATCCCCGTAGTGCTAATCTGTTGTTATGAAGACTTTCCATACAATGTATAATTGAAGCCCATCTGAATAATATATTTATTTATAATTAAATATTTATTTGCCTAATGTTATTTCCATACTAAGTATTATGATTTATAATGTAATATAAATTTTTTAAAAATTTATAATAATACTTTTTATGTTTTATTTCTTATGTTTTTATGTTTAATTTTATTATAAAATTAATTTTTAATAAACCTAGTTGTTACTGGAAGCTTTAGTGATTGTTGAATGATTTGTCCTGATTTCTGCTGATGTTGTTTTACCAAAGCTGATAAAATTTGAGAGTTCTTTATCCCTTTTACCACCATTGTGCAATTTCTTTAGGAATCTGCTATTGATTTCAAGTTACTCGCATCAGTAAAAATTAAATTTAAGGTATGTGCCAGGCATCCATAAGGATATATGTGAGGAAATTCAGTAACTATTAGTTGCCATGTTTTTTTCATATTGGCTGCATTATCAGTACAAACACCAAGAACTTTCATTGGTCCAACATCGCATATTATTTTTTTAACTATATTTGCCACATATTCGCCAGTATGACTTTCTGCGCCTAAATAAAGAGTTATACGTTTAATAATTATAATAAACTATAAAAATTTAAATATTTTTGAAAAACTTTACAACTTTGGAGAATATAAAATAAAACTTGCTATCTGACAATTCTGAAGACATGATAACTAAAATTAATTTAAAAAGACAACCTGTTTCTATGCTGGTCCAAAATATAGGTTAAGGTACCGTTACAACAAAATTAATAATTCCTTCATTTCTGTAAATAGTAAAATCTATCTTTATTACTGATTTTTATTATTTATGAATTATACACATGAAGTTAGAATGCACCTAAATTATATATGTGTAGCTTACATTGTTACATAATTTTGTTATATAACGTTTAAAAGTATCTAGGTATTGGATACTCCTATACTAGTGCACAAATCAGAACATAGATAAATAGTCCTACTATTTTAAATCATATTTTCCTTGCCTGATATTGCTCCACCCATCACACAAAATTGCTACACTTAAAGCAGTTCCCACAAGTTCTTTAACGGTAGTTGAGGTTTCATTATAAACCCTTTCAAGTAGGGAATTAGACAACATATCACGGCTAGGTAATTTAAATGCAGGTCTCAATTTTGCAAAGCTGTCTATCCAAAGTTTATTTTTAAAAACTCTTAATGAGCACCCAGTACCATAGACAGCGCATGCTAAATCCATTTGCGATTCATCCTGTAAAAACATGAAATTTACAAAAATTGTTATTACAAAAATTACTTATGTACTAAATAAAGTTTGCTAAATATTTGAAAGTATTAAATATTCTAAATATAATTCTTACTATTTGTTTATTAGTCATTTTGTCCGAGAAAATGTAGGATGCAATTTTATTTTTCTGAGGTGTGAATGGAACTCTTGTTGAAGAATGCAATTGTTTCAAGGGAGGCTTATCTGAATTGGTTTTATTTGGCTTACAGTCTCCAAACTTAGGGGTTGTAGACCTACTTTGGTTTCCACAACAGCTTGGGGTTCGAAAGAAGGACTCAATTGGAATTTGCAATATAGCAGATGATAAACATATTTTTTCCTTTTTTCCATACATTAAATAGGTAAGTTTTCAGGAATATCTTCTTCCATCATTAGTTCAGTTTGAACTTTCTTTTGTTTAAAAGGCATATCGTTCAAATATTTGTTTTTTATTTGATCTCCACATTTCATACATTTTGCAATGTGCTCGGTCATTCGAGTGCCATTTTTTGATAGCTTTTAGCTGCAAAATTTGCATATAACTTGTTGAATTTTAAAACCTCCAGATTCTAAAGGTGCCTCATTGAATAATGTAGCTACAAAACATTTCTTTCTGCCTGGCATTTTTTTTTTTAGATTTCTTTTTTTTTTTTAAATAAATATAAACAATATTTTTAAAATTGTTTAATATTAAGTTTTTTTCATTAGTTATACAAACTTAGTTATTGTGTTATTTTTATTTACTTGAATACTTTTTGAATAAATAAAATTTTAGCTATCTAATTGCAATTTGAATAAACATTTGAAAAAAATGATTTAAATTTTCTAAACTCAAATGAATCCAAGATAAAAAAAACTTATAAAAAACAAAATTAAATCTTCAAAATAAACCAAACTATTTCAATTTTAAATTCCAATAAGTAAAACTAGATAAAATTTCAATTTTAAACTCTGTTTAAAATTGAAATATATAAAATAAAGAAATAAACTATTAAAATTTTACAAAAGTAATAAACAAAAGTAAATAAAACATTAAAGTAAATTTTATATAACTGTTGGTTCATTTTTGTATTTTGCAATGCAGTGATATTTCATTCATTTTTATGAATGAAATAACACTGCTGAAATAACATTTTTATTTCATTCATTCAGTAGTGTTATACTTACAATTAACTAGTAGTTACTAGTATAGTTTTTTTGAGATATATTAAAAAAATTACTTAATTTTTTTTTTAATATTTAATACTGTTTTTTTTTTAAATATGCATTTTATTTAATAGAAAACATTCATTTTTTGAAGGTTTAATGCCTCTGAAACTGTTTCAAGTATTATTAATATCTTAAATTTAATAAATACTAAAAAAATAAAAAATAAAAAAAAACTATAAAAAACAGTTTTTAAGAAGAAAACAACCGTTTTTTTTGGGTTGCAACACTATAAATTTGTAAGAAATATTATATAGGGTAAAATACATTACATTTAATAAAAAACATGTATATTTTGAAGGTTTACTGACACTGTAACTTTTTAAAGGATAATTGATATATAAAATTTTATGGACACCTAAAAAAAACCAAAAAAAACCATTAAAAACATGTTTTTAGGACAGGCCTGTTTTTTTTGCAAAAAAAACGTGTTTTTTATAAAAAAAACAAGCATGTTTTTTTTGAGTTGCAAATTTTTTAATTGTATGGGTTTGAGGAACATTTGGAAGATATCATCCTTGACATTACTAGCATTCATTTTGATGACCTCATTTGCATAATGAGCACTAGCTAAGTCTAGCCAAAATATTTGTGTTCATTATACATTGATTTAATAATGGAAATTAATTTATGTCTTTTTGTTTTCTTATTATTATTACTTTTTAGGTCTTTAGGATTTATGGATATAGAGCTTAGGATTGATTGAAATAGGTATAACTTCTATAAACAGAGATACCATTTTTGGAAATCGCTACCAAGACTTATACCTTTGGTTAAAATTTTAATTTTTTTTTGTATTTATTATCTTCACTTTTATAATCAGTATAAAAATAATTATTACCTGCAATTACAAACCTAATTAACCTAAATAACCTAATTAACCTAAATAACAAAAATAATTATTACCTGTAATTAAATGTAATTACATTTACCTATTTCACTTTAACTGAAATATCATTCATTAATTAAATAATTATTTTTTTTCTAAAAAAAGATTATGTTGCTAACTTTCTTGAGACAATTTTTTGCACATTGTTTTTGACATATTAACAGTGCTTTTACTTTTTTTCTCTATTGAATTCCTTTTTCTTTTAAATATCGACTTACTGTATTTTGTGAAATAATAAATTTCTTAGCTTCAGTTCTCTGACTTTTTCTATCTGTTTTTTTAAAGATTTTACAAGTCTCTTGACTTTACCAGGCTCTAGTTTGACAGGGCAGCCACTTCTTGGTAAATCCTCAGTTGTAGAAAAACGTTTATATTTTTTAATTATCTAATAACTTATTCTTTCAGGTATTTTTTCATATTTTAAGTGTTTAACAGTCATACTTTTATTACCGCTAACAACATTTAAAAAGTAGTATAGTGGTAGTAGTATATTTTGTTACAACAAAAGTAAAAATAATTGACAAAATACGAGTCATAGATTGTCAGATAACAGTTAGTTTTTGTGAAGCTCATATTGCAACTTTCAGGAAAGCTGTGAGCTGTAGTAACATTAGAGCTTATCGAGGCTCGCTTTAAAACTGTTGACAGTTGAAGAACCGATTACTTTATCTGGTAACATGTTCCATGCATTGGCAATGCGATTGTTAAAAAAGTGGAAACAAGCTAAATTATTGCTGTACTTTTCACAGTGAAATCTTTCTCTGTGATTTGCTCTTGGTGGAATTGTGATGAGAGGAAAGTGCCAGTTGACTATGTTGATGTTATTAATAATTTTATGTTTTTGAATGAGGTCACCTCAATTACGATGTTCAACAAGAGAAGATAGGCCAAGTTGTAAACATCTGGACTTGTAGTCTAACTTTTTCAGTTTGTCTGGTATTTTTGTGGCTCTGCGCTGTATTAATTCAATAGGGCTGGAATTGCAAACTCAAGTAAAGGACGGATGTAGGTGGAGCAGAGTTGTTTCCATAAAAAGCATCACGAGATTGGAAAGTGTGTTTTAGGATGCCTAGCATTTGATTTGCTTTATATGAGGCAATGATGGATTAAGTTTCTACTTTAAGATCATTGGTAATTTAAATTCCCAAGTCATGCTCAGAGGTGGTTGCTTTCAATGTAGTTTGAGTTGTTATTGAACAAGGGCCTAATTCCTACATTGAGTACTTGAAAGGAGTTAATTTTTTTGGCCAAAGCGGATGATCTTGCATTTCTTTGCGCTTATCTCCATGAGCCAAGATTCAGTCCAATGAACAATTTGGTCAATATCTGATTGGAGTTGAAGTTGAGCAGCAAGTGAGTTGACAATGCTTAGAATTTTAGTGTCATCAGGGTAGATCTCACAACTGTTTTCTTTGCTTATTATATCAGGCAGATCATTGATGAAAATTACGAATAAAATTAGACCCAAGACTGATCCTTGCGGAACTCCACTTGTCACAGGTAACCAATTCGATTGAGTGTCACCAAGGATAACTCGTTGAGACCTATTGAGTAGAAAAGCTTTTATCCAATTGAGAAGATTGCCTTCGATTCCGTACATTTTTAATTTGTAAAGCATTCGTTGATGTGGGACTTTGTTGAAAGCCCACATCAACGCCGTAATTCTGGATTTTAGCAAAATCCAGAATTACGACGTCAACTGGTAGCTTTCATGCTATTTTTCCAGTCAAGAAGTCCATTGTTTCAAGGAGATTTGTAATGCATGCTTTTTACTCTAAAAATCCATGTTGACTATTTGATAAAAGATTGTTTGATTTTAGATGCTGCATGATTGCCTTCTTAAATAATTTCTCCATTACTTTACATGAATTTGAGGTGAGGGATATTGGTCTGTAGTTTGATGGGTTGATTCTGGAGCCCTTCTTAAATAAAGGTGTTACATTTGCTTTGGACCATAAGCTTGGAACTTCACCATTTCAAAAGTCAAATGACTTTTGAAAGATGAAAGTGGAAAAAACATTGAGGTAGAATAAAAGCGTAAAACGTGAGAAGGTTTTCCACACCAAGTGATTTAGATATATCTAGTGCTGAGAGTTCCATTAGAGTGACCAGAGTATTGAAAGATATGCTATTGAAGATTGTGTTAGTTCTACGATCAAAACGGGGAAGATTGTTATTGGATGGCTCTTTGCTGGAAACTGATTGAAATTGATTGTTAAGTGAGTTGGCTATTGTAATTTTGTCAGAGCTGATGATCTCACTGGAATTGGTGATTCGCATAGATGAGATCTGATTTATTACAGAGCGTCTACTATTTATGCATGAAAACAGTCTTTTAGGGTCATGTTTATCATTGGCAAGGGCAATTTTGAAGGATTTCAGAGAAGAAAGAATTTTTTAACAAATTTTCTAGTTTCTCTATATTCCCCAACCAGGGATGTGATTTTCCATTTTGAACTGACGTTACAAACCCAGAGCAATTTTTTAAGACGAATAAGAGATAATAGTTCTTTTGTCATCCATAGTTGTTTTTTGGGGGATGGTTTGTTCGGCATACGAGGGATGAATTAGAGACAACATTCATTGTATTTGTTGAGCCAAAGTTGGTAACATTGTTCTACGTTTAAGCCTTTAAAAATAGATGACCAGTCAACCTTATTGAATTCTTTGTTGATTTTTTCGTAGTTACCAAGCTTGTATATAAATTTAGAGCTGTTGAAATGTGATAATTTTATACTGGAAGCCAGTTTGTAATGCCAGGTGATAGAGCAATGATATTGATCAGACAAACCGAGTGGAGGACCGATGTTGATTTCGCTAGCACGATATGGAGAGTCACATATGATGAGATCAAGAGTGTTTGTCATGGGGCAATTAGCAGGTTTGAAAGTAGGGACAGTGACAATTTGGTGAAAATGACAATCTTGAAAAAGAGAGACAATTGAAGAACTGAGACCAATTTTACTAGAGGAAAAGAATGAATTGGAAGTTCAAGTAATCTCTGGGAATTTTAAAATCACCGGCAATGATGATACCTTTGAATTTTTTAGTCAATATTAAAGTTTTGGCATGGAAAATAGCACTTGAAATCTCTGAGAAGGCTTTGATACCGGATCTATAAATCTAGGTCTATAAATGCAGCCGATTTTTAGAAATGGAGCAGATTTTTATTCAGAAGCTTTAGTTCAACCCATAATTGTTCTGAATAATTGTTCTGAATAGAAACAAAATTTTTGTGAAGTAGAGATTCCTCTATTTGGTTTGAGATGATTTTACTGTTTGTGTATATAGCTACACCTCCTCCGATTTGGTTGCGGCGGTCTGAACAATAGAGGTTGTAGTTCTGAAGAGAGGGAGTTGATTGGTCATTGAACCATGTCTCGGTGATAAAAATAATGTCAAAAGAATTGTTTTCTGCAAGTAAGGATAGTTTGATGAGTTTTATTGGATGGTTGCATTGGCGTAGAAGGGAGGTTTTTGCAAGGGAGGTTGCAAGGGAGGTTGCAAGGGAGGTTTTGCAAGGTTTTGCAAGGGAGGTTGCAAGGGAGGTTTTGCAAGGGAGGTTGCATTGGCGTAGAAGCACGAAAGATGAGATAATTTGATGGAAGAGCTGGCCTTTTTAAAGCATGTTGAACTAGTGAGATGTTGAGAGCGACTGAATGGCTTCAGCAGCTGATTTCCATTTGAAGAATGGGTTCCTCTCTTTTCCATTGATGTTGACTGTTTTGGATGTGTCAATTCATTTAATTTTTTCCTTGCGGATGACAAATCGAAAGGGTTTGTCAAGTAAATCTTTTGCCAACAATTCTGCTTTTTCTGTAGCATGCTTTTTGTTTAAATTGTTGAATGTTTCTTGTTCGAGTGGTGTACTGTCTGGGTGAATGTAGACAGATTTTAATTTGTCTATTAAGGCAAGTTGCTTTTCATTAAATAATAGATCATTGTGGTGCTCATTCGAGTCAAACTCAATGATGATCAATTCATTTGGTTCAGCTGCTATTGTAGTTAAACTGGTGGTATTGTTGATCTTTTTGTGGAATGCCCAACAACTTTACAACATTATAGTCAAGTTTTTTGAGCATATTTTGAACTGAATTTAGCTTCTGATTATTGTCAGAGGATTTGGGAAAACCTGCAACTATAGCTCTTTTTGATTTCGTTTCTACAATTTTGGCATTTTCGTTGACTGTTGTGATAATTGCTTTATTGGCTTCTGAACCGTGCTTGACTGCACTTGCCCAGTTAAGAGTTGTGGTCAAGCTCAGAGATGCTGACTTTGGCTGTTAAAAAAGATTTACTTTTAGAGTAGTATTTTCAGTTTCAAGAACAGATACGCGGGTGAGAAGTATGCTGACTGTGGCTATTAGTTTTGATATCGTAGCATCAAGCTTTTGAGAAGCAGATGAATGGATAAGTTGACCTAGGCCTGGCCAGTTGGCTGCTAGAGCTGCAAGTTGGTTGGTTGAATAAGGTGTAGTCATTATCACCAATGATTTACAAATTGCTCAACCTGATATTTTTTATTTGATAAGAGGGATACCACTCTGAATAACAGTGGATTACCTCTTGGTTGAGAACTTTTCGAACTTTTTATTCTTTCTTATTATATCTTATCAACACAAATACTTATTAACACAAATAGAACTTCCATGTATAGTAACTTACAATTCTCTTACTGATAGCTTCTTTTTCAGAACGTCCTATTTCACGTAAGCTTAAGATAAAAACTTAATAAAAAAAATTTTTTTTTATAAAAAAATCTGAAAAAAAAAATATTTAGTATAAGTTGCAATTACTTCAAGATATATATATAAAAAATATCTGCAAAGACTTATGAATACATATATACATATGTTTATATACAATAAATTAAAGTTGCTTTGTCCTTAGCGGAAAGTTTAAAATGTTAGAAGGAGAAATCCTGTATCTTTGGTATTATTTGGTATTATATAGCTATTATTTTTCACTATTGGCCTGATTGCTTTCAATTGTTTTTAAGTTTCAAACTATTAAAGCCAATACAGTTGCAGCAATGCGAGCCAAAATAGATGCTGCACCACCCTAATCTGTAACTGGTAAATAAGTGATTTGAAGTTTTCATAGATAATTGTTATTATGGATGTTTCCAAATATGTGTTCTTTTATCTGTTAAAGAAAATTACCCATGCAAAATTTATTTAAATGGTTTTTTTATTGTTTTTAATTTTAAGGATTTTTATTAAAAATTAACATTTTACAATATTATTTTATTATATAGTTTAAACTTATCTCAAGATAGTTAACTTTCAACTTTTACTGCAAAGACTATGTATTACAATTATGTCTAATTTAATATTGTTATTTTGTTTCTTTAGTTCTACCTTGGCGTATTAATTTACATCAGTGAGCGATCATAGTATGTCTACTTTTTAAACGTCTTTTAAATGTCTACTTTTTAAACTTTGTCTACGTTTTAATTGAGCAAATTTCAATCATTTGAAACTTACTATGTTGATCATTAGCTTATAGTTTAAAAAAAAATATAGTTTTTCGGTGAGAATATTTTTATCTGCTGGCCAAATTACAAAATTTGTTTGTTCTCTTAATTATTATGTTTTGTTATTTTGTGTAATAATAACGATCTTTTCTTTCAGATTTTGACTATTTTCTATAGAAAAACTGTTGCTTTTTCTATTTGCTCAAGAAAAGGCAACAACAATAGGTAAATTCATTTGTAGTGTTTATATGTGATGTCTCTACTTCATTTATCATATAATAATTTTTTCATTTTAGATTTGTGTTACAAAACTTTTTCAGCATATTCAGAAAAAATAGAGGCACTTTGGGTGTGGGCCCAAATTTGGGGCAAAGGCTCCCTTTTTGTTTTAAGAGGGAGAGTGAAATTTGATGAGAGAATCTATAAGTATTTTTGTAGTTTGTAACTAATTGTTAATTAATGATGTAGATACAGTTAAATGTTTTTGTAAAAGTATATTTTTCTTTATATATATTGTTTTGATATTTTGTATATATTAATTGTTAATAATAAAAAGTTGTTTTGTTGATGTTTTAAAATTAAAAAAAACATTTTTATTCGCAAATAAATTTTGTTAAAAGAATATATTTTGCTCCTTTTCCTTAACAATTAATCAGGCCTTGTCACGAGATTTCGCTGCGTAACAAAAACGCATAATGCTTTTCAAAGTAACTCAACTCAGCAAATATATTTTGTATTGTTTGAAGTTATATTGCGTCACGAGTGTATTTTTAAGTACCGCATTGTAATTAAAGTTATTATATAAACGCGTTAAAAATCATACAGACAGTTTTTTTTCCTCACTGTAACAAAAGTTGCAAATAAAATCTTAGTTCTTATTTGAAAAATCAAATTTTATTTTGAAAAAAATATTTTTTTCATGAAATGTAATATTTGTTTATTTTTTTATAATTTTACAGTTGGTTTTTGGTTATTTTATTAAGTGTTAATAAATTTTTTCTTATTTATTTTGTGAACTCTTTTTAATAATGTTTTTAAATATAGAGTTTTTTTTTATTTATCAGTTACCGATAACATATTCGTGATCATAATTTATTTTCATAAGTTAAACGATCGTCATTAAAACTTTACGTTATTGAATCAACAATAAACAAAATATCTTTTTAATAAAATATTTACATCAAAATAAATTGTGCATTTTTTAAAACTATTTTGACAAAAAATAACTTTTATATTTAAAAGGAATTTATATATTTAATTCCTTAAGATAAAACTTAAAACACTTTATTTTTTTTAACTAATTTTTAACAACAACAAAAAAATTATTAAACAAACTGTTTCTTTAACAAAAAATCTATTAGTTTACAATTGCGGTTAAATGCTTTTACTTACAACTTTATTTCTTCTGAATAAACGTCACGTTAACGACATCAAAAAATAATTTAAATATTCTAAAAGATAAAAGTTTTTGGGTAGCGCAAAACTGCTGAACGCGTAGGCAAATCGCCTTTTTGCAAGCAAAATGCGAGCTGCGTAACGCTTCTTAACAAGGCCTGATATATATATTAAAATATGGACATTTTATATTGGTGCAATACTGTTAACAATACTTAGCTAATATTAAGATAAGAATTGCAGCAACTTTGCATGCTACTAGGGTTGTCTTTGAATACACATTGATCTTTTAAGATTTGAACTTACATATTACAATAATGATAATGTCAGCTTCGTTATACAAACATTGATCAGCCACCTTTATCAAAATATGGCATTCTCTTGTTAGTCCAAAACTAATTATTTTACCAGAATTTATTATAATAATTGAACTTACAGAGCAGAATTAAGACGTGTTGTTTTCTAGGTATAATTAATCTGACCCTAATTCAGAGGGTTTATATAGGCGCATCAGGCCTGAGAATTAGAAGAACTTCTAAAAAATTTCCAACCTAAAACTGTTTTTTAAGTTGAATTAAACAATAAAAACAGTAAAATATCTAAATAACATTTTAGCCAATAAATTTACTATATATATATATATATAAATATATATACATATATATCAGGGGATATTTTTGACCATTTTTGACAGCATCGACTGTATTTAGGCGTGACCCAAATTAAAAATTAAGGACTTTTTTTATTTTTTTACATTTTATTACGGCAACTTTTTTTTATTTGTGAAAAAAAGCAGATATGGGACACCAGGCACTACTATGCTGACAGCTTAAAGGCACGCAGTGTGTCCATTATTTGTTCTTTTTTCCATCTTTGAAAGTATTTACCAAGACAGCATAAGCTGCATTTGACGAAGTGCATTTCATGCTTTTACCATATGGTTAGTGAAGAAATGCTTTCACTCTTTGCAACTTTTGACTACTTGCTTAGTTAATCATCAATTGTGCCCCCTCATAAGCAGGAATTCAATATTGATTACGCTTACACCTGTGGTACAACAAATTCTATTTTTTCAATACCGTGAACAGCCGTTGTAAGTCAGAGGATACGAACTTACAACTATATGTAAGGATATGACCTAAATGGATACAGAAAAAAAAAAAAAAAAGGAAAATGATAAAAACTAATTGCTGCCCCAACGTAAACCCTCAGTTAATGTAGCAATAGTTGAGTTGGCATATTTATTCATTTCAGTTTGTTAACCATATAGAAAGGCTGACATCAATACATTAGGGAAAATTTTACAAATTACATTAATTTGTTTTATGATATAAAAGGATTAAAAACAATTTGATTTTAAACGCTATAATAAAAAAATCTTTGTATTCTTTTAATGTTTTCTATTTTTTTAAATATGTTAAGAAGATAAAAAGTTGTTTTATCTACAGAAAAAAAGATTCCATAAATATGCTTAAGTTAAAAAACTCTGAGCAAAACTACTATAAACCTAATGAAAGACTCACAACCTGTAAAAAAAGGATGTTTTATAAAATAGATGTTTACGTTTTTAAGAACACAACAAGATTAGAAGAAACCTTTCAAGAAAATATTTAAAAGTTAAAAGCAAACAGTTTTGAAAACAATTTAAAACTGATTGCACCAAATATTTTATAGTTTTTTTTTTAAATAGAAAAAAAAATTTAGTTTTTATTGTTTAGTTGTTATACATACATACATACATACATACATACATACATACATACATACATACATACATACATACATACATACATACATACATACATTCATACATACATACATACATTCATACATACATACATACATACATACATACATACATACATACATACATACATACATACATACATACATACATACATACATACATACATACATACATACATACATACATACATACATACATACATACATACATACATACATACATACATATTGTCCCAAAAGTCTTCTGTTAAAAAAAATTAAAAAAAAATCCTAGACAAATTGTAAATATTAAAAATTGCTTAAAGTATTTCAAACATTAATTTTCAGGAAAATATAATAACAACAATGTTATATGTTTTATAACCTGAAAATTAATCTATATATTAACACAGTTTATTTGCATGTGGGCTAATATTATTTTCTTTTACGATTTAACTCCCGTGAGTGGTGAGGTTCTCTTATATCTTTATTAATTAGGATATATCTTCTAAATTAAAGTAAAAATGTTTTCTAATGTTTTAGTAAGTAAGTCCTCAGTCATTTTTGACTAGTAAAGCCGTGTTTTTAACACATTTTTTTACATAAGTTTTAGTAAATCCTATATCATCTTTGACTAATAAGACTTTGTTTTTAACACATTCTATAAAGTAAGTTTAGTAAACCCTAAATCATCTTTAACTAGTAAGGCTGTGTTTTTAACAAATTCTTTGAAGTATTTTTTGCTTCTTCTTCTTCTTGTGCTAACTAAAAAAATTTATTGCTATTTAGTTTATTAAAACAA
The DNA here is from genome assembly GCF_038396675.1 of Hydra vulgaris. NCBI lineage: Eukaryota > Metazoa > Cnidaria > Hydrozoa > Anthoathecata > Hydridae > Hydra > Hydra vulgaris. Next base: position 27,929,154 of record NC_088927.1, read on the forward strand.
GTTTTTATAAGTGTATATTTGACTAATATGCAATAGTGTATAATTTGTGGAAAGCTTTATCAATTTAAAATATATTTATTATTTTTTATAATTTTAACAAACATAGCATATTTATATATACACACGTAATGATTGTTTTAAATTTTAATCTAATCATATAATGCAGAACTGATAAAAAGATAGCTGAACAGTGCAATAAAACTCAATTGATGGTACCTGCACTGCACATATGTTTTTGTCAGCAATAGGGTATAAATAAAAGGGTAAAAAAAAAGGGTAAAATTAAGGTTTGTTCTGAAAATTATGATAAATTAATGTTTATCAATTGCCTTGCTTCACACATGCCAACTGTATGTCACATGTTCATGAAGAAGATAGTTTATGTGTTTTTAAATTTGAAAAACATTCATTACCACGTACATCATTAAAAAAATTTCATACAAACATATTTGTATTGTTGTGTACTATGTATATTTTATGTATTTTTATATTTATTTTTTTATTTCTTTAATTCTACTTTTTGGTTTATGTACTGTCTAAACGTGTTTAAATTTAGTAAATTTTTATGATTTGGTAGATCAGATTTTTATGAGCTTTGTAGATCAGAAAACACAAAAAATGTGTCAACCAGACATTACCCTAAATTGAAAACTCATATGCAAATAAAGAAAAACCTACCGTATAAAGCCTGTATACCCAAGATATCATCTTCACTTAACTTGACAAAAGAGTTACTTTTAATTAGAGGAAACATGACTGCATCCTTGAAGTGTGTGTGATCTAACCCTAAACTGTGTCCAATTTCATGAAGTGCAGAAAAAAAAAAACGATTCTTTAGTGAAACTATAATAATTATTAAAATGAATATCACCTGCGAATCCTAAAGTAAATAAATACATCACATTTTAACATATTTTATTTTTTTAAATAAAACTTTTGAAGTTTAACCCTTACATTCCGAAGTATTCTTTTGGCATTCTTACTAGTTCTGAAGTACGCCTTTTGGCGTTTTTAAATATATCTATAAATTTTACTTTAAAACTCAAAAACTAAAGGTTGCATTGTATTTCTGACTTTCTATTTCTAATCAATGGTCCACAGCAGTCTGGAAAAACAACAACTTCACATGAAGTAAAACTTCACCTTGAAGTAAAGTTTTTTCAGAAAAACTTTACTTCAAGGTTTAGAAATTACATTAACATAACATCTTACTTTTTAATATACCTAAAACTTTAGCTAAAAATACTTCACGCTGAGTGGTCAAACCTGAAAATACTGCGCACTGAGTGGTCAAACCTAAAAATACTGTGCGCTGAGTGGTCAAACCTAAAAAGTTGAGTCTAAAGGTTACGATTACTTTAAGTATACCTTTTTGATCATGAGGATAAAAAGCATGTGCACTGGCTTTTGAATTGTCAGAGAATGGATATGGGTCATCATGGTACCTTTCTACAAACTTTATCTCTATGTCTGCTTCACTTTTTAAACTAAAATTAAGTTTTTGAAAACTCAAGTCGGAATAATTTTCCCAAATACTAAAAGCTTCTTGAAGTGCATTTTCTGCATCATAGCGTGAAAATATTTTATCATTAACATCCAAAAGTCTCCAAGTAATATTCTAAAAACAAAAAATGTTATAAGTATAAAATTTTAAAATTTTTCATTATTAGTAAGTTTTTTTTTTTAATTCAAAAAAAAAAAATCCTAACTTTTTTATCCCATTTGGTTCCTTGGAGAACATATCTTCTAGCTCTTTTGTGTTTTTTATCTATATTACCTTTGCTTCCATTAAACAAATCATTTTGAGGATTTTTAGGAGGTCCAGTTAGAATTTTGGTAAGTGATGCATGTTCATTTAACTTACTAAATACAATATTATTTTTTTCTCTGATTAAATCAACATGTACAGCGTTGTTACTTTGATCATTAAAGCCAGTAAAACCATTCTAAAGTATGATAATTAATAAATATAATATTATAATTAATAAATATAGAGCTAATGATCATAATAATCTTAATTTTTAAAAAAAAAATCTGCACCCAAAAAATCAGATTTCTTAAACTAAAGTGGGTTTCTTACTCTAGCGGTTTTCTGAAATAACTAGACAAATTTAATTTTGCAGCACATTAAACTTAGCTTAAGATTAGCACTAACTTAACCTTAGCTTAACCTTAGCACAAGATCACATATGCATGATTCAACATTTTAATAATTTATGATTTTATAAAATTTGTATTAATTGCTATTTTGTTGTACACAATTGCATTAAGATTGGATATTTTAATTTCTTGGATTTTATTTTTTCCAATTATTTTCAATATATGATCTGGGATATTGAAATTCATGGATTTAGAATATTGGATATATTTTTTGAACTATTAATTAGTACAAAATGATTGTCATATGGACCCTGTTGTAAATACCAACAGCCTAACTATGAAAATAATATAAACTTTAGTTCAAATCTTAAAATCAACTTAAGTTATTAATAATAATTGTTATTTGAATAATTGTTCTTGCTTTTTAAATTTTGGAAATTGTAAAAAACTTATATTAATTATTTAGATTAAAAATTTAAGTTTCTCTAAATAATTATATCATATTTTTATTTTTAATCTTTAAATACACTTAAGTATGAACATTACAAAAGCATAAAATACATTGAATTATTATACAGTTTATTCCCAATAATTCAAACCAAGGGACCGAGGAAAATGGTTCAACAAATGTTTGATTTAAATGAAGTAAAGCAAATGTTCTTGGTTTTAAGAGAAAAAACAGAGATAATAAAAGTTTGAGTTAACTGGTGTTTGACTTACCAGGAATGAACTGTAGTTTTTTTTTGTCATTGAGAATGTTTATTTTATTTATTTAATTCCTTAAAATAAAAGTAATACCAGCTTTCTGATGAAAAGTGTATTTGAGGTCTTAGTCTTTTTGTACACAGTTTGGCTTTGTGTACACATTTTTTTTTTCTATCCCTTATTAAAAAAGTGTATACGAGTTAAACAAAAGTGCAGATGTTATGAAGGTTTTAAATTTCAATAGTTCACTAATATGATAATAATTAATATTATTAACTAATATGATAATAATAAAGTCCTCAATGAAGTTAGTGAAAATAGCAGCATGGAAAATAAGAAATTGAAGGCTAAGTGGCCTAATCAACCAGCTAAAACATGGAATTGAGTCACTTGTTTTTTTTTGAATGGTCAAAGTTTTTATTTTTTCTTTGTTTAAATTTTAATCTTAGTATTAGTTCTTCAGAACTGAAAATAATAAATACAAAAATAACTTTTTTTCAAAATTAAGGAACTTGTATTCCTTTTAAAATAATAATATTAAATAAAATCAATGTATTTTTAAATGGAAATATGCAAATAACAAACATTTTAACTACCTGCTAATGTTAATAGTTTTGAAAAAATTCTTGCATGCATAGATTTTCGTTCAATTAAAAAAAGAAAATTTGATAACATTCAAAAAATTTAACGCTGAACTTTTTTTTTTAATATAGAATTAATTTTTTTGAATCATTTTAAAAATGTTAACTGAACACTTAATACTATAAGAAATCATTCTATGTAGTTTTTATTTTTTCTTTGTTTAAATTTTAATCCTTAATATTAGCTCTTCATAACTGAACATAATAAATACGAAATACATAAGAAATCATTCTATGAAAAGCTACTATATCACTAAGTTATGTTACACAAAATGAAGTTTTTACTAATTTAGTAAAAGAAATTTTATAATTTGAAAATCCATTTTTTTTAAATGTATCTTTTAATTATAAGCTTATAGAATTTCTGTTGTAGAGTTTTTTCTTTTTAACAGGCGGTTTCAATTCCAATCCTGCTTGTGTTAAAAATTAAAGTGTGGTTTGTCTCATTTTAGACGCCACCATTTGATGGATTGAGAAGAAAAAATGTGCCAACGTGTTATTGATAATTTTAAATTTATTTTAAATTAAATCATTTATTGCAATGACGTCACAAACAGCATGAAAAGCTACAAGAAAAATAAATGAAAACATTAAATTACTATAAAAAAAAGTACAGTTAGAAGAAATGTTCTTTGTTATATACTACACTTTCAAATAATAATATTGGGTTGGCAACTAAGTAATAGCGGATTTTTTATAGAAAACAAAAGACAATTTTTTCATGGAACAAAATAAATTTATTTTGTAATATATTGCCCATTTTGAGCAATGACCTTTTGCCACCTTTCAGGCAGCATCATACTTCCACCTTCATAAAACTTCTGGTTATTATCAGCAAAAAACTGAACCAGGTATGATTTGACATCATCATCATTATTGAAGTTTTTACCATTCAAGGAGTTTTGCGAAGATGGAAATAGAAAGTAATCAGATGGCACAAGATCAGGACTATATATATGGTGGATGTAGCAAAACATCCCAACCAAGCTCCAAAAATTTTTGCCGAGTGACCAAAGATGTGTGTGGCCTTGCATCGTCATGATGGAATATAATACCTTTTCAATTTGTTAATTCCAGCCGCTTTTCTTCAACTGCATTCTTCAATTTTGTTAGTTGTTCAATGAAGACATCTGAATTGATCGTTTGGTTGGGTGATAAAAGTTTAAAGTAGACAATACCTTTGTAATCCCACGAAACGGATAACAACTTTCTTTTGATGAATATCAGCTATTAATATTGTTTGAGCTGGTTCACCTGGCCTGCTCCACGATTTTCTTCAATTGACATTTTTCATCACCAGTTATTATTGTTTTAAAAATGGATCATTTTCATTACGGTTCTTTAACAAATTGCAGATGCTAAGGAACCCATATATCGAGTTTTAGTACATAGCAAAGTTGTTTTAAGCAATTTTCAATGCATGTATGTGATACATGAAGCTTCTCTGCAATCTCACGAGTTGTACTTTAACGATTCGAATCAATTATTGCTTTGATTTGGTCGTCATCAACTTCAACTGAACAACCAGAGCGTTTTTCATCTTTGAGTAAAAAATCACCAAAACAAAATTTAGCAAACCAATTTTGACACTCTCATTCTTTTAAAGCTTCGTCACAATACACAGCACATAACTTTTTGTGAGCTTGCGATGCATTTTTTCATTTACGGAAATAAAAAAGTAAAATATGACAAAAATGTTCATTTTGATTTTCCATTTTTCAACAGTCGCCAAACAAAAACTACACAACCGATCAAAAAAATTTTGTTTGTGATTTTGATTACGTCAGAAAACCTAAAAATTCAACTAAAGCCATATATGAAATCCGCAATTACTTAGTTGCCAACCCAACAATGTTAAAGAAGAAAAATTATTGCACATTTTATATCTCTGCTTAGTAAAATCATTTAAAAAACTGCTGTTATTTCGCTAAGACTAATTTTACTAACACATCTGTGCAATTACTATTTGAACTGATTACTTAATACTAAGAAATCAATTATTTTATGAAACACTACTACAAAAATTACTAATGTTACATAAAAAAAGTTATTTACTAAATATATACACTACAGTCCATATTTATTCGATGGGTCATACTTTATAATATAAGATATCATAGTTTTACTTACTATTGGTAGAAAAACTGTAAGCAAAGTCTACAGTTTCTCTCCCAATAGTAAGTAAAACTATGATATCTTATTTTAAAAGTACCTGAATTATATGTCATCTTCCTTTTTATTAGGTTTACAAAAAAATTAATATTAAGTCCAATTAGATTAGTTTATAATTTACTAGCCTTTTAATCACTCTTAGCGACAATAACTGCCATACATATTCTTGGCATACTACTTAAGGACTTATCCATTTTGTCAAAGTCAATTTTATGCCACTAACTAAAAAGTTTTATCCACATTCATTAGGCATTAGTATTTGATATTACTTTTAATTCTTCCTGTAAAAATTGGATAGGAGAGAGATCTTGTGATTGACAAGGCATTTTGTTTATATATGATTGTTGATTGTGATTGACAAGACATTTTATTCATATTTGATTGTTCTCCAACTCATTTAAATAACTTTAACAAGTTTTTAAAAAACATGTTTTAGATTTACACTTCAAGTCATTTTCTTCTGAAAAAAATGAATAACTTCTCATTAACCCATCTTTCCGAAGGTGGAGCAAAATTTTGTAAGTGTATAAGTAAATTACTTTTGTCATTACTCCCTCTATTTTCACAAAATCACCAGACAGTCAATAATACACTATTTTGTCATAAAGTCAATGATTTTCTTTTCCAGACTAACAATCTCATCTTGAAACCAAAGATTTTAAACTTCAATACGCCAGTCCGCATTTACAGCCATTGATGGTTCATTTTTTATGTAATTTTCCCCACTTAAGCATTTTTTTTATCCTTATGATCTTTAATAAAGGATTTAAACCAAAGTACTTTTAAATTATCTAATAGCGCAAAATAATCATAAAAAATAGTTTAATAAAAAAAAGCATTTTTAAAAAAAGGTATTCCAAAATATTATGAACAGTAGCGTATTTATTTTTAAAATTCCTGTTACCGAAAAAAAAGCGCAAACAAGCAATTATAATTTAATTATAAGTTTCTCTATAAATTATTTATTCATTCATTGTAATTAGCGGCAAAAACTAGCAAGAAAATAAAATATTTAAAGGTAAAAAAAAAGATGACTATAAAAGATGAAAGGAAAAATGTTCTTAGTTAAATGCAGCAATTTTTATAAATTATTATTTTATTATTTTTTTAAATAATGTGTAAACATATTTTTTTTAAATAATAATTTATATCATTTATGACAGATCTATTTTTTATGAAAAAAGGACGAAAAAGAACTTTTATTATTTATTAAATAATAGTTTCACCACCAATAAAATGAAACTAATCTAAATAAGTAAAGAAAAAAATCGTAACAAACATGTAATATTTGTCAACAAAACTATTTTGAATGATTTTTCAAAATGTTAATGATATTAAAATACTTTTAGTATATTGTTTCTCAAATTACATCCAGATTATTTGTAAAACATTTTTCAAAACTCTAATTTTTTTTTCTACCAGTCAACCATGACCGGCAAGTGTTCATTTTGGGTGGTCATTGACCGTTGATTAGCCGTTACTTTCCATACTGAATAAATAAGCATAAATTATGTCCATTTGTTCATACAGGCAGTAATGAATAAGTAGAGCTTACACGTCATAACACTTCAACAGATATTGTTTATGGGCTCCATAGGAAAAAAAGTAGTTGCTACAATAGTGTATAATTCAAACTGCTAACTTTTTTTTATTTTTTAATTCTGATTCACTCCCAAAAAGGCTACAAACAACTACTATTTTATTAGGAGTTACTAGAAAACAAAGAATAGAGTTAAAGCACAAGAAAACAATTGACAGAAGAAATGAAAAGTTGTAGGTTGTATTAGTCAGGAAAACATGAAGATAGAAGATAGTTCCCAAGTTTTGAAGTGCAGGAAAAAAAACTAGACAAACAAATGTTTTTTGAGTATGCAGAGACAGATACAGCAAAAGAATAAGATTTTAGTAGTAGTAGTAGTAGTAGTAGTAGTAGTAGTAGTAGTAGTAGTAGTAGTAGTAGTAATAGTAATAGTAGTAGTAATAGTAGTGGTAGTAGTAGTAGTAGAGTAGTAGTAGAAGTAATAGTAGTAGTAGTAGTAGTAGTAGTAGTAGTAGTAGTAGTAGTAGTAGTAGTAGTAGTAGTAGTAGTAGTAGTAGTAGTTTGTGTGAACCTTCAAGTTACGTTTTAAGAGCCTTGATGTTACGCAAAGGGCCCTTATGTTACAATTTGAGCCCTAGCGTTACTATTTGAGCCCTCAAGTTACGCGTTTTGATAATGAAAGTAAACAAGTTTAAAATGAGTTTTAAAACAATTAAATAAAAAAATTACCTTTAGAGCGCGAAGCGTAAAATTTGAACCTGTGGAAATTATAATTAACTCCTATATGAGTAACATTAAATAATTAATAGCAATACTATTCTCTCTCTCTCTCTCTCTCTCTCTCTCTCTCTCTCTCTCTCTCTCTCTCTCTCTCTCTCTCTCTCTCTCTCTCTCTCTCTCTCTCTCTCTCTCTCTCTCTCTCTCTATATATATATATATATATATATATATATATATATATAAATATATATATATATATAAATATATATATATATTTTTTAAGTTGTGGAAAAATTTACAAAAAAGGAGTTTGATGAAATTGCTGCATCTTCAACATAAAAAATGATTTTTTCTGGAAAAGTATAATTTTATAGTTTTTCATCTTAGTTTGTTAAAACAGATAACAAGTTATTTAAATACTATTCGAGTTGTTAGCTATATATATAAGTTTTATGATGTACTACCACTTATGGCCCTGCGAATCTTTGAAATTTTGAATCAAATTGTTTTTTCGTAAAGGATTTAAGATTCAATTTAAAAGTCTTTAATCGTAAGTGATTTGAGATTCAATTTGAAAATCAAAAATGATTTGAGTTTTTTAAATCCTTTCTTATTTTGTTTTTGTTGTGATTCTTTAAGATATTCAGCGCTTTGGCATATTGAAATAGTGTTATTTATCTTTAAATACATTATTAATCAATCAATTAACTAGGCCAAAAGCACCAAAAAAAATTTATTTTTAAAATATTTATTTTATGAAAAATATATTTAAAAAAAATAGTTTAAACTCAGATTTCCTTTAATTGCTGATTCATTTCTTGAATCAAGACCTGCTTTTTGGAGATTTGAAACAAAAAATACAGATTTGCAGGGCCCTACTATTACTACATGGTATTTAAATAAAAAGTTTGAATTTTTTGCTAAATTAATTTCACTACGTTATCAAAGTTTGGATATAATAGGAACAGTTAATAAATTTGTGATTGGTTGCAACTTTTAATGAAACAATTAACAAGTATGCTTGTGCACTTAATTGTTTTTTTTTATTTTATAGTTGCATAGTTATAGGCATAACATATATAAAGAAGGAGGTTCACGAAAAAGTAAAGATTGTTTTAATATAAAATGATTTGGCATAAAAGATTAAATTATCATAATAAATTTAAAACTAAATTATCATAATAAATTTAAGTTGGTAATAAAATATTAATTATTTTATTTTAGTGTGTATTTAAATTTTTTTAGAAAATATGATCAATTTTGAAAATAGATCAAATTTTGTTGAGTTGCTGTCTAAGGATCAATCCAATTTTTTATATATGGCATTAGGCTCAAATTTTTGTGAAACTAAGGTATAATTAAATACACAATTAAATTATATATGTTTCAATAGTTATGTAATTTTTCTCATTTTTTTTTTTCAGTACAACGATTACATCTACAAAGTTATTATTCCAGAATGCTTTGTTAGTCTTTATTCAAAATTTATGCAGTGGTCCAGAATTCAGGTAAAAAAATCATATTTTAAAAATTTTAACAAGTAACAAATTTTTTTTTTTATATTTTTTATTTTTTTTTTTAAATTCTCATTTTATAATATTTTGAAAAATTGTTTGTTCATAAATTTTTTGTTTTTATTTTTGGTATTTACGTTAAAAAAATTATTTTTTAGGCTGAAGTTTTTTTGGAGAAGTTTTTTTCTGCAAAGTTAGATCAGAATAATTTTTTTATTTATTTTACAATTTAGTTACAAAAAATGTAGAATAATTTTATTTACTTAATAATTTAAATATATAAGTTGTATTTTTTTATATTGACATAAAGGAATAAACCTTTGGAAAAGAAAGCAGCTTCACAGGTGTCAAATGAAAGGTAGATATCCTGTATATAACTTTTTTTTTTCTAACCAATCCTATTAACTTAAAAATTATTTATTTTATAAACTTTATTTAATTAAGCATGAAAATTGAAATAATGAGAGCTCTTGAAAATGATGATTTCCATGCTGCATCAACGGTATTTTTTATTTTGATATATGTATCATTATCTAATATATAGTTATATAATTTGATATACATTTTTTTATCATGTTTTTGTTAACTTACTTTACATGAAAATTGCAAAAGTTCATTCGTTAATTTCTTAAATAATTTATATTCATTAAATGATAAAAACTAACCAACAACAAATTGAACATGTCAGCTACATTTTCACAAAAATAATTCGGATTATGCAGATAAATTCATTGTATAAATAACATTTTACAGTGACACTTTTTTTATTATCTTTTATTATCATCTTTATATCAATTTTCATATATCTACATCAATAACAAATTGCTAAAAGTTGATAAAAAGACAATTATATTAGACTACTTTTAAATTTTGTGCCGTGGAAAATCACAGAAAAAGTTTTAACTATTTTTCTTGTTGTTTTTTGAAAAGGTTATTTCAAAACTCAAAGCTTCTGCTTCAAAAAATTCCGGTTCAAAAGAGGTTAAAACTCGTCGGAAAGTTAAATGTCCTAAATGTAATGAGTGAGTATCTTAATAAATAATTTTTTATTATAACTAAGATAATATCAAAGATTATTTTTATAATTTATATCTCCACCTATTAAATTGTATGAATTTATAGCTTATTTAGGTTCTTAACAAAGTTATGAAAGTATTTTTCAATACTTTTACTTAAATTTTAAGAAAGTTTAATAATTTAATATAGTAATAAGTATATAAGTTTTGTCTAAGTATTAAGTATTTATAATAAGACATAAACTAAAAACTGTTTTTTATTTTCTACTTTCATATTATATCTACTTTCATCAGCTTTAAAGTATTTTTTATTGTTAGGAGAGTATCACATCTAGACAGACATTTAATGTCTAAAAAACAAGTCTGGGATACGCTAAAAGCAAAAAACGCTAGAGTAGATTTTGATCTTAACCTTCCGAGAAAGGTGCTCTCACCTTCTAAAAGACGATCAAAGATCCGTCACTACAAAAAACAAATATGTGGTTTTTCTCATTGCCTAAAAGAAGTTAAAAGATTGAACAACCATCTAAGACAACTTCATGGTTTAAAAAAAAAGAGGAAATTCAAAGAGCAACTAGCTTGCAAGACCTGTTCTTAAAACTAGTGATAAAGAGTCAAACAATGATTCAAGTTCTGATTCTTCATCTACAGAGGATGAAGAGTTATTAGAAAATAATTTCACTAAAGCTATTCATAGTGAAAGCAATTTTTTGGCTTCAGACAGCGAGGACGATGATTGGCTTGGTGTAAAATATCTTCAAAAAAGATTAGAAAATAATTCTAAAAATAATTTAAGTGTTGAACATGATCTTAGAAGTAAAAGAGATACTCAGTCAGCTACTGAACAAGATTCTGAAGATTCATCTGTTGACTTTGATGATGATGAGCAGATTTTTTACATGGCTTCATCTGAGGAAGAACAATTTTTAGTTTTGTAATTTGGCTGCAGAGTCCAGATGGTGGGATCAGTCAGTGTTAAAAAACACAAAACAAGCTACAAAGGACCTGCCAACATAGAAATGACTGTAGAACTGTACAATGAAGTTGCTGTTTACATAGAGTTTCTCAGGAATAAGTTTGTAGGCATATCTCAGCCAACTGATACGGAACCTGTTTTTCTAAGTTTCAGTGGTGTAGCTATGGATTCATCAATGACATCCTCTCATTTTACTCTATTTTGGAACCGTGCTTTGGGCAAAAAAAATTCAGATTCTTCTGCAATGAATCCAACCCTGGTGAGGAAATACACTACAACTAAAGTACATAGTCAATTTCCTCATTTAAAGGAAAAAATAGCACAACACTTGTGTCACAGCTTGAAAGTTGCTGAAACAAATTATGCATTGTATGACACACAAAATTCTGCATCAAGCACATGTACTGCGTTAACTTCTGTACAAAGATCAACTAATGGAGTTTTAAAAGGCGCCACAGATAAAATAGACACTACTATGGATTTGTTTAATGATGAAATAAGCAAAGGCTTGATTACAATAGCAGATGTTCGAAAAAAGATTACAGGTGCAGATTGTGATTTGAAGAAAGTATTAGATAAAGTAAGGCATACAATCCGTAAAAGAAATATAACTGCAGGATCCATACCAACTGTTGAAAAAGTTCATTTCTCAATTTAGCCTACAATTGAAAGAGTTGAAAAAAATGATGAAATTGTTGAAGAAAAAAATAAGAAAGAAAAACCTGAACCTTTTAAAAAAATATATAGTTTTAGAGATAGAAAAGAAAAAAAAGACATATAAATGATAAGTTATTGGAAAGTGCAGAGCATGTCGAAACTGTCGATTTTTCTAATCTTGATTAGGTTGCACCATCTCCAGAAGTCTCATTTAAAAGAATAAGAAAAGAATTTACAGAAGATGATAATCGACCTATATACAAGTGTCTATCATCAGTTATATTTTCAAATGAGCCTATTGTTAAAAGTAAGTTTATTTCAACTTTAGAAAGTCAACCAGAATTAGTTAATATTGTAAATCAGTTTGGGGTTCAATCGTTGATTGTAAAGATGAGAACAGAAAGACAAAAGAACTTTAAGGCATTGTAATGTACTCTTGATATTAAAATTTAGTAGCATATTTTTTATTTGTCTTTATGTTATGTGTGTCAAATATTAAAGTTTACTTTTAAAATTTAAATATAATACTAAAGCAGTTTTTATTTATTATACGCTATGGTATTGAGTTTTTCTGTGCATATAGTAAATGATGATTTTTTTATGAATAAAGTAGATGATGTTTTTTTTATCTTTTTATGCATTTTAATGAAGTATTGGTTAATCTATACCTTTGTAGTTTTTATTTACATATAAATTTAATTTTAAAAAGTTTTAAAAATAATGACTTCAAATAATAATTATTATTATTACGTTAAATGTAATTATTATGATTAATCAAAATATTATTTATTTAGTTATAATTTAGTAATATTTATTGAAAATAGCAGAATAGCAAATTAAAATTTAACAAGAAAAGCAGTGACATATTTGATCTTTAGTAGGTTTGACTTTTTATATTATATATAATAGGTATATTGCGAAATATTTTATTTTAATATTGCCAATTTTTTGCTGTTTAATTTTGTTAATTTAATATTTGATTTTCATATTCAAACAGGTAGTGTTGTTGCAATGGAAATCAATCAGTGTTGATGTGATGAGAATCTAAAAGATAAATAAAAAACTTCTTGTTTAAAATTAAGTTTTTTGTAGCTTAATTTTTTCTGAATCGTTATTGTTTTACACACACACACAAATATATATATATATATATATATATATATATATATATATATATATATATATATATATATATATTCATTTATTTTATATATATATTATATTCATTTATTTAGTTATTGAGGAACAGTTACAAGTTATTTATAAGTAGTCAAGGTAAGTCTGTCGATGTATTGCCTAAACATTCTAGATATGGTGTACTAAATCGATTAGAGAGAAGAACGAAATAAAAAACAGGAAAGCACGTGCTTTGTAAAAACCATCTCTACAATTCAAGGCGATTTATTATCATTGGCAAGTAAATGAAAGCAATAAAAAAATATTTGAAATTTGTTTATTTAATAATTTCTTTTTAATAGGTTAAATAATTAATAGGACAAATTAGAATACTTTATTACTATATTATTAAATGTTGAAAGCTATAACTCTTGACATTAATGTTGTCACAACTTCACTTATGAAATATTCCAACCAAAATATCCAACCAAAAACTACTGTCACCTTATTGAGCATAACGGTTTCGATCCCGGGATCCCGTCCTTTTTTATAATCCCAGGATTTGTAAGTAATTGTAGGTTTTCAGTTATACAGTAAATATGTTATTGAAAAGATTTCAAGGACCTTTGAACACCCTTACGCTTATACGCACCCTCAGAACTTTTATTGTACTTCTTGACCTACTTTGCGATTGTGCGGCTCTTTAAAAAAATATTTGAAGGTCTTCCCAGCGGGCATTTGTTTTTAAAAGTTACGTTCTAAATGTATTTTAAATGTCTTTTAAACGTTTTCTAAACACTCTTTCGGTACCATCCTAAGCCTGATGTTACAAGAAATGCCCTCGGGTTACACTATGCGCACAAATGTTACTAAGTGATCTCTCGTGTTACTACTTTCTTAATCTATTTATATAATATTTATATAAAAGAGACGCAAAGTTGACTTTTTACATGCAAAAAAACTCATTTAAATCATAAAAATTGTTAAAAAATTGCAAAAACGTAAATTAAAACTGAAATCAAGTAAAAGGCTTTAATTTGTTATCGGTACTACTGTGTCATAAAACAAATATAAAATAAAAAGGACATATAAAAAAGAGATTTCTGAATTAATAAAAAGGGAATCGGGTCATTTCTACATCACACCATACAAGTAATAAGGTAATAACATACTCATTTATAGTTGAAAACAATTTTGAGACGCTTATTATATACGTGATATGCCTTCTTTGGCCATAATTTGCGATATCAGAAGGTGAAATAAACATCTTATTTAAATGTCATTCTGCGGTACACTCACTAGACTTCTTGTAGCACCTAAAAATATATACACATATGTTCTATTGTTCAACTTCCCAAGGCCGAGGGGAGTTTTCCTATCAAGAGACCGAGAGACAGAAAGGATGCTTTAAAATCTAAAAGACTTAGCTCAATTGAGTACTATTTAAAGAAAGAAGAAATATTGTACCGAGTCTGTAACACAATGTTCTTAAATACTCTGCGTATTGGAAAATCAACCGTGTGGGGTTAAAAACAATCAAAATCAATTGTCAACCAAGCAATATCATTGGTAGAATCACCGAAGGCTAGAGAGAATCTATTTCATATAAAAGTAGCTTCACTCAAAGATTTTTGTGAAAGTTTGCCAAAAATGGAATCGCATTACTGTCGCAAATCAACATCTAAGAAATATATTTAATATATAACCTCCAACCATTATCACATCGTCGTAATGTTTCTTCTCTTTCTCTTTTCTACAAATACTATAATGGGCACTGCATAAAGAGCTAGCGTCTCTTGTGCTATCAACTAAAATTCATTCTCGTGTTACTCGTCATTCAATTAAATCTCATATTCTGTGAATATTCCTAAGTGCTCCAAAAACGCTTATTTGTTTAATTTTTTCCCTCGAACATCAGCTTTTTGGAATTCGCTTCCTTTATCTTGCTTTCCTGATTCATACAATTTGAAATCCTTTAAGTCGTCCGTCAATCATTATCTTGCTTTACAATCTTCATCTTTTCTCTTCCAGTAACTTCCAACTTTAATTAGTGGTTGCTTGCAGCCCTGTTGGAAGCGAAGACGTTTAAAAAAAAAAAATTAAAAGTGAGCCCACATGTTACCTTTTTTTAATTCAAAATAATGATAAATTTCAAATAAAATCTTAAAATATTTTAATTCAAAATATGTTCATTATAAATAAATATGTTTGCCTAATATCCATCGATAACCATTTAAACCTAGAAACATGAAAAATTAATGCTTTTTAATAGCAAATTTTTTTAAAAAGTGCGCCCTTATGCTACTTAAATCAAGAAATTTATATCGATAAAAATATTGTCATAAATTTAATTAAAAACTTTACTTAAATTAATACGAATAATAGTAGAAAATAAAAACTTCATAAAAACATTAAAATGCATGAAAATGACGAAACAATGAGAGCATCAACTTCTGCTTTAATACTTTCTCGATTGAAAAGTTTTCATCAAAATCAAACCGATCTAACACATTTCAGTAAAATTTCAGTAAATTTAAAAAAGTGGTGGAAATATGGTATTTATAGGGGAATTTTACTTGGTTTTCAAAAACAATCGTTGTTTTTTAGCAAAGTTTTACCATAGCGAGGAGAATTATGTTTAGCCCTCATGTTACGCTAGTAATAAAAATAGTTGAAGAACCAGTTAATTTTACATGCACAACAAATAATTCTTAAAAAAACAAAACAATTTAAAACAAAAATAGAAATTATTTTGCAACTTTTTAAAAAATATTGGCCCAAAATACTGAATTTACGCTTCTCTTGTCTCTACTTAAAAAGTCGTAACACTAGGGCTCGTCAGCAATGGTTTTAGTAGTAGTAGTAGTAGTAGTAGTAGTAGCAGTAGCAGTAGCAGTAGCAGTAGCAGTAGTAGTAGTAGTAGTAGTAGTAGTAGTGCAAACTCATGCATTTTGACACTTAGCTGACAGCATCCATTAAAGAAAAAATAAAGCAAAAATAAATTTTTTAGCACTTTTTATAAGATAAGAAACTTTTATCCAGATATGTAAACATGTAAAGTAGGTGAATTTGAGTTTGCAGATTGAATATGTATGTATACAATGGTGTATAATAAACATATAATGTAAAAATATTTAAGTGGCAAGATTAAAAAACCCGAAAAAAAAATTTTTTTACTGAACAGTGGGCTTTAACCTACAGAAACATTAGGATGACAGCACTGTGAGCAGTGCTTATAACCACCAAAATGTATACATATCTAAAGTATACACATATTTATTTAATAATTTAATGATAAATAATATTGACAATAAATCACAAACAACTGTAATGATAATAATAATAATAAGGAAATGAGTTTAAATGGCACTGTCACTCAAATAGTAATATGATCATATTCTCATGTGATCATATTACTGTTATTCCTTGATCATATTCTCATGTGAATTCCTTTGTTCAGATATATTACTTAAATGAATTTATTTGTGTAGTTATATGGTTAACCAAATCCGTTATATTAGGCTAAAATTAATTATTTAACGATACAAAAAACTGTTAACAAAATCTGAAAAAAAAACACTACTAAATGAAACTTTTATAAATCTTATAAAATAGCGTTACTATATATATTATAAATAGTAGACAATTAAGTAGACTTCTGAGAGATTTTTAATACTTTTAGTGCAGGTTCTTTACCAGATCTTGGAGTGACAGTGGTACATTTTTTTTTTAAATGTTGCTCAATATTATACAATGATATAATCATAAAAAAGTCTGATATAATCATAAAAATACTACTTAAGATTTTCTGCAAACATGATCTTTAATTATTTGAAAAATTATGAAACAAAAAATGTCAATCGACACAAATTATCAAAAAGTCATATTTCTGATCATATTTCAGATAATAATTCATAATCATCTGAAAATTCATAATCAGTTCTTCTTTATCATTTTGTGTAACATAACCAGCAATGTGAAGTGACATTTAAACATCAGCAGCAACAGAAGATTCCAGATCTTGCAAGTTGATAAGAATTTTGCAGCAGTCTTCAGACAATTTGTATTGGCATAATGCACATTGTTGACCAGACTTTACATTAAAATTGTCAACATCTACATTTAATTTCAAAAGTAAAGATGCATGTTTGATATGTAATTTCTCAATACCTTGTTGAACACTAAAAAAATATGTACCCCTCGAACCTTGACGAAGTATAATATATTCTTTTTCCAGTTGATGTGATGAAAATATTACCAAGAAAAACATAGTAATGTGCAGTGTTAAGTAATATCTACATAAATCTACTAGACCATAACAAGTTTAATGTATACAAGTTTACCTTGGGGACCTGCCATTTTAAAGTGCCATAACACCAAATTGTAGTATTAAATTTAAAAGATTGTTATGAGGATAATTGATCACAGCCTGCAAATGATCATTATGCCTTGTATCAGCACCAATGGCTTTGACATTTAAAAGTTTCCAACAAATAATAACTCTATTGATAAATATAGCAGTGTTGTTAACATCACTATGAACCATGACAGGATGTTGTAAAAGAGCAGCTTAAGTATTTTCAGAAAATACTCTTAAAACTGTCAAGACACACTATCATTTAACAGGTTTTGGAGAAATAGAAGTTTTATTCAGGTCATATAACTTTAGAAAGCTTCTGGATTTTGCATTGTAAAGCTGCTTGTAAGGAGTCAATTTTGAAATCCTGGTTACTCTGCTATCGTTAAATATTAATTCCTGATTTTTTCAAACCAAAGATTACAAATATTTTTTATGAGGTATACAAAATCATAAAGTAAATACTTTCCATCTACTGTTAACAATTGTTTTCCCGGAACAAACGAATTAAAAATTGAATAAACAAATTTGTTTTCACTAATATTTGAAATTTTTAAAGTAACTAGAGTGAGTGTTAAAATAGATGGAAGTTAATAATCATTTTTTAAGCGATTATATAATGCCCTTAATGTTGAAAAATATACAAAAGAGCGTACAATTATTTCAGGTGTAAACACTTAAACCCATAATATCAAGTGAATACGCACATTGAGCTGAGCAGATGTGTTGAAGAAGTAAAAAAAGTGAAAAAATAAACTAAATAAATTTTATATATATATAAAATTTATATACAAATATTATATATATTTATATTATATAATTATTATATTATATATTTATTATATTATATATATATATTATATACTTTTATATAAATAAATTTTATATATATATATAAAATATTTATATATATATACGAATTTAACACATTTATGTTGTATATCTATAAACATATAAATGGATATTAAAAAAACATAAAAAATGGATAATGATAAAGTAATTACAATGGGAATGCTTAGAGAACTCATATCATTACAAGGAGATACAATTTTCAAATGTTTTAAGGAAAGTTTGCTTAATGTTCTTGAAAAAGTTGCTAACTTAACCAAAGACATTGAAGAAATAAAATGTGGGCTTACTTTTGTTGGTGATCAAATGGAAACAAAAGTGAGCAAGGTTGATAGTAAAATGGCAGGAATTTAAAAAAACTATTGTAGGTATTAAATCATTCCATGGAAAATTAAGCAACAATTCAAATAAAAATACCGAATGTAACAATCTAAGAATTGTTGGAATCAAAGAAGCAAATAATGAAACTTTTGATGATGTTTTAATAAAAGTAAGCCTACTATTTAAATAAGACCTTGAAATTGCAGATCCAGTTGTTATAGAAAAAGCACATCATGTCAGTAAATTTAATGGCAAGCCTAGAACTATTGTCTGCAAAATATTTAACTGGCAGGACAAGGAAAACATCTTATCTAACGCTCGTAAACTCAAGGAAAAAAATATATATTAATGAAGACTATAGCGATGTAACAATGCGAATTGGTAAAGATCTTTTTGTCTAAACAAAAATACATTGTAGTAACGAAAAATTACATTGTGGTAATGAAAAAATACGCGAAAGTCATATATAATCAATTAGTGGGAAGAGAAATGAAAAATGAGAGTTAGAGCGTTGAAAGCAAGTAATTTATTTATTTACGTTTCAATTGTTTTATTAAGTACTAAAGGTTATTATTATATTACTATTAGGTTTTTTTTAAGGATTATATTAACAATGAATATATCTAAAACAATGCAAAACAATGAAGCTAATTTAACAAAACCTATTTTTGAAATTTTGAAATATAACAAAAATGATTATAATTTTTTGACTGAAATAGATATTAACTGCCTAAATAATGAATATTATAAACCAGAAGAATTTAAGAGAGAAGAGAGAAAAACTTAACAAAGATTTAAACATTTTAAGTATATATATACGGTCAATAAACAAAAATTTTGAATCATTTAAACATTTTTATGATTCTTTAAACTATCTTTTTGATGTAATATGTATATCAGAAACTTGGGAAGATGCAAATTTGCCCATGTCCGAAAATTCTCTATACAATTTAGATTCATATAAAATGATTAGTCAACCACGTGTAATCAGTAAGGGAGGTGGTGTTGCAATATATATTCTTGATAAATTTAAATTTAAAAAAAACAACAGTTTTTCAAAAACAAATAAACATATTGAAACTTTGTGCATTGAAGTGTTAAATACTTCTGGTAAATTGTTTTTAATCTCCTCATTGTATCGACCGCCATGTGGTAAACAAGTTAACTTCCTTAAGATCTTAAAAAATTTTATGTCTTAAATGAGTAAAAAAAAACACATTTTCTTTGCGGGAGATACAAATATGGACGCATTATGCAAACATAAAAAACTTTTTCAATTTACTATTTGAATTTGATATTAATATAATACCCACCATATTTAAGTCCACACGCATTACTAACCAATCATCTTCCGTGATTGACAATATTTTAAAACAGTTCCCTAAATACTAAATTTGAATCAGGTCTTTTTATGGCAGACTTTTCTGATCATTTTCCGGTTTTCCATATAGCACGCAAAGTAATATCTAATATTGACAATAAAAAATACTTTGTGACTTACAAAAATCTTTCTATAAAAAACCTAAATAATTTCAAAAACAAACTGCACATAGAAAGATGGGATAACGTTTATTCATCAACAGATCCTAATATTGCGTTTGATAATTTCTCAAGCACGTTTCAAAATATCTTTGATAATATATGCCCAAAAATAAATACAGAAATAAAAAACAAAGGATATTAGAATCCATGGATGACAATAACTTTAATTAAAGCATCAAAAATAGAACAAAAACTTTACGTAAAATTTTTAAAATCAAAAAATAAAGATGATGAAAAAATCTACAAAAATTATAAAAAGTTTTTTCAACATAATATAAAAGAAGCAAATATAAGATATTTTTCTAATCAGGTTGATAAGCATAAATTCGATATAAAAAGGACTTGGGCTGTTATAAACCAGCTAACAGGAAGAGAGAAAAAGAAGCATACTTGCTTATCACAAAAATTAATTTCCGATAGAAAAAATCGTAACAAGTGAAACAAATATATGTCAAGAATTTAACAAATATTTTGTTAATGTAGGCCCCTCTCTTGCTTCTAACATTGCGCAACCAAATAAAACATTTAATAATTTTTTGGGAGAAAAACCCAACACTAGTATAAATAATAAAAAGATAACTAAACTTGATTTTAATAAAGCAATTATTGAACTTAAACGCAACATGTCATGTGGATATGATGGGATTTCCAGTAATGTAGCAATTTATGTTATGGACAGCATTAATAAACCATTATTTTATTTAATATCATCTTCATTTGAAAATAGTATAATCCCTGACAAACTTAAATTAGCCAAAATTAATCCTATTCTCAAAAAAGGTGATTGCAATAATCTTTCTAACTACCGACCTATTTCTCTACTCCCAGTTTTTTCAAAAGTACATGAGAGAGTAATTTATAATAGAGTTAAAAAGTACTTTACATTAAACAATATACTATACAAAAACCAGTTTGGATTTCAAAGCAATTGCTCTACTGAACATGCTATTATTAAACTTGCTGAAAAAACATATAAGTCATTTGATAGTGACGAACTGGTATTAGGAGTTTTTATTGATCTTTCCAAGGCCTTTGATACAGTTGATCACAGTATTTTACTTTCCAAGCTAAAATATTACAGCATAATAGGCTCAACATTTAAGTGGATTCAAAGCTACTTGTCTAACAGAAAGCAATTTGTATTACTAGAAAAGTCAGGATCCCTTGATATTACGTGTGGAGTTCCTCAGGGTTCAATCCTAGATCCATTATTGTTTTTAATGTATATTAACAATATTCATAAAGCTTTATAAAAAAAAATATCTACAGTTATGTATGGTGACGATACAAATTTATTTTTTAATCATCCTGATGCAAAGACTTTGTTTGAAACTATGAATATTGCACTCAAAAATTTCAACCTCTGGTTCATAGCAAATAAATTATCCCTAAATTGTGAAAAAACTAGCTTTACTCTTTTTCATAAAAAAAAACAATCAATAAATCTTCCGTTAAAGCTGCCTGAACTGTTTATTTATAAAAATAAAATTAAACGTGAAAAATACAAAAATTTTTGAGACTACTTTTTGATGAAAATTTGTCATGGAGAAACCATATTGGTCTTCTTGAAACAAAGGTGTCCTCTGTAATAGGTGTTTTGTATAAGTCAAGAACATTTCTTGATAGTAAATCAATATGCTTTACTTTAGTCTTGTACATAGTCAGCTATTGTACGCAAATATTGTATGGGCCAGCACCCATAAAACCAAATTGCTAAAATTGAAAAGTCTGCAAAACCATACATGCAAAGCAATTAATTATTTAAATAGATTAGTAAACCTGGCCCCAGTGATGAAAAGCATGATGGTTCTAGATATTGAGAAACTTAACACATTACAGATAATAATTTTTATGTGTAAGTATAAAAACAAGCAACAAAACATCTTCTACCAAGCGTTTTTTCAGATAATTTCTTGATATCATTTTCTGAAAAATATAATCTGCGTTCAAATACCAGGTACGACAATCACCTAGGGAAAATTAAATCACACCAGTCAAGTTTTTTAAATACAAATCGTGGTCCATCAATATAGAATCATAACAAAATAAAAATATTAAAGACCTAAAAAGCATTTCAATGTTTAAACAACAAACTAAAATGCATCTTCTTAACTCCTGACATATATATTATAGTTTACAGTATTTGCTTTCAGATTTTTTTTAATTTTTTCCTTACTATTTTTTTTTTTTTTTTTTTTGTTTTGTTTTTTAATTTTTTTTTTTTTTTTTTTTCTTTCAATTTTTTACACTAAAAAAAAAAGAACTTTGCTTTATTGAATTTTTATTTAACTTTAAAAAATTCCGAAGATTGTAAAACAACATAGTCATCAACCATAAACGATATTACTGGATATTGGTGATCACTGTTATTAATAAACTTGTTTTTGATGTCACAAAAAGTAGCTTTGTCCCTTTTAAGATATATGTCTAACTCATGATCTAATGTACTTCTAATGCCACTTAAATATATTTTGGTAGTTCTTTCAATTGGATTAGCAGTTGGAATCTGATATAAAGGTACTCCCAGCCAAACAGAAAAAGCATTTTTTGGTTGACATTTTCCTCCACGCACTATAACTCGGAAATCATCTAGGTCATATTTGAAACATTTGGAAAACATTTTGCAAAAATAAATCCAGAAAATTTTCCTGTAACAATCTTAATTTAGCTTTAAACTGCTTTCTCAATTTTTTTAAAAACTTTTTTTCTTTTTTGTGTGGGTAATGACTAAAAAGTTTAAAAACACAATATATATACAATATACAATAAATGATGCTATGTACAATAAATGACATTTAAAATAAGATAATTAAAAGATTTAATAATTTTTGTGTTAGATTTAATTCGAATCTTAATCAGTTTTTAGGTTGAATTTCTGATGTTATAGCTGATTTAGGAACTCCTTAATTGTATTCATTTTTGAAAAGCCAAATTGAAATATTGTTCATCTTCATACCAATTACTAAAGTTACTTAAATATTTAACAATGTTGTAATTCAATTTGTTATAGTACTTTTAGCAGTACTTTTAACAAATTCAGTACTTTTAACAAAATCAGTACTTTTAACAAATTTTTAAGTTGTTATAATTCATATAACTTTATACATTGAATTATATAAAACTTAAAAGGGAGACTTGCCTAAACCCATTAATATCATCCTCATATATAGAAATTTATATATGTGAATTTTGTTAAGAATTACATAAATATTTATTAGTATTTTAATACTTTTTACATTATTTTAGTTCATATAATTATATACAATGAATGATTTAAAAATTAAGAGGAACTTACCTGAATTCATAATTATCATCCTCTCATATAGAAATTTATATATATGAATTTTGTTTTTTGTATTAATTTATTACTTAATTTATTAATTATTTTATTAAATAATTTATTAATTAATTTATTAATTAATTTATTAAATACTTTATTAAATAATTCATCAAATAATTTATTAATTAATTTATTAATTCATTGTGGATTAATTTGTTTATTCTATTGATATCTTGCTCATTTATTTTTTTAACAAAAAAAAATTATATGAGAAGTCTTAACATATTCGACATATCTAGAGCTAAAAAATGTAGCATACATTGACCTATTTTACAAGCCATCTTTTGCTGGTTTACAATATTAATTTTATTAGTTGTTTAATGTATTTACAACAGCACCATAAAAACAACCTGAAGTCCAACAAGTGTACTACATTAAGTTGTCTAGGTTTTTAAAAAAAAAATTTTTAATGTTTTAAGTTCTTCTGTCTATATTTATATATTTAAAGAATATTATGTTTATAATTATGTATTTATTTTCATTCTTTTTCATTACTATTTTAATAATTTAATAACTCCATTTCATTTCAATAATTCCATTTCATTCAAATTTAATAATTCCATTTCTTTCCTATTTTAACAATTCCATTTCATTACTATTTTAATAATTATTTTCTATATTACATTCATAGTTTGTTTTATATATTCTACAGCTCTCAAAACGGTAAAAAATATAACAGCTCAATAAAAACAAATGCATCCTTTTATCTTTATAAATAAGGTAGTTTATATTAACCATTTCTTGTATTTATTTTTGTATTTAAAAAACACACAATAATAACAATAAATAAAAAAAATCATTACTGGCTACATAAATGTAGAAAATAATTTTTTTACTTTTTTAATTAACTTTTTCTTTGTTTTCTTTCTTTTTTCGTTCCTTTTATTTATTACTGCTACTTCTTTTGAGTTTAGTGAAACTTAAATGAGTAATAAAATACAAAATTACAATGTTGATAGAAACTTAAAATATATATATATATACTTATATACATATATATACATATATATAACAGCTTGTGTAGTAGCTATATAACAGGATGTGTAGTATGTAGTGAGGGAGTAGCCCGCAAGCTATGTATATCAGAATATATATCAAAATAAACTATGTATATCAGAAAGATATGTAGCTGGTCAAATAGTAGCGAAATAGAGGGTTATGAAGTAATATAAATTATTATTAAGTAGTTTCTAGTATCCTAGAAAGAATAAAAAATAATTAAAGCTAATTTAAAGGCTTTAAATTAGCTTTAATAGGATTTGTTAAAGCAGATTGCGCTGGCTATCCTTCTAGTAATTATATATATATAAATATAAATGTGTATATATGTAAATATATAAACATATATATATATATACATATATATACACATATATATATATATATACATATATATATATATATATATATATATATATATATATATATATATATATATATACATATATATACATATATATACATATGTAAATATATAAACATATATATATATATATATATATATATATATATAAATATATATATATATATAAATAAATATATATATATATATATATATATATATACATATATATATATATATATATATATATATATATATATATATATATATATATATATATATATATATATATATATATATATATATATATATATATATATATATATATATATATATATATATATATATAGGGGAAGAAAATCAGGAAAATTGGTAATTTTTTGAATTTTCTTCTGTTATGCCTATTGTTGTATATTTATATTTTGGTACAACTTCTGAAAATTTAAAATTTATTCATTTTTCTAATAATTTTAGATTAG
The DNA here is from genome assembly GCF_038396675.1 of Hydra vulgaris. Taxonomy (NCBI): domain Eukaryota; kingdom Metazoa; phylum Cnidaria; class Hydrozoa; order Anthoathecata; family Hydridae; genus Hydra; species Hydra vulgaris. Next base: position 27,954,541 of record NC_088927.1, read on the forward strand.
TACATAAAATAAACATATTAGAAATGAGTTCAACTCAACTAAGGTCAATGAAAAGGAACTTTTTATTATACACCTTTCAATAAGCTTGGATATTCTTCAACACTTAATATATGACCAGCAATGTCGATCTGCATCAATATCAAATATAATTGCTTGTGCCCTTGAAAATTTTTTTTAGGGGGACAAGCAAGTTGCTGTGAATGTATTTTGTCTAAAATTAAGAGATCCTGGATTAAAGCTGGATTTAATGTGTTAACTAATTTAATTTTAGTTAAAAAACTTTTTAATTTGCACAAGTCTTATTCCAACTTGAAAAAAAAAAGCAAAACGAGGAACGAGTGGCGATTTGGCTAACCAAAGCAAGTTTGAGATTGAAATAAAAATAACTTTTTTGGGCTAGTAATTCTAGTCTCAAAAACATGATCAGTAAAGATAAAAAAGATCCCTAAAAGACAACATTGAAGATTTAAAATTTTTTGAAGATCAGGAAGGTCAAAGAAAGTTTGTTATTGGTTCAGAAGATATTAAGTATAGAATAAAGGTATTCAATGCTTTTAGTTAACTACTTCAGCTCTGGTTTAACCTCTATTACTTTATTTTCCACTAATTCTTAAATTAAAAACAAGTACTATAACAATTCTATAAATTAGGCAAAGAAAAGCATCAGGAAGAAAAATTGTTCACAGCCTATAAGTTTAGGAGATGATGTACCTAAGGTTGAACTTATAGACAAATCTAAGCGAGGATTCTTCAATTGAATCTGATTATGATCCAGGTGATTGGTTCCAAAAGATATTTTTGCTGGTAATGTTTCTCTTACTGCCACAGCCTGTGACATATCGCCAAATGTTTTACAGAAGGTAACAAATGCAATTCTATATCAATCAGGTGTTGACCTTAAAAAGTTAAAAGCAGTCAGTACACAGTACCACATATAGAAAAATGAAAAAAGAAAACGAAAACATATCAACCATTACAAAACAAGATCTTTAAGTAGCCATTGATGCATCTCTATATCCATGTATAATTCATTTCAACGGCAAGACATTGCTTGAACTAAACAAAGGAAAAATATTAAAGAGGAATAGAATGGCTGTTTTAGTTAACATTAATGGAGATTCTTACCTACATAGAGTACCTTTGCTGGCGTTATTCACTAGTGAAGATCAATTTTTTGGTATAATAGATTTAATTAAAGAATATCAACTTACATCAAAAACTAGAGGAATATGCTTCAATACAACATCATCTTACACTGGGATGAATAAAGAGTCCATTTCAAGAATAGCCAAATAGCCTGTAGACATCATGTAAACAAACTAAGAATGCTTCACTTTTGGAAAATAGTAACCAATGATAAAACAAATGGACTATTTCCAAAAAACTAAAAAATATTATTGAAGTACCTAATTTTATTTATAATCCAATACAACTCTTACGGTTTGATTGGAATAACGTTAAAAGCAATCTTTTAGAAAAGGCAGCTGAAAATTCATTAACATTTTGCAGAGCTTACATTGGTAAACCCTTGGTTTGTAAGTCCTTGGGCATCAATAAGCGACAAGGAATACTATCAACTAAGTTTTGTAAATAGTTCGGAGGAATATTATGCCGAGCTGCCTCCAACGCTAAAAAGAAGTTTTGTTTGTTGATACTGTGCTCATCCCTATTAACTTTGCCATCCAAATAATGCCACAAATTTTCAATTAGATCGATATCTGGACTCTGCGCAGGCCAATCCAACAATTTTATTTAATTTTCTTCAAAATATATTTTAATTTTACTGGTATGTTTTGGATCATTGTTTTGTTGGAAGGCAAATTGATCCGTTAATCCTAATTTATTGACGGAGGGCATAAGGTTGTTTCGCAAAATATTAACATATCCAGCTTACCAACTCCATTACCAACTCCGTTATAACTAATATTACCACCTCCATGTTTGATGGTTGCTTTTATAGTTTTTTTGTCTAAGGGTTTTTTTATTCTTTTCCATACATTTGGTCTTTTTTTGAAATTTTTTAGTTCGAATTTACTTTCATCAGACCATAAAACTGATTTCCAGAAACCTAGTGTCTTTGAAAAGTACTTTTTTGCAAACCTAAGGCGTTTAGTCTTATTTGTTCTCGAAATTAAGGGTTTTTTTGTAATATGGGATTCATAAAACCCTGCAGAGTGGAGTCTACATTGTATTGTTCGTTAAGAAACGTTCATGCTTAGTTTCTCTTCAACACCTCTGGCAGAAATAACAGGCTCTCGCTTTACTTCTTGTACAATAAGCCTATCTTCTCGAGATGCTGCTTTTGGTGGACGCCCTGAACGTGCTTTATTTTACACAGTTTCAGTCTTTTTATATTTTTATATTATTGATTGTACTGTTACTCTTGCTTTTATTATATTTTTCAGCAACTTTTCTATACCCGAAGCCTCTTTCATGATCATCAACAATCATTTGCCGTACATCAACATTAATTTCGTTGGTTGTAGGCATTTTGGAAAATTTTTGACATGAAACAGAAGAAGTTATATAAATATTTAAAATTTAACATCTGTAGTGTAAACAAACAAAATTAAATAACTTACAATCAAAAAATAAACTTAAAGCAAAAAATAATTCAATAGGTATGAATACTTAATTCGTATTTAAAGTTGCACTTTTTATGTTATATACTAAATATAACCAAACATAATAACTTAACATCTTGATTATTACCCCAGAATTATTCTTAATTATCATGTTTACACATACTTATTTTTTGTGTATAAATATATAGATACGAATATATAATACTAGCATGAGTTACCCGGCATTGCCCGGGCCAATATTTAAACTGGCTTACCTGATATCTGTACACATAAATCGGCCCAAAAATGGGCCCAAAAAATGGTCCCCCTGACCCCGGGGTCAGGGGGCCCATTTTTAGGCCCCCTTGACCCCGAGGGTCGGGGTCAAAACCCAGCTAAGAACCTTCTCCCCCTCGAGGACTACCCCCATGCCAAATTTCATTGAGATCGGTCCGGCGGTTTGGATTTCTATAGAGAACTAACAAACAAACACACACACAAACACACATTGCCCTTTATATATATAGCTGGAGTTACCCGGCGTTGCCCGGGCCAATATTTAAACTGGCTTACCTGATATCTGTACACAAAAATGGGCCCAAAAATGGGCCCAAAAAATGGTCCCCTTGACCCCGGGGTCAGGGGGCCTATTTTTGGGCCCCCCTGACCCCGGAGGTCGGGGTACGGGGTCAAAACCCAGCTAAGAACCTTCTCCCCCTCGAGGACTACCCCCATGCCAAATTTCATCGAGATCGGTCCGGCGGTTTGGATTTCTATAGAGAACAAACAAACAAACACACACACATTGCCCTTTATATATATAGAAGATAGAAGATATATATAATATATATATATATATATATATATATATATATATATATATATATATATATATATATATATTTATATATATATATATATATATATTTATATATATATATATATGTATATATATATATATATTTATATATATATATATTTATATATATATATATATATATATATATATATATATATATATATAAATATATATATATATATATATATATATATGTATATATATATATATATATATATATATATATATATACATATATATATATATATATATATATATATATATATATATATATATATATATATATATATTTGGATTTCTATAGAGAACAAACAAACAAACACACACACACATTGCCCTTTATATATATAGATAGATAGAAGATATATATAATATATATATATATATATATATATATATATATATATATATATATATATATATATATATATATATATATATATATATATGTATGTATATATATATATATATATACATATATCTATAGATATATCTATATATATTTGTATAAATATATAGATATATATATATATATATTATATATATTTATATATATATACCCCACCCCCCCTCCAAATTACCAATTTTCCTGATTTTCAATACCACAAAACATAAATTTTCAAGGAGTAATAAAAAAACCATACAGTTTTAACCTAAAATATAGTCCTTTATAAAGTAAAAGAAATAATTTAAATATATATATATATTTAGCCCCTCCTTCAAGAGGCCTGAAAATGACCACTTTTGGTCATTTTTTCCATAAATTAATAGTTTGAGGGGGCTTCAAAAGTGATCCGACAGCCCTCAAACTTTTTGAGACTCATTTTTATATATTTGCCCCAAATTTAGGGGGTAAGGCTTTTTTATTTTTAAAAGTTACTTTTTTGACTCCCTCTAATATATACATAAACAGGCCCCGCAGAAGGCAGGTACAATGGGTAATTTTTACCCAGGCGCCAAGGCTTTAAAGGCACCAAATTTTCATTGAATACTAATTTTTTTCCTGAGAATATAAAAATATATAAGTTTATATAAAAAAACTATATAAAAAATTTAATATTTATTTTATTTAAGAACAAGTATATATTAATATATAATAAAAACTATAATAACTCAAAAATATTTATTATAAATATATATTATAAAATTTTAACTATTTAAGGCATTAAAATATTTTTTTTCACCACCTTTGGAATGCCTAGCGCCGGGCTAGTAACCAACCAAGGTTAATATTTGACCAGGGGCGGGGTTAATAAAATATAGCCAGGGCCGGAATTTGTGATCAGGGTGCATAAATATTTATTTTACATCCTTGAGAGTATTTTTACTCAAAATTCATGTTATATTTTGTATATATATGCATATATAAACTTCATCATGATCAACATGATCATCATAAACATTATTACCATCATCATCATGATTATGATTATGATCATCATCATCATCATCATCATCATCATCATTATAATCATCATCATCGTCATCATCAGGGTTTAGCTTTCCTCGTTTATGCTGTTTCTCTTATATAAACAATCTAGACCATTTTCTTTTTTTAACTAAAGCTCATTCAAACAATATGTAAGGAACTTTCTTCCAGTTTTCTTACTTCTACGACTACCATTATCTCCTGAAGCTGCTACCTCTCTACATGTTGATACCTAAATCACTTAAATCTTTTCTAACAAACATTGTTCGATACAACATTTTTTTCTAATCTGTCTAAGATTATGCTATCTTTTCTTGTCTTGCTAGATTCACAATACATCCATCTGATCAACTTCTCTTTCAGCAAATACTACACCATATAAATACTAAAGTTTATATAAATATGAAAAGATATTGTATGCCAGCATCTAAATAAATAGCAAACATATATGTTTAAATTTTCAATATATATGCATAAAGCGCATCTCAGAAGCTTTTATTCCTTCTGGAATAAAAGTTTGAAAGCTTTTATTCCCTCTTTATAATTTTAAGTCAAGCCTCGTTCTACTCCACATTTTCCACCATCTTGAGCAGTTGCTTTATTAAACATTATTTTTTTTCATATTCTTTACAAGAACAAATGTCTTTTTATTATTCTAAGAAGCCAATGTAAAAATGTCTTTTCTAATGTTAAGCCCTGTTATTCTCAATTTTACTTTCACAAAAACGCATTCTAAACATAGTTGGACCTGCTCTTGCAGCCAACCTCCAACCATTACCACATCATGTTACATCTCTTTCTCTATTCTATAAAAACTATAACGTTCCATACCTTAAAAACCTAGCGTCTCTTGTGCCATCTACCAAAATTTATTGTCATGTTACTTGACATTCATTAAAGTCTCATCCTTTTACTGTGATTAAGTGCTCCAAAAAATTTTATTTGTCTATTTTTTTTCCTTGATCATCAGTTATTTGGGATTCACTCTCTTCATCTTGTTTTCCAGATTTGTACCAAAGTCTAAAATACTAACTTTTTTCATAAGCTCTTTTTATATAGTGTACATGGAAAAGTTATTGAATCATTTCTTACTAACCACAGTATTGAACTTGTCATTGATGGAGACACAAAGTTGTGTTTCTGTGTCTTATTTAATTTCTTACCTCTGATATGATATTATTCTTGTGATTTAATATTTAAATCTTGTGATTTCTAATATGATATTATAATTTCTTTAATATGATAATTGATATTCTTATCTTTAAGGTGGCATTATTTGTTGATAATATTACTATATACTCTAGCCTTGACCATAAGTTATCATTTTTTGATCACTTAGAATAGGCAAAAGAAAAATTGAGTTGAAGACTAACTTTCAAATACAATTTCTTTTCCGTGACAGCTTGGCTCGCAGTGGAAAGGTCTGAAAAATCTTAACAAAATTAAGTTGTTTAATGCTAATAACAATTGCAATATTGTTGACGTTCAATTGCTATAATGGTGATGTTTCTATTTCTCTTGATTAAAAAAATTCTGAATAAGTCCTTTACTTATGCAAGGTTGGACAGGAATAGAGTGTGATCGCACGCTGTAACTGACCACTCTCAAAATATTTTTTCTTTACAATTTGACCACGACAGTTTTGATGTTTTAACAATTTAAATGCTATAAAAAAATTGTTATGTTGTAAATAACTTTTAATCATTGATCTTTTCTAAACTTTTTATTTTACCCGAAGACTTTAAATAAAATAAAAAATTAATTATAGAGATTGTTTAAAATAAACGTATTTTGTGTAAATTAACAAATGCTATATTTAAATTTTTTTTTATGAAGGCTTGTTTTTTTTATGATTAAAATTTAATAACTTGTTTGATACAATTCTGTCATGTCTTTCTAAAAATCTTTTGAAAGATAATTTTTTAGGCTACTTTAAATTATGAATAAGTTAAATTTAAACTTCGGCTACATGGAAAGATTTAATTGCTCTATTTTTTTGTTTTTTTTTAACAAAGAAGTAAAACTTTTTTTTTAACTTGACTAACTAATCAGAGCATGAAAATGATTAAAAATTATTTTTTAAATAGGCTACAGGTATATGCACCGCAAAAACTATTGAACCCCAAAATCCACGCAGTTACTTATTGGAATGTAGCTAGTCCGATTTACACCTAAAAAGTATAAGGCTTTGATTTTTTTTTGTTAAAATGTTCAAGTTAATGGAAAAATAAATCAGCTTTTCATTTTCATAGCTTTAAGTGATTATTTTGAGCCTTTTCTAAAAATTTCTCTGGTTTTTTAAATCAAATATTTCAGTAAAAACACCATAAAACATGTAAATGTCAGATTAAGTTTGCAAAGTTGACTTTTTTATAAGCCCTTAAGTGCCCTTTTTAATAAAAATCATAAAGTTAAATTATTTTTCAGTATTATTTTTTATATTTTTGAGCCAAGTTTAATGTAATAGTGATGTGGTTTTTGGGGTGCATTTAGAAAATAAACTTAAAAGTCAAAAACCACAACAAAAATAATGTTTAATAATAACTTGAAATCATAATAACTTAAAATCATACATTACATTTGTAGAATGTTTTAGTTATACATAAATTCTTTATAAAAAAACTATTCATCCCTTTCTGATGTATTACTATTTGAATTGAATAAATTCTTCCTTGGATTTGTCCCCGTTTTTTGCAAAGCTGCAGCAGGAAATATCATTGCAGGTTTGTTGCCCTTAGCACGACACACTAACTTGCTGCACTGAGATTTTAAAATACTGTGACACTTTGGACATTCCCAAAACATTGCTACTTTACAAATGTTTCCAATACATACACATATCTCTTTACATTTTATAAAGATTTTCTTTACTTCTTTTTTTTCTGCATTTTGCAATTGTGTTTGAACCTTTTTTTCTTTCTTTTCATTAATGCTTGTTGTAATTAATAATTGTTGTTCTTTCTAAACTCAAAATGTCTTTAGCTTTCATGGACCCATGAACTTGAGTTATTTGTGTTGAACTGGTAGATAGATTTGGTTTTACTTTTCTAATAGTCATAAATCCTGCTATCTCCTCAAGTTGGATGCTCTTCTCGTGCAGCTCATTATTCAAAGATTGAGCACTTTCAAACTTTTCTTTCCAATACAATGCTGATCCTCTTCTTCTATCAGGAGAGACAATAAATGATGAATCAGGGGAAGTCAATGTTGATTGCATGGATGAAACTGATGCCTCTTTGGGAGTCTCTATGCAATTATCTGCTCTATCAAACTTGTCCATCTTTTTCTTTTCTACCTTTATGATGAATATTTTTTATTTAACTGGTCTAATAGTTGTGTAACCCCTGTTGTATCTGGTGGGGTAAGAAACATCCATATGTCTCTTGATTGAAGGAATGACATAACATGATAATCAAATCTCGAACTATGTCCATATGATAATAGGACCACTGGTCTTTTAATATTTTTATCTTTTAAATACTCATTAAATTCCTTAAAAGCGGCCAAAAGTGTATGGCTGTCTGATACGCCATGGTCTGAAGTGGTTACCAGTAGATGTTTTATTTTAGCTGCTGCTTCATTAGGTGCCATCAGGCTTGTTATACCGACATTGCCAAATATTACTTGACACATACAGAACTCTCCTGAAATTGTAAGTTGTAATTTTTTTAGTAATATGATCTCAGTTCAAGTTAGTTTAAAAAGTTACTAAACAGCACAGTTTTATTACTTTACGTTTAATGTAGTTAAATGTATAGTGAGGCTAAATTAAACCAGTAAGTCTTGATAATAATAGATTTGTTAAAAAATATAGTTTAAATAAGAAAATTGGTTTTACATCTGAAAATATTGGTCTAAATTCATTTAAAGAAAATATCAAATACTAAAATAAAAACAAACCTAAGAATGACACAAAGGGATGGATGGTAACACATTCTCTGTTTTCTTTCTGCATTTTTTTTTTATTGATCTCCTTTCGCTGCATAGACCAAACCAGAAGAAGTTCCATCAACACCATAATGAATGAATTGTGGAGTTTTATCATTATTAAAAATTCTTATGGTGTCAATATTTCTGTTCCAAATTCTTTCCTTTCCTCGATGTGCTTGGCTTCTGTCATAATTCCAGCAGTCATAAGTTCCACAAATTGGCTATACTTATTTGCAATAATAAGACTTTAAAAAGAAAGAAAGGAATTAAAGAGGAAATACATATTTTTAACACAACTGATTTGATAATGATTTATTTTCTAGAAACATGACATCATCAGTTTTCAATAATAAAAAAACCTATGTGATTGCAAGCCATTTTTTTTTTGTACAATTTAAAGCTCTGTTGATTGACACGTGTCTTTGAAATTTGATAGTTAAACTGTTATGTTTTGCATGAAATCTTAGCCAAAATGAACAACCAAATCTAAAAAAATAATTATGCAAACATAGATTAATTTTTTTTTTATAAAGTATTTTTTATAGTTTGTAAAAAATACAATTTAGCTTAACAAGTACTAAAGATTCTGAAAATAAAAACAAATTTTAGAAATACCGTTGATTCTTTAATGCCAATTTAGCTGCAGATGACAACGGATGATATTTTTGTCCTCTTTTTAATCTGTTGTTTTTGTAATCTCTTATTTTCAATGTATCTAACATTAATTTAGTCAGTTGTGCTTTATTGATACCTTGCAAAGATCTATTTTTATTTTTCACAAACTGTACAATTGAATTCTCTTCCTCTTCTAATAATATAGAGCAGTATTGACATTCTTTTCCTGTTTCTATTTTACCATCCAAACGTCGATTTATTGTCTCTCGATCTTTAATCAACCGGAAAGGTCTTGATTTCAGGGCACATTGTCCTCTTACATTGTTATCTTTGCACCATGCTACAGCTTCTGCCAACTATTTATTTTTTGCATTAGCGTGCTTTCTTGCAACAACTGCTTCTGATTTACTACTTGGGTATATTGACCTTGTTCCAAAACGTAAGGTAAACTTTGTAGTCATTTTAAAAATATTTTTATTTTTTATTTCTGTATAGCAAATTAAAAAATATATATATATATATATACATATATATATATATATATATATATACAGGCCTTGTTACGAGATTTCGCTGCGTAGCGAAAACGCGTAACGCATTTCTAAGTAACTCAACTCAGCAAATATATTTTGCATCGTTAGAAGTTATATTGCGTCACTCACGCCTTTTTAAGTACCACATTGTAATTAAAGTTATTTTATTAACGCGTTAAAAATCATACAAACAGTTTGTTTTTTTCTCACTATAACAAAAGTTACAAATAAAATCTAAGTTCTTATTTAAAAAATCATTTTTATTATTTTTTTCAAATATGAACTAAATTTTATTTTGAAAAAAATATTTTTTTCATGAAACATAAAATAATGTTTGTTTATTTTCTTATGATTTTACAGTTGATTTTTGATTATTTTATTAACTGTTAATAAATTTTTTCTTATTTAATTTGTGAACTCTTTTTAATGTTTTTAAACAATAAAGAGTTTTTTTTTGTTATTTATCAGTTATCGATAACATATAAGTGATCATAATTTATTTTCATAAATTAAACGAATGTCATTAAAACTTTACGTTATTGAATTAACAATAAACAAAATATCTAATTAATCTAATTACATCAACATAAATCGCGCATTCTTTTAACTATTATGACTAAAAAGAATTTTTATATTTAAAAGAAATTTATATACTTAATTCCTTAAGATAAAACTTAAAACACTTTATTTTTTTTAACTAATTTTTAACAACAAAAAAAAAAATTATGAAAAAAACTGTTTCTTTAACAAAAAATATTAATTAACAATTGCGGTTAAATGCTTTTACTTTTATATATATATATATATATATATATATATATATATATATATATATATATATATAAAAGTAAAAGCATTTAACCGCAATTGTAAATTAAAATTTTTTGTTAAGGAAACAGTTTTTTTCATAATTTTTTTTTTTGTTGTTAAAAATTAGTTGCTTTGACAGTAATTTAAAGCAAATACAAGTAAATATAATAAAACTGTAAGTAATACAAGTAAAACTGCTACATGTGGTATAGTTATATATGTATAACAAGAATAAATAATAGTTATATGCAATTTTAAGAATAATTATTGTATAGTAAAAAAAAACTAATGTAGTTTTTGGGGTGTGTATGATGTGGGTTTTGTAGTGAATAACATGCTAAATAAAAAAGTAAGTTTGCAATCACATATAAAATCAACTCAGAATATAATAACTACCGCAAAACAAACCCTGTAGCTTAAATTTATTTGGAAAAAGTTTTATTTGCATTTTTGTTGATGTGGTTTTTTAGGTGCGCATTGAAAAAACAATGACATTTTGACATGGTAAAAAATAGTAACTAATTATAAATAATTTCCAGCAGCTCTCTGGAAGGAGTTATTTATAGTAGTAGTAATTTTGCAGATAAGCGAGTCTAAACATGTTTACAATGCATTTTTGGACCTTGTCTAGAGGAGAAAGACTATCATTAGAAGAACCCAAATATGACAACAATATTCCATACAAGGACGAATAAGAGATTTGTAGAGGTAGAGTATGGAATCACGAGAAAGAAAATGGCAAGCACGATAAAGTGAAGCAACCTTAGCTGATTGTATATATAGTTTCCATGACAGATCAGTAGTAAACAATAATCCAAGAAGGCATAAATAAGAGGACTCAGTGAGAGGGTTGCTATTCATTAGTATAAGAATATTGACAGTAATGCGATAGTTGTTTGCAGTAAATAACTGAGTTTAATTGGAGTTAAAATTTACATCTTATTGTGAGCCCCTATCTGTTACAGATGTGAGATCAGATTCAAGATTGGCTGCCTGTACTAAGCAATTGGAACGAGAAGACCTTTTGTTAAAACAGGAGCATAAAGTTGAGTCATCATCAAAAAAAAGCTACTTTAAATGTAAGGTTCTTGGAAAGATCATTAATGTAGATAAGTAACAAAACAGGACCAAGGATATAATTTTGAGGTACCTCAGAAGTTACTGGAAATAAAGAAGAGTGTTAGCCTTCAAAGGTGACTTTAATAAAGCGGTTAAAAAGAAACAACTTGATAATCTCAAAAACTTTTCCAGATACAACATATGAAACAAGCTTATAAAGAAGACCAGCATGGCTAACTTTGTTCAAAACCATAGATATGTCAAGAGCAATAGCTCTAGTCTCTCCGCCTCCATTTAATTCACAATAAAATCTCTCAGTCACAGCAGTTATCAAGTCAGCCATAGAGCGAGAGGATCAAAAACCATATTGATTGTCTGACAGTAAGTCACTTGACTCAAGATGGGATGTGAAAAATTTATTTATTAAAGACTCAAAGACCTTGCTAAAAAAAGAAGATTGATTAGATGATAATTGGAGAAGTCAGAATGTTCACAGGAATTTTTGAAAATTGGAACAACAGATATCGATTTCCAGTAGGAAGTAAAGCAACAATTAGTCAAGCACTTATTAAATAGTTTAGAGAATTAAACTCTGCAGACTATTAAAAAATCTTCAACAGTGTTATAAACAAAGACAAAGGTAAGTCAAAAACTTCATACGTAACTCATAGGTTCGATCTTATTACCTCTCCCAATGATAAGGAAGAATTATTTGCAAAGAATTTTTCTTATAATTTAACTTTGGAAACTAATGACCATATTCTTCCTGCCATTCCAGTTAAACAGGTTAATAGATTGTTAGACATTTAAAATACTCCAGATTATGTTGACAAAGTCGTTTGTCAATTAAACTTGTCGATGGCTTGTGGTTCAGTCAACATTTCTGTCATAGCATTACAAAGGTGTTCTGAAAAGATTTCTTCAACTCCCTAAATTATTATATTCTTGACTGAATCTTGTTTTTTTGCCTGCTGGAAAATGGCATCTATGGTTTTAATTTTTCAAAACTCTGGAGAACATTCTGACTTCTCCAACCTGTGGTTATAGACATGTTGTCTGATCAGTCTTCTCTCTATTATTAGCATTTGAATTGATGATCAACAAATTTCTAACATCATGTCTTGAGAATAATAACTCTTTGACAATCTTCAGTTCCATCAACCAAAACTTATTCTTGTTTGACTGGTCAATCAGTAAAATTGCATCGTTTTACTGTATCTGTTCCAATCTCTGAAAACTTTTATATATCTAGTTTTTTCCCATGTACTTTAATGATCAGGAACTCTCTTCCATCTTCATAATTTCCTTTGATGGATTGGTAACCAATAAAATGATTTTAGTAATTTTTCTGGTTTTAAATTGAAAGTAAAACAAGAAACAATGCAAGATAAGCTATTTTGAATCTGTTAGAGTTTTTTTCAGATTTTTTGGTAAATACATGATAAAAGAATGTTCCAGTAATCAAGCCAAGAGTTAACATTGCCACAATCAATTATGTTTGCAATTTCTTTGGTGAGACATGGGCAGATGTGGTGAAAAGCCCAAATAAGGTAGTTGCAGGATTTTACAGCGTTATTAATGTTCTGGTCCACAAAAGAGTGTTGAATTTAGATAGTAAGCAACCAGGGTTGATGTTTCACTGGGGTTGATATATAATATCAATTCTTCTTTTTTTTCTTTTTTATCTTTTATTTTTATTTCATCCAACTTTTAAAATAAACTACTAATAATAAGAATATTATTGAAAAAATACTAATAATAGTAATACTAGTAAAGGATAATAAATAACTATATTAATAAAACTTCTACACATCTATTTGTCTTTTCATATTATTTTGTTGACTTTTATATTTTATTTTTATTCTAAGGTAAGTAAATCATTATCAGGAAAATTATAGAGGGGTTTTTGCAGACTACAATTAAACTTTGGAGGTATATACATACATGCACACAGATACACACATACACTTTAAAAATGAAGCAAATAAAAATTGTGCAATTACCTATTATTATATTTACAACGCTAGCAAACTTAGCAAAAGTACATTTATGTTTAAAAAAATATATCCTAGTTTTTAAGCCTTACTTATTTTATTTGTTTTGCTGAGGGCAGGGCTGCAGTTATAAAAAACCCCATACTTAGGCAGGATCGGGGCTCTAGTCATCTACTAAATCTAGGATGACACAGAAGATTTTTATCATAATTTACTGAAGTTATTGCTGTTCCAGAAAATGTAATTTTACACGCATTTATATATTTCCTAAATCAAAATAAGACAGCTTCTATTTTATTTGAGCAAAATAGTAATCTATTTTTTAGAAACAATTTTTTAACTGCATTAGGGCATTCAGTGATTTTGTTGATGTTATAATTGCCTGGGATGATGACAGTATTTAGTTGGGTATCAACAACATATTGATAATGATTTGTACCAAGTTTAGCTATAATACAATATAGGGGTGAAACAAACATGGAAAATGTAAAATAGGGCCAAATCACTACAGTACTCTTGCTGAATTTGCTATCAATCTCAATTGATATCAATCTCAATTGATTGTTGATCCCATAGAAACAAAAAAAATTTTAAAGAGCAAGTATTATGTCAGCTATTGTAGTGAAGTATCTGTGACACCAAATTCATCCCTATTATGGGCAATTGCTATGTTGTTATCGTTTGTATCAAATGCTGCAGATATATCCAGAGAGAGGAGAATAGTGGTCAAGCATCATTAAGGTTTGAAAGGATACCATATTGTAACATTAGGAGTGCTGTTTTGGTTAAGTGATTGGATCTTTTTAACACATCTGATGATTAACACAGTGATGGTTATTTTAAACACATCTGTAGGTGTGAGGAGGAGGCTGAATAAGTGCAAATTTTATAACTGCGAATCTGCATAAGTGCGAAGCAGTTGCAAAGACTGGCATAAGTGCAAACTGGCACAAGCGCAAACTGGCATAAGTGCGCCGAAAGAATTTGCAAACATTGACATAAGTGCGAACTGGCATAAGCGCGAACCAATTGCAAAAACTGGCATAAGTGCGAACTGGCACAAGCGCGAATTAGCATAAGTGCGCCGAAAGAATTTGCAAACATTGATATAAGTGCAAATTGGTATAAGTGGCGAATTGGCAAGTTCGCACTTATGCCAATTCGCACTTATGCCAGTTCGCACTTATGCCAATTCGCACTTATGAAATTCGCACTTATTCAGTCGCCCCGGTGTGAATGTGCAAAACGTGTTAATTTATCTACAGGGGGAAGTAACTCTGAGATAAAATTAGACATTAGGATTGTCACAAATTTTTCTTAGATAGTATTATTTATATAATATTGCATATAAAATATGGACCTATAGTATCGTATTTTTCCTCTGGTATTGTGTTATCAATTTTAAAATTGTTTGTGTGCAGTAATTCCCTTGCAATATTCCATGTTTCTTTTTCATTACAGTATGTGTTTTTCATAAAGATTTTCCCTTATAATGATTACTCTGGGTTTATTAATTGCTGCTAATGTCTGAATGCTGATCAATGTAGTTTTTTATCTATCATGTTATATTTCTTACACTGTTCAATATTTTCAAATTCAATATTTTATTTTTGTATACTTGCTGGCTATAACTTTTTCTCAATGCCATTTGCAACACAATGCAAATGTTTCATATTTAAATTATGTTGCAAGTAACATTGAGAACACACCTTATTAAAATGATAAAAAAGTTCCACCAAATCAAAATTAAAAACCACACCTCACCAGCCTTTATTCATTTACTGTTGTTTTGAAAATATTCAAAAGCTGTTTTGTATTTTCTAATATTATAACTTTAAAACTCAAAAATGGTCTATGGTATCAACATTTATAATAAAAGCCCAAAAGCTTCTACATTATCTAATTGTATAAAAAAAATTGTTTCATAAATGATCTATTATATAGGTTTTTCAATCAATTTATATATTCATTTAGTGAAACTATAATCAAATGAATTACCCTTTTTCAATTTACAAATGGACATAAAATTCTCATTGCAAGAATAGTCAATCCATAGGCCGTTTGAGTTTATTAACACACAGTTTTCCTTTATACCACCATTAGGTTCTTTGCTTTGTAATTTCCAATTAACAAACAATAAAGTTGTATTATCAGACCAATTAAAGGTTCCCTCTTCTTGAATATCATTGAGACCTTTATCAAATAAAAATATGTAATTAAATTACAGTAACAATACCAAACAAAAATATACGTAACCAAAACAACTTTAAATGAAAAGAAAAATTTAAATAGCAATATACCAATCCAGTAATAATGGTCTTGTGTGTTGTTAATAATAAATAAATTTTCTTCTATATCTCCTAAACTTAACAAGCTTGCTTGTTGATTCTCACAAAAAGAAAGAGAATCTTTCCAACCTTTTTTTTCACTTCGAAAAAAATAGCAGTAGCTTGCATGTTCTAACCAACCAATGGCACAACTAATAGTGTTATAAACTAAAACAGTCAATCATGAAAAGTAATAGACTATGTATGTGTGTGTATATATATATATATATATATATATATAAATAATTAATTAGTAAAACTCTATTTGTAAACTACACTCTATTTGTAAAATACACTAACATAATTTACATATATATATATATATATATATATATATATATATATATATATATATATATATATATATATATTTATATATATATATATATATAAATATATATATATATATATATATATATATATATATATATATATATATATATATATATATATATATTATATATATATATATATATATATATATATATATATATATATATATATATATATATATATATAGCTTGTTTCTCCATCAGTAGGTTCATCAGGAAGAAGCTTCCTGATGAACCTACTGATGGAGAAACAAGCTGTTAAAGAAAACTAAAAATTAGATAAGTGTTTTTACTAATTTATGATTCCTCTGTTCTTTAAGAACATTGAGCACTTTATTTGAAGAATAAACTGACATTATCTTATTTATTTATTGATCTATTTTGTGATTATTTCACTTCATATTGATCACTCTCAAATCGAAAAAGAGTTAATTATTATTACATATTTATCAAATTGAAGAAGAGTTAATTATTATTGCTCTGTTCTTTAACCCTTTCATGCCTTTCATATGTGCGCCTTGGATATACCAATCAAAACACTTCTCTAAAAGTTACAGTTCAACCCTATTTAGTCTTAAATATTAACCTTTTGTGCTTCTAGACATAAATTGAGCTTAAGAAATTTAGAAATTTCAATTCACAGATAGTTTTCATTTTAAAAACACTTAAGATAATTGACAAAAATATATGCAATTGCTAAATGTTTTCAGCACAGATGGCGATGAGAAATGGATTATAAATGATCCAAATGAAGCTCTTCGAATCCTTGATGAAATGGCAATGCTTGTCTTCTGAGTCTTCAAAGTCTGATGACAAAAAATTCCAAAAGAATAAAACTGATATTTGCTCAACAACAGCTCCATTGACAATGGTATTGTCAGCAAGTCGGCCATCGTCATCAGAAATAATTTCATCAGAAGAATATGTTTGTTCCAAAGATGATTCAACAGAAAAAATAGATAAGGACTTTTCTATTATTAATTCAAGAACTAATGATGATAAATGGACACTATACAAGAGCATTTGCTGATAACAATGGTACTGTAAATAATAAAAGAAAAATCTGTAAACAACAAACAAGTAAATAACTTCATACCATTAAGACTAAGAAGCCTAATATTAGTTAAGATAATAGAGAATGGAAAAATATTAAAATTATTAGAACTATTATTCCATTTATGACAACACCAGGATTAACATTTAGAAGATCTGCAATACCTATTTGTGATGGAAATATCAAACCAATCTTTTTCTTTGAATAGTTCTTTGGTAATGCTTTAATACAAAAACTTGTCACTGGAACAAAAACTACCATTCAAGAAGGTTACAATCTCCTATAAAGCATAGAATGGTATGGGTTGATGTTACGACAAATAATATCAAAGTATTTATAGGAATCTGTTTAGCCATGGAAAACAGCTGCAATACCAAGGGATAATGAAGGTTACAAAAAATTTTCAAGGTAGGTATGTTGCTAGATGACATTTGTCCCATATTTAGAAATCTTT